>NC_089264.1:60893935-61205526 GCF_963930625.1 Muntiacus reevesi | reverse complement strand
TTTTGAACAATACAAAGCGGAGTCTATACATTTAGGTAATAAAGTGAATATTTATAATTACACTTTATAAGTGACAAATGCAACAAAATTCAGGAAAATAAATTTTACTGGGCATTCACCAATCATATTTGTCCGTAAAAATTTTTCTATGACAACAACAATAAGAATACCTTCCCAAAATAACAAGTGGTCTTGGGATATAGTGACCTATTCTGATTTTCTGAAGATGTAGGGACTACTTTGATTTTCTCTCCTCCTAATGAGTCATTTTTTTCTGATAATGGAAACTGATGTGGGGAAGATGGGTAAAATTTGGGATGAGTCAGGCGCCATTGAGTAAGTCACCTCTTCAAGAGCACTAAGCCCTACCTTTCCTATAAGCTGGTGGCAAGTCCCCAAGTAACTCCTGTGCAAGGAGTGCATGTCTTTGCCTTACTTCCTGAGTCATGGCCACGCCAATAAACACTGCTTGTAAGATGTATCATAAAGTCCATAAAGAAGTATAGAAATAATGATAACATGACAGTGATTTCAAAGATGCTCACCTATATGTTTACCCATATGTGACATTTCCAATAGACTTCTCCCAGTAACATTATGAAAAGTTACCACTTAAGTCTGATACCACATGTGATACTGCTTTTCTTTTCTTTTTAGCCTCTATTCTAACCTGTAACAGTAATACCAACAGTCCCTGCAGTTAATATCAAAGTCAGGGAGACTCAGGCCACCAGAGTTAGCAGGAAGTCCTTGACCCTCCCGAGAGGAAAGGTATTCTTTCCTTTGACATTGATGCATTAAGTAGGCTGTTCTTTGGAACCTTTGGGTTGTACTCAATTACAGTCCTTAGTATTTGCCTCTCCTAAAGGATGCCCAACAATAGCTAAAAATAAATTTAACTGAATAGGGTGAAAGAGTAAGGAAATAAAATGAACACATAAGAGGTCCATTGCACAGAACTGGAACAAAAGAAAGCTACTTACATCTGAGATTCATTTTCTCTTCACTGCATCAGAATAACATGCCTGAAATTTAATTTGGTTTTACAATGCTCACAATCAAGCTTGGCTTTCGGGACGTGTTATTCTGAAAAATCTGTGGTCTCTTCAGCTTTTGCTGAATCCAGAGTCATTCTCTAGTTGCAGGAGGAGAAGGGAAAGAAACAAGAGTGAGCTCAGAGTAAGCAAACTAATCCATAATGAGGTGGCACAGTATTTACTAGTTTACTACATAGATTCCCTCCATAAGAATTGGGGGAAACTGAGACTTGATGTAAACTACTGTCTTTTCTCCAAAGCGCTGAGGTCAGGATGAGACAAGGGAGTTTCACATAGTTGTTATTCAGAGTGCATCCTCTTAGACCCTCTCAGCTGGTTCTGGGGCATCTTCTGATCTTCTCCTCGTCTCCTTGCTCTCCCCGTTCAGTCCTCTCTGGGACCCTCTTCCTCATTCCGGCCTTAAATGCTGAAGTGTCCCAGGACTCCATCCCTCGACCTCGCCACCTCTTTAGACACAGTCAGACACAGTCACTCGCTCGGTGATCTTTTAATTACCACTCTGACGCTGAAGGCTCCTTAGGTTCATTCTGTGGCCTGAATCTTTCAGCCCCATATCCAAATGTCTGCTTAAACCTAATGTAACCAAATTTGAATTTTCAATTTTTCCCTGCCAACTCTGTTTCTCTCATAGTACTCCCCTTCAAGCAAATGATAACATCTAGTTGCTCAGGTCAAAAAATTTGGCATCATCCTTGACATCACTCTGTTTCATATCCTACATCAGCAAAGCTGTTGGTTGCACACTTTTGAGTCTGACCACTTCTCTCCATTTCTATTGTCACCACTTTCATTCAAGCCACCATCATCTGTTGCCTGGACATTTACTTAATCCTCCTACCCCTTATGTCTTCCCTTGCCTCCATTTAGCTATATGTCTTACATTGCCAAAAGTTCCATTTAAAATGTAAATATGCTACGACCCTCTGAGTAAAGCCCTTGAGTGCATTGCTGTCATACTCAATGAAGTGGAAAATCCGTGCTCACCCAGAGGCCTTACATTTTGTGCCTCCAGACTCCCTCGTTTCCGTCCTCACTTCCTGTCCTGCAGCAGCTCTGCTGCCCCTCTGTGCTCGCTGTTCTCCTGTCCAGAGTGGCCTCAGTCCATGTGGTTTGCTCTCTTATTTCTTTCAGTCTTTGTCAGCTTGTCAGAGAAAACTTCACTGCTTGTCTTGCTCGAGGAAGCAGCTTCATCCTGCTTTATTTTTCTTTAAATCTTTGTTGTCTGCATCTCCCAGTAGAATGTGAGGTCTATGTGGAAAGAGCTGTGGTCTGATTTGTCTTCTTTTGTATGCCCGAAGTGTCAGATGTCCGGGCATAGTGTAGTCAGTAAGTAAATACTGGAGAGTGAACGAATAAGTCATCACTAATGTTCTTGGGGGGCTCCATTTGTGTTAGAGCAGCATCCTTTCTGCTCTGTAGTCAGGTCCATTATCATTCCCAGCCAGTTTCCAGTTCTGGCTTTTAGTAGCTGATCTCTTCTAGAACAGATGCCAAATCCTAGTGATTGTGAAAACATGGCATGCACTGAGGAAGGCCTAGACTTAGGCTACATTTCTGCCCAGACACACTAGAGTAACATAAAGCTTCAGAGCTCATTACAGATTCTTCTTAATGGAGGTTTAAGTCTGCTGTCCTACTATCTTCAGCTGGAAGTCATAGTTTCAGAGCAGGGACAGCTGGCTGTGTGGGTTGGAGGTCTCAAGGCTTAGGTGACTTTCTGTACGAAATGTTGCTGGGATTTATTCCTTTGTGTAAATCAATTTTCCTTTGTTATAAAAGTAACACTGACTAGATGAATGAGGAAACATTGGCAAAGCAAGAATTGTAGAAAAAAGTAGAGAAATAATTATTCAAAATTCCACTACTTGATGTGTTTCTCATTAACTCTATTTTAGTGTTTGTTTATATTTGTGTGTGTATGTGTGTGTATGTGTGTATGTTTGTATGTAAATTTACACAGTCGGGGTAAGCCAGCAGTATTTACTGAGCACGATTTGTTGCCCTGGTGGCTCAGACAGTAAAGAATTTGCCCACAGTGAGAGAGACCTGGGTTCAATTCCTGGGTTGGGAACATCCTCTGGAGAAGGGAATGCAACCCACTCCAGTATTGTTGCCTGGAGAATTTCATGAACAGAGGAGCCTGGCAAGACCCAGTCCATGGGGTCTCAAAGAGCCGGACATGACTGAGTGACTCACACACACATTTGTTCAGAGTGTTCTGTCCCTGTCCTGATGATCTTAATAAAAAATGAGGGGCTTGACTTTCTGTCCTCAGTATGAATACTCTTCAGGAGGCATTCCTTTCACATGAAGTTAGACTTTAGTCTTTCCATGTTATCATTACCCTGTGCTGAATGTACACTTGTCCTTTTTGTTATCTATCTATCCATCCTCTCTCCCTCTCTGACAGGTAACACCACTAGAAGCCTGCTCAGATATATTGGAGCAGTGTTGGAAAACAGAATTCCAGTGAAAACAGGAGAAAAGTATGTGAGAGTGTCGCTGACTTGAAGAAGAGTCAAGTAGTATTGTGGTGTCAGGCTTGGTGGATATGGAGAAGAGTTTAATGTTAAGGAATATTTGTGACTGAACCTAAATTCTGGGAGCAGATAGTAGGTTTAAGGCCAGACCTAACAAAGACGATGTGAAGTCCTAGCCAGAGAGAATGCAGATAGTAAACATAATGGATAGTGGAAATGTGGGGACATTTTATAGAGGTAGATGAACTAGTTCTACCAAATGGACTTTTCTCCTTGGGTTTATTAAATTAATAGATGCTCATTATAGAAACACTAGAAAGTGCAGTTAAGTAGCTGTCCACTTATCTGAAAATGTCTTTTGGTGCTTGCTTTGTGATATTAGTATGTCTAGGGTGGAGATTAGAGAAAGAGAGGATTGGAAATTGGAAGAAGTAGGGCTTCCTTGGTGGCTGAGATGGTAAAGAATTTGCCTGCAATGCTGGAGACATGAGTTTGATCCCTGGGTCAGGAATATCCCCTGGGGAAGGGAATGGCTACCCACCCCAGTATTAATGCCTGGTGAAGTCCATGGACAGAGGAGCCTGGAAGGCTACAGTCTGTGGGGTCACAAGGAATCAGACATGACTGAGCAAGTTTCAGTATACAAGAAATGAATAGGGAGATACATCATTGCAATATAATCATTCAGAAAGAAATAGTAATCAGTCATCTTTATAAATATAGTAACCTGTCCATCCCTACTACTTGACTTGTTATGTATTAGTTTGAGATTTGAGTCAAATCTATTACTTTTAAAAAAACACTTAAATTCTTAAACTGGCATTAACAAGCTGGAAATAGACCAAAATTTAAATGCTACTTATTTCCTATAATTCTAAAAGAATTCATTGAAATCTTAGTGGAATGCAGTGTCTAATCCCTGAGGGTACCCTCTGAGACACCTAAGTCTTTGCCTCAAAGGAAAGCGATGGGCTCTTGTGGCGCCTTCTAAGGGGCCACTTTGTCACTTTGTCACTCTCACTGTGCTCTGAATTCACAGCACCCAGCTTGTGAGTTATTGCGTATCGGAGAAGCTCTTAGTGTCACTGTGGAATGTTCTCCAGACGTTTGAGTCATTAAGAGTGATGTCAGCACAGCAAGCAAGCCTTCCGTTTTGGAACATCAGTGCCTTCCGCAGGGCTCGGCAGCCCACTTGTTCTGACCTGATTAATAGTTGCAAACAGAAGTGAGCTGTTTCCAAGTGGTGGCCAAAGAATCCCCGGACCAGGCTAAGTGCTTCCTTTGTTTTTATTCTTCAAGCTGCCTCCAGTATGCAGAGGCTAACTCTGCTCTGGTGAGGCAATTAGGGAATAGTCAGATAGTAAGACTGCTTTCCTAGCTGGTAAAAATTGTCACACAAGCCTCAGCTGTCTGGTATCTGTATGAGATACTTACTTTGTAAAGTAATTTTACACACATGATCTTAGACGAAACTTTGGAGTCCTAGGTGGCAGACAGTGTACAGATGAAGGACATAAGAACCTTTTCTCATAAACGTCAAACTGGTTAGTGTTAGAATGAACTTTTGCTTCTTAAATGAATGTATTTGCATTTTGATGTTGTTATTTGTTAATAACTCTTGGGCTGGGAGGACATAGTATCTTTTTGTGGAAAATGCACATGAAAATCTATGCCCTAAGATGCTTCTCAGCAAAAAATGAACAAAATGAAGCTTGAACAGTCTAGAAAGAAGAGATGAGATTCATTCCTTCCTTCCCTCTCTCCTCCTATTCTCTCTTCTTTCCTCCCTCCCTTTCTTCCTCTCAGTTTGATGTATATTAAACCCTCCTAAATTGAGGTACACTTCATGGCTCCTACCTCTTATTAGAATTGTAATGCTTATTGTTTTTTTAAAAGCCAATTATATTTTCATGTTGCTGAGAGGATTTCTGCCTCTAGTATAAGACACTTGTGAGTTTTTTCCCCACACCAATTAACAGTTCTGTCCAGTAGGTGGACTCCTTCATGCACATATAGGGATTTTCTTTTTCCTCTAATCAAGTGTTTCTTAAATCTGTGAAAAAGCATTTCTTCATATTGAACTTTTGATTTCACCAGTTTATTTTCTGAAAGGCTGAAAATAGATTCTGGTATGCTGCCTACTCCTGTTGAGAAATGACTTCATCTTTAGTTATTTTTTTAAATTTCATTTTTGTCTTAGTCTATATCTTGACATTTTTTATTTATAAGTCAGACCTTCTTTGCAGTAACTAAACTTCATCGTCACTGGATTCTCTTAAACTGCATTTCTGTGCTTATATTCACCACAGTATGCAAATATATGATTAATGCAAATTGACACCAAGGGCTAGTAATTACATTTGTTATGAGATTAAATCACTTTAAAGTCTCCATAGTTGTTTTCTTCACATTGTTCTGCGGTAAATACTTTTTATAATGGTTTTTTTCAACAAGGAATCTGGCACTTGGGTCATTTTTAAGCCAGTCCCTGAAACTTCCACTAGTTACTGCCCCTAGGCTGATCTGAAGTCAGGTGTTTTTAGCAGTTTCTCTATGGCCTCTGGGACAACTGCAAATTCTAATTTTAAGTTATGTCTTTCTTTGTCCCTCAATTCTTACCTTGTTCTTTGAAAATCTTATCATATCATGCACTTATAGACATAGATGTTGTATGCATGAAAGTTACAGTAGTTGGTTTAATACTTTTATGTCAACATGAAAGAGAAATCTTTTGAAATGGAAATCCAATTTAGGAAAAGCTCCATTTAGGTAACCTTTGTGTGCTCTTTCTCTGACTGAGCCAGCGAGGATAACATGTGATCTGAAACCAAATTTCTCTAGTAATTCATTGCCTTTACATATATTATATGTTCCACCTCCAGTGAAAGATGAAAATGTCAAAGATAAGTAGAAAAAGAAAAGACAAAACTGCAGACAGGCTTCCAGTTTCTAACCAAAGACTTCCTGAGATTCTGGATGGTTGACGTCCGCCGGGAAGGTCGCAACTAGAGACCAGCTCCCCAGAACAGACACAAGGCGCACCCAGCTGGCAGCGGAAACTGAGGCTGGGACCGCGGAGGGGTTAAGGCGCACTGCACCGGGAGAGTGCCCCGTCAAGAAAAGACCACCTTTTTCCTGTATAATCGGGACCAGTTTTGCTGTCTTATTCTAGCTTATAAATTTGTCGAAAGAGTTGTATCTTACTCGTCTTTATATTTATCTTAGGATCTGATATCAAACCTGAAGGTATAGCTGAACAGAATGTGTTCTGTCACTTCAAAAATTGAAATAACTTGAATTAGAACCTTCTATTAAGCAGAATAATTAAGGATGTCATTATAGAAACAGAATATTTTTTAAACCCACACACAGATATTTAAGACAGGCGGGTACAGTTTTGACTCATGACACCTTTTATTAGCTGCCTGACCCTGTACAAGTCATCGAACCTCTTGGAGCCTCAGGTTTCTCAGTTTCTAAAATGGGACTAACAATACTTAAAAATAATCAAGAACAAGATATTATATAAATTATCCAATAATATGCTACAAAAATAATTCAAACCTAGCTCTTCTGATTTCTTTTATATAACACTGAAATTGCCTTCCTATACTTTAAGCAGGGATTAGAAAATTCTCCATACTAGTTATGATAATCCTGTTCTAGGATGATACAGGGAGAAGAAAAAAGATAATGCTGGAAACTTCATTCTGAAAGCAGATTTAAATTTTGAGACCTTTATGCTATCTGAATGTTTGAGTCCCCTTCAAATTCATATGTTGAAATCCTAATGCCCAATGTGAATGTATTAGGATGTGGGCCCTTAGGCAGGGTGCTTGGTCATGGGGGTGGAGCCTTCATAAATGAAATCATTGCTTTTATAGACGTGGCCCCCATAGAGCACCCTGGCCTCTTCCGCCATGTGAGGATACAATAAGAAGTTTGTAACAGGAAGAGAACCCTCAACCAGCCACACACCCTGACCTTGGACTTCCACCTCCAGAACCATGAAAAATAGATGTTTAGTGTTTATAAACTGCCCAGTTTATGGTAGTCTGTTGTAGCAGCCCAGATGGGCTAAGACAGATCCTGACAGGAATTTTAAGCTGATATTCAGGCAGTGCAATTAAATGTTTATAAATTGGTAGATAAGAATTATTTTTAGAAAAAATTTTTAGCATGAAAAAATGTGGAATGATGAGGAGTTCTGAAAGGAACAAATCTGAGATACTATTTTCTAAATTAAGTGAAAAAACCAAGATATATGCCAAGACATTAAATCTGTGAAGTAATTTGAAGAAAGCATGAAGAAAATAAACAGAATTCACAGCAATTGATAACATCTTTCACGTGGTTAAAATTTTTCTTCTAGAATTGAAAATTTTAATTCAGATGTAATATCAATTTAATTATACTCATGATTAAGTACTAGCCTTATCTAGGATTTAACTGAGTATGAAAATATAATACCCCTTGACTTTTTCTTTACCAAAAATTTAAAATGGAAATTTTATTTCCTACTACCTATCAAAAATAAGAGGAAATTGACTTTAATTTTTATGCTATTATAATATTCAGATTTGGTTGCCCAAGATCCTGAGTGAAGTGAAAGTGTTAATCACTCAGTCTTGTCCAACTCTTTGGGACACCATGAACTGTAGCTTTCCAGGCTCCTCTGTCCATGGAATTCTCCAGGCAAGAATACTGGACTGGGTTGCTATTCCCTTTTCCAGGGGATTTTAACAACCCAGGGATTGAATCCAGGTTTCCTGCATTGCAAGCAGATTCTTAGTGTCTGAGCTGCCAGGGAAGCCCATAAAACCCTGAGTAAAGGATATTTACTAGATGTCTTTCCCCCACTGCAAAACTAGGAATAGTACAGATATGTGATAATAATGATAATTGCATACAAAAAATGATTAAGAACCAAAGTTATGGGACTTTTCAAGGAAATGAACAGAGTCTACAATTTGATTCTTATTCTTTACTGCAGGCCACTATATCAAAAGCATTCAAAAGATTCAGTTCAGTTCAGTCACTCAATTGTGTCCAATTCTTTCCGACTCCATGGAGGGCAGCACGCCAGGCTTCCCTGTCCATCACCAACTCTCGGAGCTTGTTCAGACTCATGTCCATCGAGTCGGTGATGCCATCCAACCATCTCATTCTCTGTCATCCTTTTCTCCTCCTGTCTTCAATCTTGCCCAGTATCAGGGTCTTTTCTAATTAGTCTAACTTAGTTGGTAAGTATGGTGTAAATTCCAAGAAAAATACGACTTGTGACCTGGAGCAGTTGAATTTTCTTATAGGAAATGTCTAAAGGATCATCACTTCAGTTGATTATGAACAGTAAATGGGATTCATAGTGATGAATGGATGGAGAAAAAAGAAGAGGCGAACATGAGGAAAATCACAGGTGGAATAAGCATGGCTCATGGGGGATGCAAATAAATTTATTCTGATGGGAGCAACAGTGAAGGAGGAAGTCATGGGAGGTTAGATTGATAACTAAAATGGGGGCTATTTCCCAGACCTTGGAACCTGTCAGTATAAAGACTATGGTCTTTTTTCATAATCACTAGAACCACAGTCGGAGGATGCAGTGGCAACCCACTCTTGCCTGGGAAATCCCATGGACGGAGGAGCCTGGTAGGCTACAGTCCATGGGGTTGCAAAGAGTCGGACACGACTGAGTGACTTCACTTTCACTTTTCTCTTTCAAGCACTGGAGAATGAAATGGCAGCCCACTCCAGTATTCTTGCCTGGAGAATCCCAGGGACGGGAGCCTGGTGGGATGCCGTCTATGGGGTCGCAGAGTCGGACACGACTGAAGCGACTTGGCAGCCGCAGCAGCAGCAGCACCACAGGGGGATCTTGAGCAATATTATGATGAAAGTTGTGTTTTAGGAAATTTAATCTAGAGGTTGTTTCTACGTTGTGTGGATTAGACTTGGGGAAAATTGTCACTTAGGCAGTTAAAAATGAATTGGGAATGTCCCAAGCCTAAAATTCAGCTATGAGACTGAGGATGGAAAAGATGAAACAACTCAGAGCTCTTTTCAAGAACAACTGAGAACACAGTGAAACAAATGGAAAAATGAAGGTCAGAGAGCAGCTTCGGAAGACATCAGAGGACAGTGCATCCTCTGAAAGAAACATTGACATCTAGCATTGTGCACTTGCTGTTGGGTTTTAAATGCTTTTCTTTAACTTCCTTGTTTAGTAATTATTTTAATCCATGACTTTCCAGAAGATCTGCAGAATGTTCATTTTAAAAAGCAAAATAGGAAAATTAAAAAGAATCAGTAATGAATGATCCAAAACACATACATGAACAGAAGTTCTGTCTATATGCAGTGTAGCAGTTACTCATAGGAGGTACGTGTTCAAGATATATTATGCAGCTTTAGTTCCCAGCCATAGTCTTAGAAGCAGATGGGAGATCTGAAATATTTTTAATAAGCATTTGGAGGCAGGATTGAACCCATAATTTTTGGAGAATACTTAGGAGACCAGCTGATGTATCAGGACGGGAGCCCTTTGGTAGATGGTAATATGATTATAACTGTGTACAAACAAACACAGAAGAGATGCAACCAGCATAGAATTGCATGTGTCAGTCTTACAAAATACAGAAAAATATCAGTGTTGAGAGAAAATTTAAGAAGCATCTTCTTTATTTGCAGCTATTCAGCTAAGTTTACAATTTTCTCTTTTTTTTTCTTTCTTTTAAACATCGTATAGAAGTCTACATAGACAAAAAGTACTGTGGTTTCAGAGGGCATCAGGGACTATATAAAACCTACTTATCAAAGCATAACCTTTATTTTGAAATATTAATATAGCTGAAAATACATTCTATTCTTGGAACAAAAATAACACCCAAAGAATCAATATGTGTAAATCCATGACTGATTCATGTCAATGTATGGCAAAAACCACTACAGTATTGTAATTAGCCTCCAACTAATAAAAATAAATGAAAAAAAAGAAATAATATGATGGACCATATATTATTTGGTAGTTATAAAATGAAACATAAAATGAAGGCTAGTTAGTTTTCAGTTGTTTTTTAGTTTTATATATATTGAATGTTGCAACTGAAAAAAATATATTTTCAGTGAAGATTTTAGGGGTGAAATTCTACTCACTGCTGCATTTCATTCGGTTCTTATTGTATCTTGACTGCAACTAAAATAACCTCATATTTGCTTTAAGTATATTCTGTGAATCTTAAAAGTATCATAAATTTAAGCAAATTCCAACTTTTCCCCCCTCCCGGGTCTGTTGCTCTTATTTGAATAAAACATAAAATTAAATGTTGGCTTTCGGTTGTAGGTTGTAAATTATACATTGAATTTAGCTTTCTCTGAAACATAAGCCAATTTTTTTTTTTTAAAGCAACAAAATAGATGGATAAGCTACAGTTTCCAAACTAAGAAAAGACTTGCTTCTGTTTGAGTTGGGATACAAAGTAAATGTAATCTGAAAGGAAAATATATTTTTTCTCTTTATAGTTTATAATATTTTAATTTACTTACCAACTGGGTATCAGTCTCCTGACAATCTGACCAAAAAGATGTGGCTGTGGTGTAAGTAAACAAGGAAGTAATATCTCTACTAACAAATAATAGCAATTTACTGAATTCTTAACATAATTTAAATGCTTTCTGTTTTATTTTCTTTTTTTTTTTTTCATTTATTTTTATTAGTTGGGGGCTAATTACTTTACAGTATTGTAGTGGGTTTTGCCATACATTGACATGCATCAGTCATGGATTTACAAGTATTCCCCATCCCGATTCCCCCTCCCACCTCCCTCTCTACCCAATCCCTCTGAGTCTTCCCAGTGCACCAGGCCCGAGCACTTGTCTCATGCATCCAACCTGGGCTGGTGATCTGTTTCACCATAGATAATATACATGTTTCCATGCTGTTCTCTCAAAACATCCCACCCTCCCCTTCTCCCAGAGTCCAAAAGTCTGTTCTGTACTTCTGTGTCTCTTTTTCTGTTTTGCATATAGGGTTATGGTTACCATCTTTCTAAATTCCATATATATGTGTTAGTATGCTGTAATGTTCTTTATCTTTCTGTATAATAGGCTCCAGTTTCATCCATCTCATTAGAACTGGTTCAAATGAATTCTTTTTAACGGCTGAGTAATATTCCATGGTGTATATCTACCACAGCTTCCTTATCCATTCGTCTGCTGATGGGCATCTAGGTTGCTTCCATGTCCTGGCTATTATAAACAGTGCTGCGATGAACATTGGGGTGCACGTGTCTCTTTCAGATCTGCTTTCCTCAGTGTGTATGCCCAGAAGTGGGATTGCTGGGTCATATGGCAGTTCTATTTCCAGTTTTTTAAGAAATCTCCACACTGTTCTCTATAGCGGCTATACTAGTTTGCATTCCCACCAACAGTGTAAGAGGGTTCCCTTTTCTCCACACCCTCTCCAGCATTTATTACTTGTAGACTTTTGGATAGCAGCCATCCTGACTGGCGTGTAGTGGTACCTCATTGTGGTTTTGATTTGCATTTCTCTGATGTTGAGTGATGTTGAGCATCTTTTCATGTGTTTGTTAGCCATCTGTATGTCTTCTTTGGAGAAATGTCTGTTTAGTTCTTTGGCCCATTTTTTGACTGGGTCATTTATTTTTCTGGAATTGAGCTGCAGGAGTTGCTTGTATAATTTTGAGATTAGTCCTTTGTCTGTTGCTTTGTTTGCTATTATTTTCTCCCAATCTGAGGGCTGTCTTTTCACCTTGCTTATAGTTTCCTTTGTTGTGCAAAAGCTTTTAAGTTTCATTAGGTCCCATTTGTTTATTTTTGCTTTTATTTCCAATATTCTGGGAGGTGGGTCATAGAGGATCCTGCTGTGATTTACGTCAGAGAGTGTTTTGCCTATGTTCTCCTCTAGGAGTTTTATAGCTTCTGGTCTTATATTTAAATCTTTAATCCATTTTGAGTTTATTTTTGTGTATGGTGTTAGAAAGTGTTCTAGTTTCATTCTTTTACAAGGGGTTGACCAGTTTTCCCAGCACCACTTGTTAAAGAGCTTGTCTTTTTTCCATTGTATATCCTTGCCTCCTTTGTCGAAGATAAGGTGTCCAAAGGTTCGTGGATTTATCTCTGGGCTTTCTATTCTGTTCCATTGATCTATATTTCTGTCTTTGTGCCAGTACCATACTGTCTTGATGACTGTGGCTTTGTAGTAGAGTCTGAAGTCAGGCAGGTTGATTCCTCTAGTTCCATTCTTCTTTCTCAAGATTGCTTTGGCTATTCGAGGTTTTTTGTATTTCCATACAAATTGTGAAATTATTTGTTCTAGTTCTGTAAAAAATATTGTTGGTAGCTTGATAGGGATTGCATTGAATCTATAGATTGCTTTGGGTAGTATAGCCATTTTGACAATATTGATTCTTCCAATCCATAAACACGGTATATTTCTCCATCTGTTTGTGTCCTCTTTGATTTCTTTCATCAATGTTTTATGGTTTTCTATGTATAGGTCTTCTGTTTCTTTAGGTAGATATACTCCTAAGTATTTTATTCTTTTTGTTGCAATGGTGAATGGTATTGTTTCCTTAATTTCTCTTTCTGTTTTCTCATTGTTAGTGTATAGGAATGCAAGGGATTTCTGTGTGTTAATTTTATATCCTGCAACTTTACTATATTCGCTGATTATCTCTAGTAATTTTCTGGTAGAATCGTTAGGGTTTTCTATGTAGAGGATCACGTCATCTGCAAACAGTGAGAGTTTCACTTCTTCTTTTCCTATCAGGATTCCTTTTACTTCTTTTTCTGCTCTGATTGCTGTGGTCAAAACTTCCAAAACTATGTTGAATAGTAGTGGTGAGAGTGGGCACCCTTGTCTTGTTCCTGATTTCAGAGGAAATGCTTTCAATTTTTCACCATTGAGGGTAATGCTTGCTGTGGGTTTGTCATATATAGCTTTTATTATGTTGAGGTATGTTCCTTCTATTCCTGCTTTCTGGAAAGTTTTAATCATAAATGAGTGTTGAATTTTGTCAAAGGCTTTCTCTGCATCTATTGAGATAGTCATATGGTTTTTATCTTTCAATTTGTTAATGTGGTGTATTACATTGATTGATTTGCGGATATTAAAGAATCCTTGCATTCCTGGGATAAAGCCCGCTTGGTCATGGTGTATGATTTTTTTAATATGTTGTTGGATTCCGTTTGCTAGAATTTTGTTAAGGATTTTTGCATCTATGTTCATCAGTGATATTGGCCTGTAGTTTTCTTTTTTTGTGGCATCTTTGGTTTTGGAATTAGGGTGATGGTGGCCTCATAGAATGAGTTTGGAAGTTTACCTTCTTCTGCAATTTTCTGGAAGAGTTTGAGTAAGATAGGTGTTAGCTCTTTTCTAAATTTTTGGTAGAATTCAGCTGTGAAGCCATCTGGTCCTGGGCTTTTGTTTGCTGGAAGATTTCTGATTACAGTTTCAATTTCCTTGCCTGTGATGGGTTTGTTAAGATCTTCTATTTCTTCCTGGTTCAGTTTTGGAAAGTTATACATTTCTAAGAATTTGTCCATTTCTTCCAAGTTGTCCATTTTATTGGCATAGAGCTGCTGGTAGTAGTCTCTTAATGATCCTTTGTATTTCAGTGTTGTCTGTTGTGATCTCTCCATTTTCATTTCTAATTTTGTTAATTTGGTTCTTCTCCCTTTGTTTCTTAATGAGTCTTGCTAATGGTTTGTCAATTTTGTTTATTTTTTCAAAAAACCAGCTTTTAGCTTTGTTGATTTTTGCTATGGTCTCTTTAGTTTCTTTTGAATTTATTTCTGCCCTAATTTTTAAGATTTCTTTCCTTCTACTAACACGAGTTCTTCATTTCTTCCTTCTCTAGTTGCTTTAGGTGTAGAGTTAGGTTATTTATTTGACTTTTTTCTTGTTTCTTGAGGTAAGCCTGTAATGTTATGAACCTTCTCCTTAGCACTGCTTTTACAGTGTTCCATAGGTTTTGGGTTATTATGTTTTCATTTTCATTCATTTGTATGCATATTTTGATTTCTTTTTTTTTAAATTTTCTTAAAAAAAATTTTTTTTTATCAGTTGGAGGCTAATTACTTCACAGCATTTCAGTGGGTTTTGTCATACATTGACATGAATCAGTCATAGAGTTACACGTATTTGATTTCTTCTATGATTTGTTGGTTATTCAGAAGCGTGTTATTTAGCCTCCATATGTTTGAATTTTTAACAATTTTCCCCTGTAATTGAGATCTAATCTTACTGCACTGTGGTCAGAAAAGATGACTGGAATGATTTCAGTTGTTTGAATTTACCAAGACTGGATTTATGGCCCAGGATGTGATCTATTCTGTAGAAGGTTCTGTGTGCACTTGAGAAAAAGGTGAAGTTGATTGTTTTGGGTGAAATGTCCTATAGATATCAATTAGGTCTAGCTGATCCATTGTGTCATTTAAAATTTGTGTTTCTTTGTTAATTTTCTGTTTAGTTTATCTATCCATAGTTGTGAGTGGGGTATTAAAGTCTCCCACTATTATTGTGTTACTATCAATTTCTTCTTTCATACTTGTTAGCATTTGCCTTACATAGTGCAGTGCTCCTATATTGGGTGCATATTTATTTATAATCGTTATATTTTCTTCTTGGATTGATCCTTTGATCATTATGTAGTGTCCTTCTTTGTCTCTTTTCACAGCCTTTATTTGAAAGTCTATTTTATCTGATATGAATATTGCGACTCCTGCTTTCTTTTGGTCTTCGTTTGCGTGAAATATTTTTTTCCAGCCCTTCACTTTTAGTCTGTGTGTGTCCCTTGTTTTGAGATGGGTCTCTTGTAGACAGCATATATAGGACTCTTGTTTTTGTATCCATTCAGCCAGTCTGTGTCTTTTGGTTGGGGCATTCAACCCATTTACATTTAAGGTAATTATTGATAGGTATGGGCCCGTTGCCATTTACTTTGTTGTTTTGGGTTCGCATTTATACAACCTTTCTGTGTTTCCTGTCTAGAGAAGATCCTTTAGCGTTTGTTGAAGAGCTGGTTTGGTGGTGCTGAATTCTCTCAGCTTTTGCTTGTCTGTAAAGCTTTTGAATTCTCCTTCATATCTGAATGAGATCCTTGCTGGGTACAGTAATCTAGGTTGTAGGTTATTCTCTTTAATTACTTTCAGTATGTCCTGCCATTCCCTTCTGGCCTGGAGGGTTTCTATTGATAGATCAGCTGTTATCCTTATGGGAATCCCTTTGTGTGTTATTTGTTGTTTCTCCCTTGCTGCTTTTAATATTTGTTCTTTGTGCTTGATCTTTGTTAATTTGATTAATAGGTGTCTTGGGGTGTTTTGCCTTGGGTTTATCCTGTTTGGGACTCACTGGGCTTCTTGGACTTGGGTGGCTATTTCCTTCCCCATTTTAGGGAAGTTTTCAGCTATTATCTCCTCGAGTATCTTCTCATGGCCTTTCTTTTTGTCTTCTTCTTCTGGGACTCCTATGATTCGAATGTTGGGGTGTTTCACATTGTTCCAGAGGTCCCTGAGATTTTCCTCATTTCTTTTGATTGTTTTTTTCTTTTTTCCTCTCTGCTTCATTTATTTCCATCATTTTATCTTCTACCTCACTTATCCTATCTTCTGTCTCCATTATTCTACTCTTGGTTCCCTCCAGAGTGTTTTTGATCTCATTTATTGCTTTATTCATTTTTAATTGACTCTTTTTTATTTTTTCTAGGTCTTTATTAAACATTTCTTGCATCTTCTCAATCTTTGTCTCCAGGCTATTTATCTGTAACTCCATTTTGTTTTCAAGATTTTGGATCATTTTTATTATCATTATTCTTTTATTTTCTATTTAATTAAATTAGCACCAAAACTGTATGAGGTGGGTAGCATTGCTGTCGCTATTCTCGGCACAGAGTGAGTCAGTAAATTGTCTAAGCTTCCACAGCTAGGAGCAGATGAAGACTGAAACTCTGACATTCTGACCTCTGAGTTCATTTTCTTTTCTCATGCTATAGAACTTCTCTGTCTGACATAATTTGTGAAGAATTACCTTTCTGAGATAAAAATAAGAAACACAGATATGTATTACCTAGAATCAGATAACCTGAGGATACAAAATATCATTAAAGACATAGAATATTACAGCAATAGCTACTAGACATACCTCTTAGGTTATCATACTTAATTAAGAGCTTTTTACTTATTTTCTTTCCCCAGCACCATTTTCCAGATAAGGACACTAGAACTCAGATACATTATATACCTTCTTCAGGATCACAGTGCTTGTAAATGTCAGATTCAGAGTTTAAACACAGATCTCTGACTCCAGAAATCTGTGTTCCTTTTGATAGGAACCTGAGTCCAAAAAAAAAGGAGCTGAATAAAGATTTAGGAAAAATGGTAGGTGCTATATCTGTGGCAAGGGCAGTAAGGAAAAGGAGGAGGTTGATAGATCTGGAATATGGATTGTTAGGGTGGAGACAAATCTCATTGGCAGGAAGAGACATTTCTGGTGAGACAGTGGCTTTTTGTAATCTCACCCTTTTATAGAGTCCAGTGTGAGGGCTAATTCATCTAACCATGCATTCCTCAACATAGCCCTTCACATGTGTTAAAGACAACACACTCTCTATGAGTATTTTTTCCACCCTAAGTCAGCAAATCTAAGATGAGGTTCTGAATCTGCCAGCTACTATATAATAATGAGGAATATCATAAACACACACTTTTCAGCATTCATCTTTCAAGGTTGAAGTAAGGAGCAATCAATAATGTTTGTGAAATGACTTTAGGAAAGTCATCAACATGTCATCAACATGTCATACATGTTAGTTGCTGTCATGACTAACTTAAGTCTAGGACAGTGATTGTCAATCCTTACAACCTACAGAACCCAAACAAAGGTACACACACACACACACACACACACACACACACACACACACACACACACACACACACACAACACCCATCAGAATCTTCAAGAATTGGGGGAAACAGAGCTGTATTGTTTGGAAAAGTCTCCTGGTCCCAGGGAATTCTTAGATATTCCCTTGGGCACGTCTAACTGTGTGTGGGCTTCCCTGGTGGTTCAGCTGATAAAGAATCTGCCTGCAATGCGGGAGACTTGGGAGGGCATGGCATCCCACTCCAGTGTTCTTGCCTGGAGAATCCCATTGACAGAGGAGCCTGGCCGGCTGTAGTCCATGGGGTCACAGAAGAGTCGGACGTGACCGAGTGACTAAGCACAGCATGTCTAACTATACCAGACCAAACAAGTAGATGACTTTGAGATGTAGCATTTTATTTTATTTTCTTTCTTAGGTCTATATTTTGTTAGATTTTTCCTGGGGTGTAGTTGATTTGCAGTGTTGTGGTGGTCTCAGGTGTCTGGCTGAGTGAATCAGCTACACATGTGCATGCGCCCACTCTGTGTCAGATTCTTTCGCATATAGGCCGTTACAGAGCACTGAGGACAGTCCCCTGTGCTGTCCAATAGGTCCTGAGCAGTTACTGTTTTATGGATAGGAGTGTGTCTGTGTCAGTCCCAGTCTTTGAGTTTATCAGTCCCTGCCGTAACTCGTAACCATAAGCTTACTTTCTGCATCTCTAACTCTGTTTCTGTTTTGTAGGAAAGTTCATTTGTAGCCTTTTTTAAGACTCCACATCTGAGTTGTGTCATGTGATATTTGTCTTTGTCTGACTGACTGCACTCAATATGAGAATCTCTAGGTATATCCATGTTGCTGCAAATGGCATTATTTTGTTCTTTTTCATGGCTGAATAATATTTCATTGTATGTACATATGTACCATGTCTTCTTTATCCTTTCTTCTGTTGAGGGGGCTTCCCTGGTGGCTCAGATGGTAGATTCTGCCTGCAGTGTGGGAGACCCCGGTTTGATCCCTGGATTGGGAAGATTCCTGGAGAAGGAAGTGGCAACCCACTCCAATATTCTTGTCTGGAAAATCCCATGGACAGAGGAATATGGTCAGCCACAGTTCATGGGGATGCATAGAGTCAGATACAACTGAGTGGCTTCTCTTTCTTTCTGTTGATGGATATTTATCCGTGTCCTGGCTAATGTAAATAGTGCTGAAGTGAGCATTAGAGTGCATGTATTTTTTCAAATTAGGGTTTTTCTCTGAGTATATGCCCAGGAGTGAGATTTCTAGGTTATAATGGCTCAGTCATGTCTGACTCTGCAAACACACTGGGCTCCTCTGGCCATGGCCCCAGGCAAGAGTACTGGAGTGGATTGCCAATTCCTTATGATAATTCTGTTTTTTAGCTTTTTGAACTAAGAACTTCCAGATGTACAAGCTGGATTTAGAAAAGGCAGAGGAACCAGAGATCAAATTGCCAACTCTGTTGAATCATAGAAAAAACAAGGGGATTCCAGAAAAACATCTATTTCTACTTCATTGACTACACTAAAGCCTTTGTGTGGATTTTACAAACCATGGAAAATTCTCAAACAGATGGGAATACCAGACCACCTTACCTAACTCCTGAGAAATATGTATGCAGATGAAGGAGCAATAGTTAGAAATGGGCATGGAACGATGGACTGCCTCCAAATTAGGAAAGGAGTACATCAAGGCTATATATTGTCACCCTCCTTATTTAACTTATATGCAGAGTACATCATGCAAAATGCTGGGCTGAAGGAAACACAGGCTGAAATCAAGATTGCTGGGAGAAATATCAATGATCTCAAATATGCAGATGACACCATCCTTATGGCAGAAAGCAAAGAGGAATTGAAGAGCCTTTTGATGAAGGTAAAAGAGGAGAGTGAAAAAAGCTGACTTAAAACTCAGCATTCAAAATATTAAGATCATGGCATCTGGTCCCATCACTTCATGGCAAATAGATGGGAAAACATGGAAATAGTGGCAGACTTCTTTGTCTTGGGCTCAAAAATCACTGCGGACAGTGACTGCAGCTATGACATTAAAAGACACTTGTTCCTTGGTAGAAAAGCTGTGACAAACCTTGACAGCATATTAAACAACAGAGACATTGCTGAAAAAGGTCTGTATGGTCTAAGCTATAGTTTAACTTAGTTTAACTATAGCTATAGTCTAAGCTCTGGTTTTCCAACAGTCACATACGGATGTGAGAGCTGGACCATAAAGTCGGCTGAGTGCCAAAGAATCGATGCTTTCAAGCTGTGATGTTGGAGAAGACTCCTGAGAGTCCCTTGGATTGCAAGGAGATCAAATCAGTCAACCCTAAAGTAAATCAACCCTGAATATTTATTGGAAAGACCAATGCTGAAGCTGAAGCTCAATACTTTGGCTGCCCGATGTGGAGAGCTGACTCATAGGAGAAGGTCTTGATCCTGGGAAAGATTGTGGGCAGGAAGAGAAAGGGATGACAGAGGATGAGATGGTTGGATGGCATCACTGACTCAATGGACATGAGTTTGAGCAAACTCTGGGAGATGGTGAAGGACAGGGTAGCCTGGACTGCTGCAGTGCATGGGGTTGCAAAGAGTCGGACACGACTGAGCGACGAACAACAAAAGGCAGCCTTCATACTGTTGGAACAGGATTGCTAACTCCACAGTTAACTCTGTTAACTCCTTGGTGCTGTGACAGCTTGCGTTCCCACCAACAGCGTGGGAGGGTTCTCTCTTCCCCACATCCACTCCAGCTGTCACTGTAGACTCTGATGATGGCCATTCTGACTTGTGCAAGGTGATACTTCGTTGTAGTTTTGATTGCCATTTCTCTAATAATTAGTGATGTTGAGCATCTTTTCATACACTTTTAAACGATCTGTGTATCTTATTTGGAGAAATGGCTATTTAGATTTTCCACCTATTTTTGATTATGTTGTTTGTTGCTTTGATATTGAGTTGCTTGAGGTGTTTGTATATTTTGGAGGTTAATCCCTTGCCAGTTCCTTTGTTTGCAAATGCTTTCTCCCATTCTGAGGGTTCTCATTTAGTTTTGTTTATGGTTTCCTTTCTTATGCAAAAGCTTGTAAGTTTATTAGGTCCCATTTGTTATTTTTGTTTTTTTTCATTATTCTAGGAGGTGGATTGAAAAAGATCTTGCTGTGACTTATATCTGAGAGTGTTCTCTCTCTGTTTTCCTCTAAAAGTGTTATATACTTTAATCCATTTTGAGATTATTTTTGTGTATGGTGTCAGGATGTGTTCTAATTTTGTTGATTTACATGTAGCTGTCTGGTCCAGCTCCACCTGTTGAAGAGACCGTCTTCTCCGTTGTATATTCTGTCTCCTTTGTCTTGTATCAGGTGATAATAATCACCTGTATTTTATCTCTGGCCTTTCCATTCTGTTCTGTTGTTTTACCGATACCATGCTCCTTGTTAATGTGGTGTATCACATTGATTTGTGCATGTTGAAGAATCCTTGCATAACTGGGATAAATCCCACTTGATCCTATTAATGTGTTGTTGGGTTCAACTGGGCTTTGGTAGTGGCTCAGATGGTAAAGTGGAGAAGGGAATGGCAGCCCACTGCAGTACTCTTGCCTGGAAAATCCCATGGATGGAGGAGCCTGGTAGGCTGCAGTCTATGGGGTCTCGAAGAGTCGGACATGACTGAGTGACTTCACTTTCCCTTTTCACTTTCATGCATTGGAGAAGGAAATGGCAACCCACTCGAGTGTTCTTGCCTGGACAACCCCAGGGATGGCGGAGCCTGGTGGGCTGCCGTCTATGGGGTTGAACAGAGTCGGACACGACTGAAGCGACTTGGCAGCAGCAGCAGATGGTAAAGAATCTGCCTGAAATATGGGAGACCGGAGAATTCAGTTTGCTAGTATTTTGTTGAGGATTCTTGCATCTATGTTCATCAGTAACATTGGCCTGCAAATTTACTTTTTTGTGATTTCTCTGTCTGGTATTGGTATCAGGGTTTTGTTGAATAATCTTGGAAGTGTTCCTTCCTCTGGAGTTCTGGAGTTTTTTGGAAGAGTTTCAGAAGGGTAGATGTTAACTTCTCTAAACGTTTGGTGGAATTTGCCTGTGATGCCATCTAGTCCTGTATTAGCCATCTAATCCTAACTTTTGTTTGTTGGAAGATTTTTAAAATAACTTTATTTGTTTTTGGCTGTGCTGGGCCTTCATTGCCGCGTGGGCTTTCCCCTGTTGCGGTGGGCGGGGGCTGCCCTCTGCTTGTGCGCTGTGGACTCTTCATTGCTGAGGCTTCTCTCATGGTGGAGCTTGGGCTCTTAGGCACATGGCCTTCAGTAGTTGTGGTACATGAGCTCAGTAGTGGTGGTATATGAGCTCAGTAGTTGCGGCTCCTGGGTTCTGGAGCACAGGCTCAATAGTGTGGCACATAGACCACTTGCTCCACAGCTTGTGGGATCTTCCCAAATCGACTGAACCTGTAACTTCTGCATTGGCAGGCAGATTCTTTACCACTGAGGTAACAGGGAACCTCCTGTTGGATGATTTTTAGTTGCAGTTTCAATTTCATACTTGTGATTGAATGTATTCATATTTTCTATTTCTTTCTGGTCAGTCTTGAAAAGTTGTATCTTTTTAAGATTTGTCCATTTATTCTAGGTTGTCCATTTTATTGGCATATAGTTGCTTGTAGTAATCTCTTATGATACTTTGTATGTCTGTGGTGTCTGTCATGACTTCTCCTTTTTCATTTTTGATTTTATTGATTTGTATTCTCTCCCTTTTTTCTTGATGAGTCTGGCCAAAGGTTTATCAATTTTATTTATTGTCTCAAAGAATCAGCTTTTAATTTCATTGATCTTTGCTGTTGTTTTCTTGATCTCTATTTCACTGTAGATTTGCTCTGATCTCTGATTTCTTTCCTTCTATTAACTTTGGTTTTTTGTTGTTGCTCTTCTTCTTTCTTTAGTTGCTTTAGGTGTAAGGGTAGGTTGTTTTTCTGCTATTCTTGTTTCTTGAGGTAAGATTGTATTGCAGTAAACTTGCCTCTTAGAACTGCTTTTGCTGTGCGCCATAGGTTTTGAGTTGTCATGTTTTTATTGTCATTCGTATCTAGGTACTTTTTGATTTCCTCTTTGATTTCTTCAGTGATCCATTGATCATTAAATAACATTGCTTTGTCTCCATGTATTTGTGTTTTTTACAGTTTTTTTCCCCCATAATTGATTTCTCATCTCAACATTGTGGTTGGAAAAGATGCTTGATAACAATTTCAGTTTTCTTAAATTTACCAAGACTTGATTTCTGACCTATCCTGGAGATGTGATTTGTCCTGGAGAATGTTCCATGTGCACTTGAAAAGAAAGTGTATTCTGCTGCTTTCAGATGGAATGTCCTATAAACATCAGTTAAGTCTGTCTGATCTAATGTATCATTTAAGGCCTGCATTTCCTTATTAAATTCCTATCTGGTTGCTCTTTGTTATGGCTGTTAGCGTTTGTCTTATATATTAATGTGCTCCTATGTTGGATCCTTATATATTTACAACTCTTATGTCTTCCTCTTGGATTGATCCCTTGATCATTATGTAGTGTCCTTTCTTGTCTGTTACAAAAGTCTTTATTTTAAAGTCTGTTTTGTCTGGTATGAGTATTGCTTCTCCAACTTTCTTTTGACTTCCATTTGAATTGAATATATTTTTTCCATTCCCTTACTTTCAGTCTGTATGTGTTCCTAGGCTTGAAGTGGGTCTCTTGTAGATATCATATGTATGAGTCTTGCTTTTGTATTTATGATGCAGTATTTTAAAACTCTAAAATAATGTCTATATCTTTTCTCTTTCTCTGTTTTAAATGTATTAATACAGAGCTAATCTTTTTATGAATGAAAAATGGCCTGAAACCCACATGGTGCTTGGACTGGTATATTAAAATATCTTAAAATCTAAGTGATGCTACAGTATTTTCTTCATTTTGATGGGAGATTGGGTAAGGGGTGCAGAGTATTGTATTAACGAAGCTTAACAAGTGATTTTTCTGTTTCCCAAATGTAATTAGCAGTCTCTTTCCTCCTCACCTTTGCATAAGGTGAGGTATAAGAATACACCTTATATACACCTTATAAGGTATAAGGTATACCTTTGCATAAGGTGAGGTATAAGGTATACACCTTATATACATCTTATAAGGTATAAGGTGTGCCTTTGCATAAGGTGAGGTCTAAGAATATACCTGTGCATTCCTACACAAAGTTTCTTATAGCAATGCTTGAATGTTACTCCTTATCTTCCCTGCTCTGACCCAGCCATGGCTAATTTCTGAATTTCCTTTAGGGAGTCTGCAGACTTTTGGTTTTTGATTTTTCTAATCATATAAGTTATTTTCTTAACTGGGCTAAGATTTTAAAAATTGAGACTTCACATTTAGTAACCCCTGCTTTCCAGTTTTTTTTTTTTTTTTTTTTTTCTTAAGAAGAATATCAGAAGTTCTAACAACACTAGACTATCTCTCCAAGGCTAGATTTGAGATAAATAATTACTCATGAGAATATTATTTTAGATTTTCACACAAAGTTTAGGTAATTTTAAGGAATATAGTATAATTTGATTTTTAAAGGGATCAGTGCCTTCTTTTTGTGGTTTTGAAATTAACATTATTTGTTTAAGAAAGTAGACTTGTTTCATTGTGGAGATCAAGGCAGTTCTTAAACTTTTGGCTGGGGAAAAATCATACTCTCTTGAGCTACCATTGTCAGACACTTTGTAGGGAGACTGAGTAATTGCTAGATGAAATATAGAAATGTAACTTTAAAATAGTAATGACATTAAAATATGTTGTTGATCATTATTTGACACTGAAGATTAGCAGGAATAGAAAAGAATAATTTAAGTTTATTAGCTTTTGATGTTCTGTTTTGTATCAAATGTTAAATTAAATTTTATTTATGTATTATATATAATCTACTTTTCCTAGTTCCAACTTTGAAACATCTACCAGTCCAGTTTCCAAGTTTATCTCTAAAAATACCATGCTCATTCCTTCCTCCAGTATTCACATATTGCCTATAACTAAAACCATTTCATGTCTCCCCTTTGGATACACAGATCTTTCCTACTCTCCAGAGTCTAAAATAAGGTTCTCTTTTTTCATGCATCCTTTTTTTTTTTTTAGTTAAAAAATATTGCCTATTAGAAAGGATATGGACTTTAGAGGTGGACAAACCCCTGAGAAATCTGTTTGTAGGTCAAGAAGCAACAGTTAGAACTGGACATAGACCAATAGACTGGTTCCAGATTGGGTAAGGAGTACGTCAAGGCTGCATATTGTCACCCTGTTTATATAACTTATATGCTAAAGTACGTCATGAGTAGAGTATATCATGAGAAATGCTGGACTGGATGAAGCACAAACTGAAATCAAGATTGTTGGGAGAAATATTAATAACCTCAGGTATGCAGATGACACCACACTTATGGCAGAAAGTGAAGAAGAACTAAAGAGCCTCTTGATGAAAGTTAAAGAGGAGAGTGAAAAAGTTGGCTTTTAAAACTCCAGATTCAGAAAACTAAGATCATGGCATCTGGTCCCATCACTTCATGGCGAATAGATGGGGAAACAGTGGAAATAGTGACAGATTTTATATTGGGGGGCTTCAAAATTACTGCAGATGGTGACTGCAACCATGAAATTAAAACTTGCTCCTTGGAAGAAAAGTTATGACCACCCTAGACAGCATATTAAAAAGCAGAGACATTACTTTTCCAACAAGGGTCCATCTAGTCAAAGCTATGGTTTTTCCAGTGTGCTTGTATGGATGTGAAAGTTGGACTATAAAGAAAGCTGAGCAGTGAAGAATTGATGCTTTTGAACCATGGTGTTGGAGAAGACTCTTGAGAGTCCCTTGGACTGCCAGGAGATCTAACCTGTCCATCCTAAAGGAGATCAGTCCTGGGTGTTCATTGGAAGGACTGATGCTGAAGTTGAAACTCCAGTACTTTGGCCACCTGATGCGAAGAGCTGATTCGTTGGAAAAGACTCTGATGCTGGGAAAGATTGAAGGCAGGAGGAGAAGGGGACGACAGAGGATGAGATGGCTGGATGGCACCACCAGCTCAATGGGCAGTTTGAGTTGGCTCTGGGAGTTGGTGATAGAGAGGGAATCCTGGCATGCTGCAATTCATGGGATCACAAAGATTTGGACACAACTGAGCTGAACTGAAACTTGAGTTTGAAACCAAATCTGCTTATTTATGTGACTGTGTAGATAATTTTAGCTTTTCTGATCCTCCATTTCCCCATAAAAGCTGGTGTAATAATTGCCTCACTTTTCATGAGAAAAATATTACAACATGCTAAACATCTGAAGATTCACAAAGTGTTAACATATTTTTCTCTACCACTTAATAACCCAGAGTAGCAGCTCACAAGATGCGTATGCTCAAAGCTTGTCTGTCTGATTTACCCTGTTTTATAATGTTTGCATTAATTCCCAGCACTAGAAAACCACTGATATTTTAAATAAGCCTCTAAATTCTTGTTTCTGTTTGGAAACTTTGCAGATCTGGGAAGCCTGGACCTGTTAGTAAGTGGCAGCAGTCCATGGCAGCTTTTCTGAGAGAACGTTTCAGTGCAGCTCACTGTCTACTTTGCCCGTTACGCTCACTTACTTGCCTTTCTTGGGTCTGATCATCATTTGAATTTGCTATCCTGGTGTTAAGCCATTTATTTTTTGTATTTGAATATATTCTACCTTTCATCTTTAACTATATGTATATATGTATTTCATAGTCTGTGCATGTATGCTCAATTGCTCAGTCATGTCCAACTCTTTGCAGTCCCATGAATTGTAGCCCCCCAGGCGCCTCTGTTTATGGGTTTTCCCAGGCAAGAATTCTGGAATGGGTTGCCATTTCCTTCTCCAGGGGATCTTCCTGATCCAGGGATTGAACACTGGTCTCCTGTATTGCAGGCAAATTCTTTACTACTGAGCCAACGGCGATGCCCATCATAGTGTATAAAAATACCATAAATTTTAATGTACCTTGTTATATATAATGTATATTGTCTGCCTTACTCTGTTATATATTATAAATATATAAATGGGGCTACCCTGATAGCTCAGCTGGTAAAGAATCCACCTGCAATGCAGGAGACCCTGGTTTGATTCCTGGGTTGGGAAGATCCCCTGGAGAAGGAATAGGCTACCCACTCCAGTATTCTTGGGTTTTCCTTGTGGCTCAGCTGCTAAAGAATCTGCCTGCAATGTGGGACACCTGGGTTCAATCCCAGGTTGGGAAGATCCCCTGGAGGAGGGAATGGCTACTCACCCCAATATTCTGGCCTGGAGAATTTCATGGATTGTACAGTCCATGGGGCTGCAAAGACTCAGACATGACTGAGCAATTTTAATGACCTCCCTGTAGCTCAAATGGTGAGGAATCTGCCTGCAGTACAGGAGACCCAGGGTTTGATCCCTAGGTCGGGAAAATCCTCTGGAAAAGGGAATGCAGTCCACTCCAATATTCTTGTCTGGAGAATCCCATGGACAGAGGAGCCTGGCGGGTTACAGTCCATGGAGTCGCAAAGAGTCGGATACGACCGAGTGCCGAGCACACAGACATACATAAATAAATTCCTAGATGGCACATCCGAGATTTTAAAAAATCTTCAAAACTCTACCAGCTTCTAGTTGTTACGTCACATCGTAAGTTAATAGATACTGGTTAAATTATAGTATAAGGTTAAAAGGTGTAAAGATGTAATGTGTCCGTGGAATTAATTTTATCTATCATCAGTATACCTTCCATCTCTCTCTGAGACTATGAAGGAAGATACATGCAGAGGGGAAAAAAGCTTATTTTTGTCTCTTTTCAGCACCAGGATTGGTTTTTCAGGGATTTAATTCTGTTCACTGAAACTTTAGTATGCATACATTCTGAAAATTCTTTGTTTTGATCAGTTTTTACTTCTGTAGCTCTCCCACTGGGAAATTGTACTTGCTCTTTGTTTAATTTAGCTGTTACATAAATATGTTGAAATGCTCCACTATTTCAGTTCCTACTGTGAAAATATTTTGTAAGCAGCGGTATTAAAGCACATTTTTTTCCTCTTAGCTGTTTTAGATCATAGGAATTTGAAAGCAGCCAGAGAATGTAAACCAGCAGACCTCCTCATGACTCCACTGGGGCTCTGGAAAGAAAATGTCCACAGCTCACCTCTAGATTGAAGAGCCTCAACTAGGGCCCAGCATACCAGACTCCTGTTCCAACTAATGTTTACATTTTAAATAGTAATTCAGCTTTTTATGATGATGTGAAGCAAATAAAATGGATTTCACTGAAATAGTTATGTTCTCAACCTCATAGTCTGAATCAACTAGTATTTATTAAGCTTTACTATGTAGTTTCGTTTTATTTTCACAAGAGCTGTGTGGGATATATACTTTTTTTTTTCTTTGCTTAAATTTATTTAAATATTGAAAAGGATTTCTTAGATCACCTAAGATATTTGGGTGTGTATTCTTTCTTTTTTATGGCTTTCTTTTTTTTAATTTTTATTAGTTGGAGGCTAATTAGTTTACAATGTTGTAGTGGTTTTTGTCATACATTGACATGAATCAGCCATGGATTTACATGTATTCCCCATCCTGATCCTCCCTCCCACCTCCCTCTCTACCCAATCCTTCTAGGTCTTCCCAATGCGCCAGGCCCGAGCACTTGTCTCATGCATCCAACCTGGGCTGGTGATCTGTTTCACTATAGATAATATACTGTTATTATCTCATCTTACAGCAGGGAAATCTGAGTGACTCTTTGAGAGTTAGACAGCTGGTGATGGTGGGTGTGAGCTACCCACTCTGGCCATCAGACCTCAGCTCCCACGTCTGTAACCGTTACGCCACCTACTTTGTCTTGTGCTTATTTTCTCTATTCTCTCTTGCATTTGTCATGTCCATGTGTAAGAACTGATACAACGACAAAGTTTTCAGTCATCTGTGATTGTTTGAATGTTAACTTCTAAAGTTAAAAATTTTTACCTTCATTACACAGTTCTATCAAACTGTATCTCTACTGTTCTGATTCACCATTTCACCTACCTGTGAAATTCTGAAATTGCTATAGTGGTGATTTTCTTCCTCTGCAAATATCTCTACTGATGTTTACCACTTTAAAAACAAGCAAACTAAAACACTTTAGCTATGATGACTTTGGATGAGCAAAATAATTCTTTTAATAAGTATGCCTGAAGCCTTTTCTTGATTGCACAAAAAAATCTCATTTCCCGTAGAAGTAGTTTTGATTTTCAACTTTTAATTTCACCCTTTTTAATGTAAAGAGTGCCTGATGGGATGCAAAGCTGTGTACTTTGTATTCAAGAGCGGGCTTTCCACGTAACTTTCTAATGTCCTCGTTTTTACAAAAGCTATATCCAGTGCTGGGTGAGGCACTGTGTAGGAGACCACAGGATTGGAAGTTGGGCTTCACAGTTGAGAATTAAAACATATGAACAATTGGCTAAATAACCTAAATCCATATCAGGTGACCGTGAGCAGTGAAAGTCCGCGTTCAGTCCTCTAGTGCTGAGTCCTCTAGTGTTCTTCACCCTCTAAAGAGAGCATGTGAAGTGAAGCACAGTTGAGTCAGGTGATGTTAATCACGGGCTTTGGAAAAAAGTACCGTCCGGTTCTGGTTCTGTAGTCGTGTTCTCTGCCTGGCTTTCATTTCTTACTGATCTGTAAGAAATTGGAGGAGGCACATAAGTCAGATTCTGGGCTATCTTTTGTGTGACACTATTTTTCTGACTAGAAAACAAAACCAGACTTAACTGTGAATATTTAAAACTATAAAAAGTATGAAGCAGAGTATTGTCGTCCAACACCCAGAGAAGCTCACTGCAAGCAGTTGATTATTTTCCCAGGTCTGTGTGCTTAACTGTTTGACCACCTCTGTGTTTCCTTTGTATGTTCAACAAACTCAGGGTCATATTGTTTATGTGCGATTTGTTTATTTTTAGGTCACTTTTTCTCACTTAGCCTAGGAGTCAGAGGAGCATGAAATACGTGACGAGTTTGCACACGTTCAGTGTTTAGTATTTTGCTCAAAGGGGTTTTTAATGTCTTTGCCATGTTTTCTTCTGTGGTGACGAGTGTGCTGTTGTTCTGCTGCTGCAGCTTCTCTCTTCATTTTTAATTGAAGTATAGTGGATTTATAGTGTTATATTAGGTCTAGTTGTATGACATAGTGATTGAACAGCTTTGTGGATTGTACTCCACTTGAAATCATTATAATGGCAGTGCGTGCTGCGCTGTATCTCAGTCCCTCCGTGGATGATAGTCCGCACTCAGTCCTGTGTCTGCCTTGCCCCTCCCGCTTCTGTCTCCCTGTCGGTAACCACTAGTTCGTTCTCTGTGTCTGTGATTCTGTTTCTGCTTCTTGTTTCTGTATTCACTTATTTTTTTTAATGCATTTTTATTTATTTATTTATTTTATTTTTTAGATTTCACATATAAATGATACAATACTTATCTTTCTTTCTTGACATATTTCACTTTGCCTAATGCCCTCCAGTTTCATCCATATTTTTATAAATGGCTACATTTTTTTATGGCTAAATAATATTTCACTATATATATCTCATATCTTCTTTATCCATTCATCTGTTGATGGAAACTGAGGTTGCTTTCATATGATGCAAATTGTAAATAACACTGCTAAGAACATTGGAGTGCGTGTATCTTTTTGAATTAGTATGTTCATTTTCTTCAAATATATACCTATTAATCAGGGCAGGAGGAGAAGGGGATGACAGAGGATGAGATGGTTGGATGGCATCACCAACTCGATGGACATGAGTTTGAGTAAACTCCGGGAGTTGGTGATAGACAGAGAGGCCTGGCGTGCTGCGATTCATGGGGTCGCAAAGAGTCAGACACGACTGAGCGACTGAACTGAACTGAACTGAATGGAATTGCTGGATTATATGATAGCTTCATTTTTATGGTAGATAAATTTTGAGGAACCTCCATACTGTTTTCCATACATCTGCGTATCAGCTACACCAGTTTATATTCCCACAGACGGTGTACTGGGGTTCCCTTATGCCCATGTCATAGCTGATATTTGTTGCTTGTATTCTTTCTGATGAGAACCTATGCCAGGTGTGAGGCGACGCCTCGTGTGGTCTCACTTGGTTTCTCTGATGTTAGTGATGCTGAGCATCTTTTCATGTGCTGGTTGGCCATCTGCGTGTCCTCTGAAAAAAAGGCCTATTTGTTCTTCTGCCCATTTTTATTCTGTTTATATTTGGTATTGAGTTGTATGAGTTATTTGTGTGTTTTAAATATTAATCCCTATCAGTCATATAATTTGCAAATATTTTCTCCCATTCAGTAGGTTGTCTTTTTGTTGTGTTGATGTTTTCCTTTGCTGTATAAAAGCTTTTAAGTTTAATTAGGTCCCATTTGTTTATATTTGCTTTTGTTTCCTTTGCCTTAGGAGGTGGATCCAAAAAAAATATTACGGCAATTTTTGTCAGAGAATGTTCTGCCTGTGTTTTCTTCTAGGAATTTTATAGCTTCTGGTCTTACATTTAGGTCTTTAATCCATTTTGAGTTTATTTTTGTATATGGTGCAGTTATATGTAAAAGGTTTAGTGATTCCTCAAAAAATTAAAAATTGATCCCTGAGTTGGGAATATAACCTGGAGAAGGAAATGGCAACCCACTCCAATCCTCTTGCCTGGAAAATCCCATGGACGGAGAAGCCTGGTAGGCTACAGTTGATGGGGTCGTAGAGAGTCGGATATGACTGAATGACTCCACTTCACTTCGTGATCCAGCAACCCACTTCTAGGTGTATATCCTAAAGGAAAGAAATCATTTCCATAGGGTAAGACAGCTGCACCCTCATGTTCATTGTTTCATTATTTACAATAGCCAAGGTATGGAGATAGGTATCTGTTGATGGATGAATGGAAAAGGAAAATATTCTGTATAGGTTTCTCTCACTACTCGAAAGAAAAATGTTCCTATGAAACCTTTCTTAAGCTGAAATGGCCTAAAGTGAAGCAGCAATTACCTTACGATATACACATCTCACTAACAGATGCATGAAATAAATCTAGATAGAGCACAGATGCTTGCACACAGTTCAAACTATGGTGACTTGATCTGAGATACTGAGTGTAGTTAGTGGGGAAGAAGCTTGGTGGGGCCCCTCTTGCTGCAGGTACACACTGCCTTAGTGCAAAGCAGATGCTGAATGCTATTTTCACTTTTTGCCATTTTTCATATATGTGAAAAGTCTTCTCTGAATTTCTTTTAACTAACAAAAACTGGTACTGAAAGCCAAGTGGTGTAAAGCAAACCTTTGAAAAGGCAGGAGATATATACGTATCCTGGTGGATATATATCTCTTGGAGGAGGGCATAGCAACCCACTCCAGTATTCTTGCCTGGAGAATCCCATGGACAGAGGAGCCGGGTGGGCTACAGTCCATAGGGTAGCACAGAGTTGGATACAGCTGAAGCGACTTAGCACACAGTATGCACTAATATAGTATGTTGATTATTGATACTCATAATTAATATATAAACATTGATGTGTAATATAATTATTATATAATATTTTCTAAATAATATAAACGGTTATTCAGCTATAAATAGAAGAAAATTCAATTTCAAACAACAGGGATGGATCTTGAGGGCTAAGTGACTTAAGTCAGAGAAAAACAAATACTGAATGATCTCATTTATATGTGAGATCAAGAAAAAACATAAACTCAGAAACAGAGCGGAGTCGCAGTGGGGGGAGGGGACTGGGTGATCATGGTCAAAAGGCGCACGCTTCCAGTTAGCAGATGAGTGTATCAGGGGGTATACTGGATCATGTGCTTGGAAATTGCTGAGAGTGAACCTTAAACGTTCGCCCCACACCCGCACCCACTCCGCCCCACACGCACGCAGCTGTGTGAGGCGATGGCTGCGCTCACTGGCCTTACTCTGCTGATCATTTTGCAAGGTATTGTTGTTGCTCAGTCGCTCAGTCATCTCCAGCTCTTTGCACACACCGGGTTTGCAATATGTGTGTCTATCAAATCGGCACATTGTAGCCATTAAACTTACACTTTGTTATATGTCAGTTATATTTCACTAAAGCTGGGGGAACGACTGAAGCAACTTAGCAGCAGCAGCAAAGCTGGGGGAAAAAGGTATCTTCTTATTAGAAGGTAGACAAATTTGTACTGAACTGCAAAGCAGGTGCTCCTGGGGCTACCTCCTTTGTTGGGTCCTGTCATAAACCAGAACACCTCAAATGGGAGCTCTGCTATCCTTAATGCCTATATTCCCAGGTAACATTTATTGCTTCTTTATTCCTCTGTCATTTTCAATTCTGGTACTGCTCAATCTCCTTGTTATTTCTTAGTTTGAATCCAAAGAGAAAGATGTACATTGACTCCAGCATTTTTTAAACTTGAACCAGTTCTCATTTATTGTCACAAGCCAACCCAATGGATTCACTCCCCTTGGATTAGATGCCTGGCCCAAGACCACTGACATCTTTTTCTATGGGGACATGGAAATGTGGTACAAAGCCTGGGTGCCTAATAATTGCACTCATCAGGGATAATGGTTTTAGCAGCTTACTGTGGTACTGGCAAGCAATGCATTTGGCCTATGGAGAACAGCAATTTATTCTCACTAATATATGACTTGGTAAGTAAACTATACTTTTTTTTTTTTACAACGTTAGTAATTAATTTACATTTCTGCAGTGTTTCACAGGCTAAAATTGTGTTCACTTATAATTTCATGTGATACTTCATATTACATTTTAGGGGAATAGAAAATGGATCTTAATATTGAGATATGTTTTCCATGTGTGATATCTATACTATACAGATTATTCTACATTTGGGAAATTTACAAGATACTTATGTTCATTTAGCAATCTGGTTCTTTTTTTTTTTCCCTTGAAAATGCTCACTAACTTGTTCTAATACATAATAATTACCCCTGGATGTATCAGTAATTAACACCAAGAATGATAGTTGATAGAATCACATAGTTGATAGAATTTCTGGAAAAAGCTATATACCCACTGAATTCTACATCTTCATTTTAACAATGCTATGTCCATTTATTCATCTTTCTTTAGATCATTAAGGAATATGTGCTGTGATTTTTGCTTTAATCTAATTATCTTTGCAATAAATTCTTGGAATTAATCACCTAGGGAAAATGTTTTCTTTCAGAAAATGAAATGCTTCTTTTTGTTGGAAATAAGGTTACAGAACTTGTATTTCTGTCTTTGTAGTAGCTGTGAGAAGGCACAGGGCTGGATTTAGTTTTCAAATATAATTATATGGGCATAATTTTAAAAACAGTTATTGTCTTCAATTCATTAGACAGATTATTGAGTGAACAAAACTGTGGGCTGAGCCTTCTGTAGGCCCCCATTTAGCTGTAGTCTGTATGTGTTTGTCTAGTGGTGTAGTGGGATCTGATGGTGCTTGTGTGAATGCATGTTTACATTTTCATGCAAGCCACCTCGGTCATTTTGGAAAGTAGTTTTCCAGTCAAGTAAATCTTACTGAGCGCATACTGTGTGTTCAAAAGCGTTTCAATGGAAAGCTAATAGGAGTAAATACTATGGAGGGACATACATTCTACTGAGGATTGGACAAAAAAGGTTAGGAAATCTATTAGTAATAAGTTGAAAACTCCTCCATGCCATGATATAAATCCCTTTGCTTCATAGTGCCAAGGACATTACTGAGAATAATGAAACCTGCTAACCTGAACAAAATGAAGTATATCAGCGATTGATTGAACTTTTAGCATTGATAATAGAGTAAAACCTAGGAAGAGCTGATGGTGCAAGGTGGGGAGATGTATTGCTAGCTTAGCAGAATATCTATAGAGAAATATGCTATAAATAAATACATGTATACACACACACACACATATATATAGGTTAGGCAGAGTAAATGCATATATAATGTATATGTTTACAGATATCAATGATCCTTGAACAAGACAGATTTCAACTGCACAGATCCACTTATAGGCAGATTTCTTTCTATAGTAAATGCTATAATACTACATAATCTGAGTTTGGTTGAATCCACAGATGTGAAATTGAGAATATGGTGGAACCATTCATACAGAAGTCAGACTGTAAAGGTATAGAAGAATTTTTACTTGGGCTGATGGTTGGCACCCTAACTCCTGTGTTGGTTAAGAGAGCCAACTCTGTATAATATACCCACATACATAACACATGTATACACACATATACGTAGATACCACATATTGAACATGTAAAAGAAAAGGGAAACGTTTTGCACATTGTGGATAGTATTGTTCTAGTAGAACAGGAATAAGGCGTCCTTGTGTATCTTTTATACAGTTTGCTTCTCTGTTTAACTAAGTAAGTGCTCAATATATCTTCAGTGAATAAATGAACAAGAAAGAAATTGCTTTCAAAGCATCGTAGGAAAATAGGGTGCTCCCTGTAGATAAATGTAGATAAAAGCTGAATACTGATCACACTAGGGCACGCCATAGGCTTTGATGATGTGGCAGTGTTTTATAAATAGTATAAGTCTGCTTGCAGATTATAGGTGTTCAAAAAGTGGCAGGGCAGCTTCTTCACTGAGCCATACCTAGTTAATTCAGGGCCTTTCACATCGTACATGCTCATTAGATTTGGTTGTATTAATTTTTAAAAACACGTTAAAAGCTAATCTAAGCATGTCTAAAAGCAGAAGTTTAAAAATATGTTGTGTTAGCTACTTAGTAATTAAAGTGAACTGACTTTGATTAATATTAAGTGTTGACCAGTTTTGAAACACCAACTTTCAGAGCCCTGTAAGCAGTGAAGTAGCACAGCTCTGGCACTGATTGGGCCTTCCTGGGAGCCTAGTAAGGCTGAGTGTCTTTACCCAGCAATGCTACGTAGCGCCTTCTGCTCAGCCGAGGCTGCAGGGAGCGTGGCTGGGACTCGGCTTGTCCCTTCCAGTGGTGATCCCCTGTAAGCTGGCCAGAACACTGAGACCCACCTCCTCAGAAACAGCTGCAGGGACACTCTTTATTGCTTAAAAAACTGTTACTCTTTCACTGAAAGGTCTTAGTGTTGTTCGTGAATGACCTCCTAAGGCAGAAGGAACTGGATGTTTACTGGCTTCTACCACTGTCCACACAGAATCGCTGCCTCTTGGCAAGGGGTTAAGTAGAGGATTCCAAGGCTGGAATGGAGATGGCTCCACCTGGTTTCCTCGTTCCTACAAGTGATGATTACCCCTGCACCCCTAGTAGGTCAGAGGACTCAACTTTCTCTTTGCTCTATCTTCATGTCAGGTTTGTCTGAAGAATCTGGAGAAATTTCTCTTGGAGTAATGATTTTCTCTTGGTTTTCCTCCTACCTCACTGGTCTCTCTTCCTTTGTCTTTTCCCTGGCTTTTTCATAACTCCCTAGCCTCTAAATTTTGTAGTAACTCAGGACTTGCAGAAATTTCTACTGATGCATAAAAAAAAACCCTCAAAGTTGGCTCAGATCGTAAAGAATCTGCCTGCAATGCAAGAAACCCAGGTTCGATCCCCAGGTGGGGAAGATCCTCTTGAGAAGGGAATGGCTACCCGCTCCAGTGTTTTTGCCTGGAGAACTCTGTGGACATAGGAGCATGGTGGGCCCTGTTTGGTGTCCTTGGTCTGTGTGCCAAAAGACTCAGAAAAAACTGGGAGCTGACACTCTCCAGTTGTTCTAAACAGCACACATGTATTATCTCACAGTTTCTTTGTGTCAGAAGTCTAGATACAGCTTAGCTAGGTCTTCTGAAAGACTTCAGACAAGGTGTCAACTGGTGTGGAGGTATCATCTGAATCTTTACTAGAGAAGAATTTATTTCCAAGCTAAATAGGTTGTTGGCAAAATATATTTTCTTAAGGCTATGGAAGTGAGGGCTTCATTTCTCGGCTGAAGTTTAGAGACATGACAAGAAGCCAGCTAGAGGCTGCCCTCAGTTTTTTGCCTAGAGGGTTCCCCAGCATGGCTCTTGCTTCACAGGAATCGCCTCGCAAGGGACGAACTCCACACTGGGCACCCTAGACTGCATTGTAATACTGCGGGCACAGTGCCAGGCATGTGCATGCTGCCGTGTTTTCTCTTGGTAGAAACAAGTGACAGGCCCTGCCCGCGTTCTAGGGATGGGTATCAAACCAGAGCGTGATTCCCAGGAGGCAGGAAGGGGCGAGGCACCTTGAGAATCTCCTCACCCCCGAGGCTAGTCCCTGTCCTCTTTCTTCCCTGTCTGTGCTCACTCCCTCTTGTATCTCATGTCTTTATACTATCAGTGAGTTGACAGCCCTGTTTTATATTTAAAGCTTGGTATCCTTCTGTAGGGGCTCCCCTGTAGCTCAGCAGTAGAGTCCAGTGTTCTGGAGAGCCTCGCGGACAGAGGAGACTGACAGGCTGGCCGTCTGCAGGGCCACAAGAGGCACACGTGGCCGAGTTGGCGCACACAGCACGCACATCCTTCTGTGAGCACCACGCTGATGAGACTCTGCGTTCTGCATGTTGTTCCTCGGGCGTATGTCTGGTAGAGATCTCAAAATTCAAATACCCAAAGTCAAAATAATCATTCCCCTAATGGTAAAAATACCTGCTTCACCGGTGGTGTCACAGTCCCACTGAATGGCAGCTATATTCTGTGCTTTCAGTTCTCAGATCAAGAAACTCTTCTCTCTTATCCAAGACCCAATTTATTAAATCTCTTACTTTTTAATTGGCCATTTCTTGATTAATATCCTTATCAATGCAAAGAAATTGAAGAAAACAACAGAATGGGAAAGACTAGAGATTTCTTCAAGAAAATTAGAGATACCAAGGGAATATTTCATGAAAAGATGGGCACAGTAAAGGACAGAAACAGTATGACCTAACAGAAGCAGAAGATATTAAGAAGAGATGGCAAGAATACAGAGAATTATACAAAAAAGATCTTCATGACCCAGATAACCACAATAGTGTGATCACTCACCTAGAACCAGACATCCTGGAGCGCAAAGTCAAATGGGCCTTAGGAAGCATCACTATGAACAAAGCTAGTGGAGGTGATGGAATTCCGGTTCAGCTATTTCAAATCCTAAAAGATGATTCTGTGAAAAGTGCTGCACTCAACATGCCAGCAAATTTGGAAAACTCAGCGGTGGCCACAGGACTGGAAAAGGTCAGTTTTCATTCTAATACCAAAGTAGCACAATGCCAGAGAATGTTCAAACTACCACCCAGTTGCACTCATCTCACATGTTAGCAAGTGAATGCTCAAAATTTCCCAATCTGGGCTTCAACAGTATGTGAACTGAGAATTTTCAGATGTTCAAACTGGAGTTAGAAAAGACGGAGAAACCATAGTTCAAATTGCCAGCATCTGTTGGATCATAGAAAAAGCAAGAGAATTCAAGAAAAACATCTACCTCTGCTTCATTAACTATACTAAAGCTTTTGACTGTGTGGATCACAAGAAACTGTGGAAAATTCTTAAGCAGATGGGAATACCAGACTATCTTACCTGCCTCCTGAGAAATCTATATGCAGGTCAAGAAGCAACAGTTAGAACTGAACATGTAACAACAGACTGGTTCCAAATAGGAAAAGGAGTACGTCAAGGCTGTATATTCTCATCTTGCTTATTTAACTTATATGCACAGTACATCATGAGAAATGCTGGACTTGGTGAATCACAAACTGAAATCAAGATTGTAGAGTGAAATATCAGTAACCTCAGATATGCAGATGACACCACCCTTACGGCAAAAAGTGAAGAGGAACTAAAGAGCCTATTGATAAAAGTGAAAGAGGAGAGTGAAAAACCTGGTCAACATTCAAAAAACTAAGATTATGGCATCCAGTCCCATCACTTCATGGTAAGTAGATGGGGAAACAGTGGAAACAGTGAGAGATTTTGTTTTCTTGGGCACCAAAATCACTGCAGATGGTTACTGCAGCCATGAAATTAAGAGACGCTTGCTCCTTGGAAGAAAAGCTGTGACAAACCTAGCATATCAAAAAGCAGAGACATTACTTTGCTGACAAAGATCCGTTTAGTCAAAACTTTAGTTTTTTCCAGTGGTCATGTATGGATGTGAGAGTTGGACTATAAAGAAAGCTGAGTACTGAAGTTCGATGCTTTTGAACTGTGGTGCTAAGAATAATCTTTTTGACTTTTGAGAGTCCCTTGGACTGCAAGGAGATCTAACAGGTCAGTCCTAAAGGAAATCAGTCTTGAATATTCATTAGAAGGGCTAATGCTGAAGCTGAAGATCCAATACTTTGACCACCTGATGCAAAGAACTGACTCATTGGACAAGACCCTGATGCTGGGAAGGATTGAAGGCAGGAAGCGAAGGGGACGACAGAGGATGAGATGGTTGGATGGCATCACCGACTCGATAGATATGAATTTGAGCAAGCTGCGGGAGTTGGTGATGGGTAGGGAAGCCTCATGTGCTGTGGTTCATGGGGTCACAAATATCTGGGCCTGATCCTTATGTTCAGGTAGCACTGGGACCTGATCTAAAATACAGGTCACTTGGCAACTCTGGCAGCTGGAGCCGTAGTGAGAAGTAACCTCTATCTGTGTTTTCTACCAGCCTGCTTCTACCAGGATGGACTGACCATGTGACAGTCCAACCCCTCAGCTTTCTGACTTTGCTGCTGGTGGAAACTCTTGTGATTTTACAATGTGCCGGAGTTGTCTCTCACAAAGCACATCTGTTTTTGCCTTAATGAACCTCTCAGTACAAAGAGTAGGTGGTGCAGGCAGTGGGAGTCACACACCTCCTGTTTAACATACTCTCTCTGCAGGGTTTTCTTTTCTCGGGCCTTCCTGCTTTTCTTCCAACATTCTTTTTGTTCTTTCATACCCACATTTTGGAAAACTGTCTTATTATCTGTTTCTGGTTAGGTAGGGCTTCCCATCATCTGCTTACACTGTGGTCAAAAGCAGTGAATAAGTGCATCATTTTCTCCAGGTGTATTTTTACTTAATAGAACAGAAGAGCAGTGTTCCTGTGACTAGAGTCTGGGGCACTCACGTGATGGTGAGTTTGGTTAGGGCACAGACAGTGGGGGCGCTCACGGCTGCTTCCTTGAACTTGGTGGACGAGGTTGCTGCGTGTGCTGTGCGCACGGTAGGTGAGCCTGGGTCAGAACTCTGCCTGTCTGAGCTTGGACACAGCGAAGTGGTGACTCATGGAGGCAGCTGACAGATAAAAGAGTGTGATCTTGACTACATGGGTTTAGAAAATTTTACAGACTCCTCCTGTATCTCCATAGGAAGATAGGGACCATGTCCCCTTCCTTTCATATGCTTTGCAATTCTTCTCTTTGTACTTTATTTCTTCACGTTTATTTAATCAGGTGTCACTTGTGTAAAATATTTATTGTTGGTGGAGTAGTCTGTGGTGATTTTCTCTATATAATATAACTCACTCTTTACCTTTTGCCTTTTTCTGTTTCCTTGAAACCTCACACTAATTCTCTAATTATATTTTTAGGAATCTGAATCTTGAACTTTCTGAGGAGAGCATCTGAGCTTCAGTGTTCCTGTCAGGTAATGACAAGATATGGAAAAGGCCCAAAGTGCCAAGATTAGAATTTCACTATGAGTATCAATTTTAGATTATTTTAAGGAACCCATTTTTTTTATGGAAAAAAAAAAAAAGCTGAACTGCTAGTAAGAAATTATAAACAAATAAAATTGACAACAAAGCCAGGGTGAAAAGTTGTATGTACTCCTAAGCAGTGTATTTATTATTCAAAAGTAGTCCAACCACAGAAAGAATGGGGGCATATGCAAATAGGTAAATGTTTCCAAAATAAGTTTACTTCCTATCAGTCAAAAATGTTTTACTTGAGAGATTAACTTGATAATCTTAACAATGCAAGCAATTGGATGAAAAGTAAAATGTGTTTATTGCCAGCAAACAGTTTGGAGAGGTAAACACTTATTGCAAGTACTGTACAGGCTTAGAAAAATCTTTTTTTTAGCCAGCTAAGACCACCATTTAAAATGCCATCCATCATTTCAGTGTTAAGAGCGCCCCCTGGTGTGACTGTATAATCATGCTTATGAGAAATTTAGGCACTGTTTTTCATTTTTAAATGTTTTATTGCATACCCTTTTATTGATGCATAGTTGATTTTTAATATTATATTAATTTCAAGTATACAGTACAGTGATTCAGAATCTTTGTAGATTATACTCCATTATAAGTTATTAAAAGATAAAACTTAAAATTCCATGTCCTGTACAATATCCTTTGTTACCTTTTTATATACTGTTTTTTAAATCTCATTTTTCTATTATATGGTGATAGGACTTCTTTTCCTGCTATGCCAACCAGACCAGTATGGTGTGTAACTATCTGAAGAAATGTGAATTTGATTTTTTCCTTGCCCCCTTATCCATTATTATATCTGGAATCAGTGGTGAACCTGAATGTAGCATCTGCGAATACTAAGCCATAAAATCCTTAAGTTAAAGTTGATGATCAGTAGTATATGCTTTGGTAAATATGAAGTTATATACTGAGATAAAATTTTACAGGATAGTCAAATTCTTTGATGGTGATAGCTTTGTTAAGTGCCAAATTTCTATGAACGGTTTCTTTTTGGTAAACTCATGAACAGTTTTATAATTAAATATGAGAATTAAGACATTACATTTTGGTTTTGAAATATTCATTGTGTGAAAAAATTGATCTTAAGTTCTAAGTTGTTTTTATATTCTAGCACCCTCCTATAACCATAGAAATTCCAAATGTAAACATAATAATTCATCCTTGAATGATAAACAGAACTCTTACCCGTCCCTTGAAATCACCCTCACTCCTTTAAATTATCATTCAAATGTGGCACCAGATTGTCTGTTTTATAACTGTTCATTTTTCCTTGCATTTAATATTTAGTCCTTGGGGAATAATTAAACCATCCTTGCAAAGTGAAAATGGGTATAATATTCTAAACTACATTTCTGTAAATTTGGTAATTGCAGTTATATTCCCCCTACTGTCTCTTCTCCAAACTTAAATTGTCATGATGATTTTAACCATTTCTTGTAGGTTCTGTGTTCTAAACATGATCATTTACAGGGCTCTCACACTGAACCCTTTGGAGTAGACTGGTTTTGCTTTCATTTTCTTCTATGTGGTACTGCTTTCATTGAATTCTGAAGTCATAAGTTCAGCACAGGATTTATATTATGTCCTGGCCTATTAAAAGGATATTTTCTGAAATATAGAATAAGAAAAAATCGGAACAGTGAACCTATGATAGTCAACCTGTATTTGAATCTGTTGTTGAAATTTACTAGCATTGTGACCTCGAATAAGTCAGTATCCATCTCTGAGCCTTAATCTCTCTGTAAAACGGGAATGCAGATTGCTACTTTGCAGAATATTGTTAATTCATCATTTATATTAATATGTATTTAAGATTTACTATCTGCCAGATTTAAGGCTGGCTGCCTCGTGAGCATTTCATTCTCAGAATAATTCTGTGAAGTGGGTGCTATTATTTTTATGTTATTGATGAGGCTTAGGCCAAGATTTCAATTGCTGTCTTTCTGACTTAAAATGAGCTTGTAAACACTATGCTTTGTATTTGTTTTAATCATACTTACTCACTTCTGTTTATTCATTGATTTTATTGTCCTTAAGGTCAGATTATCTCTCAATATACACATGTACAAGAATCCAATCTTTTGAAAAAGAAGAGCTGGATCTTTTAATATGGATGCTTTTCATATTTGGAAAACAGAATTACTTTGGGGATTTATTCTTCTACACAAATTTTTCAAACCGGGCAATGCATTAAGAGGTTATTAGTATGGTTGAGCTGATAGTAGTGACAAGGACTATTGGCTTAGTGAACTTTAAGGTACTTTTATGCATACTATAAAGTAATAAATGCTAAATTTAGGAACTGTTGCCTGCTTCCAACTCACCATTTCTGCTGGTTTTCTCTGGAGCTGGAACCATAATCTGTTCCTTTGTGCCTTATTGTTCTTATTAGTATTTAAGTATCTAATTACTAGGAATGGCTTTGTGAAGGTTGCATCATTTTCCTTATGGTTTAAGAATTTTCCCTCATGTTTTAGATACCAGATTTTATTCTTTAATTGCTATAGAAGCTAATATAAGTTTCTCATTTTGCTAATAAATTGTTTTGAAGACTACTAAATAACTCACTAAGGAAACGGTGTGAACAGGCTTGTTCTTTTGGAACACTGTCTCTAGGAAAATCATCATTATTGAATCCATGAATGAGTGAAGAAATGGGAGTTGTTTTAGAGTTCTACCCTCATTTCTGTCCCATTTCTGAACTTAGTTCTCTGCCCGCCTATTACACACACACACACACACACACACACACACACAGCATTTGGTGAGTTTGTTCTTTGACTTGTTTAATGTTCAACACACACACACACACACACAGCATTTGGTGAGTTTGTTCTTTGACTTGTTTAATGTTCAACACACACACACACACACACAGCATTTGGTGAGTTTGTTCTTTGACTTGTTTAATGTTCAACACACACACACACACACACACACACACACACACACACACACACACACACACACACACACACACAGCATTTGGTGAGTTTGTTCTTTGACTTGTTTAATGTTCAACACACACACACACACACACAGCATTTGGTGAGTTTGTTCTTTGACTTGTTTAATGTTCAACACACACACACACACACACACACACACACACACACACACACACACACACAGCATTTGGTGAGTTTGTTCTTTGACTTGTTTAATGTTCATGGAATCCAGTCTCTTTTTTCCCCCAAATCCTCTAGTATTGTCTAGAACATATTTTTCGTTGTAACACTTCGAACACTCCTTTATTTTTCGTATTTTTCATTGGAGCAATCAGAATGCTCCTTTAACTGAATTCTCTCTCCACTGTTACCTATCTCCAATAAACTGTCCCTAGCAGCACCAGAATAATTTTCTTAAAACTTAGAGTTAGTAGCAGCTTAAAATTATTCATTGTCTCATTGTTCAAAAAGACTCTTTGGTTCTTGCTTACCTGTCTTCTGATTTGCCTCATTACCATTGTCTTTACCCTTTGAATTCTCTGCTTTGCACCACTGAAAAGGTCACACATCCCAGAATGCTTCTTACTTTCTTTGTCTCCCTGAGCCTTTATGCATTAATGCATTTGCCTTTATGCTGGTAGCACCCTTCTGCGTTTCATCTGGTGAGCTCCACTTTCTCTTCTCTGACAGTCCTTCCCTCTCAAAACTCACCCCACAAGCACATAGCGAGTCTAAATGCTTCTTTGGTGGACTATTGCAAGATACTATGCTCACTTCTGTTGTTATTAAGTTTAGATTAGGGTGCGCAGCTTTAAAGCAAGTATTGTGTTATATTACTCAACATACCACAGAGCCAGATATTTAGAAAATGCTCAGGACTACTTTATAAAGTCCATAAAGAGGCTTGATGAAAAATAAATACTGTGTTAGGATTCCCATGAAGATCCCCAGCCTCAGTCAGGTTTTCGGGCTTGTGGATCTGATTGATTTCTGTCCGCCGGGCAGGATGGTGAAGCAGCCGTCCGCTGAGTTTATATGCTCTCTTTCATTTACATTGAATCTTTCACATTTTCACTTAAACTGACTTTTTCCCAGCACTCATGCACTTCTCAGTACCCCTGTGTGACAGCAATTTCTTGTGATTTGTTCAGTATTCATTCTCTTCTTCTTACTTGTGGAGTCAAGAGAAAGAGAAAAACCTCACAAATTCCCCATTATCTCATTCGCCTTGTTGCTGTGGGAAACAATCTGCCATAATTCTGTCTAATGAAATATAAGCAGAAATCTGATGAAATTCTTGAGAGATTTCTGCATTCTTGATGTTGATGTTATCTTGTCTTCCTTCTGGCCTTTTCTTTCTTCCTTGTTCCTGGAAGGTGCACATGATGACTGGAACCTTACTATCTTGAAAGATTAGGAATATTACTGAAATTTTAGCCATGACTTACTTGAACTTCCAAATCAATATCAGTAATTTTCTTTTCTTGAACTTATTATGTGAGACAGGTTTCACCATTTTGTGTTTAAGTCATTGTTATTTGAATTTTCTGTTGCATCAACTGACTCAGTCCCCAAATTGATACTTTTTACAGTTGAAATGAATGCGTTGGAAGTTAGTAGTATAAGTTTTCCACCTATTCCACATACGCTTTGTATCTGGTAAGTCAGCAGCCGTGTATTTAGACCTGCTGTCACCATGTGCTACCCTGGACACTAACATATAAGGTCTGACACACCATTCCTATGCAGTGGCTCACGGTCTCATAAGTGCACAGAAACACACAATTAGCTGTGATGTTATCTATGAACTATGATGACTTATGACAGTAGAGTATGAAATAGAATATATAATATGGTAAACTCCTCAGCAGTTTATGTAGAAAGCCTAAGTGTATACAGAAGACAGTGTTTACAGTTTGATCAAGCTGTCCTAAAAATAAAGCTGCAATTTTTGAAATCAGAGAAATGAACCTCTAATCTGGGATTTCAGGCACCCTGGACAGGACAGTGTGGGTGGTTACTTACCTTTATGTGTCTGCCTTCTGACTCTTAACTAGCAATTAAAATGAACACAGTCTATGAAGCCGGAGATAAAAATCCCCAGTTTGAATTACTGACAGGCTATCTTTGGAAAGTCAAAATTGGTGAAAAGCCCTCTGTGGAGAAGGAGGGGCAAGAAATGACACAGGAAGTTGCCGAGGGTTCCATGGACGCAGAATGTAAGCCAAGAGCTGTGACGAGGATGGCAGTAAACAAGGAGCTGAAGCTCAGTGGCTGAAAGGCAAGAGTTAGCTAATGGAGAGAGACATGCAAGCATCAGGCCCCCAGCGGCCCGGAACAGACTCACAATGAGCGAGGGCTAGGGAACGAGCCTCCTCGAGAGCACAAAAATAGGCTGCTCTTCTCCGGGACTCTCGGCAAAGTCTGTGAGGGAAGCCAGCAGCAGATCATACTAAGGACACTATTTATAAAATTACAGCAGCTCAAAGGAGTTAGAATGAGAAAATGGTCTCAAAACAGAGCATAAAAATTTTAATCAGTCAATGTTTTGAAAAGCACTGAACACTCAAAGGACTTGCTTCAAAAAGAGAGTCCAGGGGCATTGGCACTGATTTCAGGGCTCAGTCTAGAAGTGATGTTTATTTGGTGCAGATTCTGAAATGAAAAAATGTTCAGGAAAGGCAAAAATCAATGTGGAATAACATTTCTGGGCTTGGGCCAAATGCCATTCAGAATTCTCAGGTCTTGCGCTAAACTACAGAAGGAAATTTGAGCACGTTACGGTTTCATCTAACTGTGACACAGGGTTTTCCCAGAAGATGAATGACAGGAAAGCTGCCAGTGATCCAGGTTTGAATAATGAGGACTGGCCCTCTCTAGTCTACCACACACTTGAGAGAAGCTGTGAATACCAATAAGGCGACAAGGCATGTTGTGTGATCACAGAATGCTCCACACTTTTGCTCTACTCAGGATTAATGGACCAAGTTATGCTTTGATAGATGACTCCCAGAGTCTGATAAAAAATTATAGACACTTTTTTGTGGCACAATTCCAGTCTTCCTGAAAAAGAAAAAGGAGGATAACTAACAAAAATAACAGATATTTTGGCTTCTATGACCATATCGTATCTGCATTCTTCATCTAATGAAGGATGCTGATTTCCTTGTGTAATGAAATTTGATCAAGAGTGATTTTCTGGTGTGTGTGTGTGTGTGTGTGTATTTCATTTTTATATGTTTTTGTATCTGAAATATATTAAATCATTTATTACAAATTAAATTATTTCTAATGTAAGACATATAGATAGTTCATTCATGATTTTGCTTTTTTTAATAACTTTTAAAGTGCTTCTGCCTCTAAGGAAGCATGATTATTTTGCATGATGTCAAATGCCACAGAATAAGGGTTTGGCCTGAATACCTTTTACCCTTTTCTTCATAATTTGACGCTTATCTAGAATATGCAAATCCATCTAGGTTTTCTAGGAACTCTTTTGCTTGTAGTTGGCAGGCCCCTTTGCTCCATCTGTGAAACACTACTGCGCTTTCAGAGAGTGAACCATTTTCTAATTTATGTTCCAGGCGTCCAGATTTCGGTGAATGCCTATGTTCACTTTATTCATATCTTCTTTTTTTGCAGTAGCTTCAGTTATTTCAACCTCAGTCTCAGAATGAGGAGTTTTGACCTGTGGTGTCTTTTTCATTTATAAATCTGTTCTCTGGCTTATTATTATTATTGTCCTTAACCAAGCCTTCCCTTGCTTTTAGTATTTCTGAAATGCAGCAAACAGCATGAGGCTGTATGTGTGCATACATGCTCAGTTGCTCAGTCATGTCTGATCTTTTGTGGCCCCATGGACTACAGCCTGCCAGGCTCCTTTATACATGGGATATCCAGGCAAGAATACTGGAGTGGGTTGCCATTTCCCCATCCAGGGAACCTTTTGACCCGGGGATCGAACCCTGGTCTCCTGCATCACCTGCACTGTCAGGTGGGTTATTTAATACTGAGCCACCTGGGAAGCCTGTGAGGCTGCATAGAAACACAAAGCCAGAATGTTATAATAGCTCTTGGTGGGTATTTAATCATCATTGCTCTTCTAAGAGCACTATCTCTTCCTGCTGATGAAACCTATCTCCAGATTATATATTCCTGATTTTGATAAACAAGGTTATGATTATAGTGAATCATTAATATTTGATGAATATAACTTGAAAATTATGTTAGATTTCCAGAAGAGATCAAGGTCATATAATAATCAGGAATTAATTATGAATTTGCAAAGAAGTTTTATTTAAAGAAGTGTTTTGTTTTTAACCTCTCAGTATCTTCCTTAGATTATTTATATAGGAAGATATTTTTTTTCAAGAGTTTTCACCTATAGAAAACCCCAGTTAATGTTTCCATTTATTTGTGCCTCTACTTGTGTGTTTGGGTTGGATCTCATTTTTATGTTGCACAGGCTTCCCCAGGCGAGTTTGATGCACACCAGTATATAAGAACATTTAAAAATATTCAATAAAAGTATGCAGAGTGACAACTATAATGAGAAGACACTTAAAAATATGTTTAAGGTTTGTGTGTTGACTTCAAATTAAATATAATTGCAAAGTATGTGTTGTGGACTGAATGTTTGTGTTCCCCCAAAATTCATTTGGTAAAGCCTTAACTTCTAATGTGATGGTATTAGGAGGTGGAGCCTTCGGGAGGTCATTAGTTTAGATGAAGTCATGAGATTGGAGACCCCATAGTGGGAACAGTGATAGATGTTAGAAGATTATCAATGAAAGATAATTAATATAATTAATATATAATTAAAATAATTAATATAAGAGGGGGAAAAGACTAGAGCTCTCTGTGAGGACACAGTGATTTGTGATCCACCGCAAGCCAGGAAGAGCTCGCACCAGGAACCAAATCTGCCAGCACTTTGATCTTAAACTTTGCAGCCTCCCGAAGTGGGAAATTCTGTCGTTCCAGCAGTCCAGTCTATGTACTTTGTGTTACAGTGCTCTGAACAGATTCATATGGTATGAATTGGAAGCCAGAAATAAATTGAAAATTTAAATATCTTTTTCTAACTAAAGTTGACTACTAAACTTAGAGCTGCCTCAATAAAGAATGTAACCAAACGACCAGTAGTAGGCATTACAGAAAAGATGATCCATTAGGAAACAGAATGTTTGGAAAATGTAGTGCAGATATATCCTATAGCTAAATTTAAATATGGAAAAACATAGTTAAGCAGAATGCCTAGAGAGACATTGTTCTAATTTAATTGGATCTTTGATAAAAGTTGAGCTGAATGTCCTTTGTGACTCAGTCATTGCTGACAACTTTATCATCAGTAAAATGTTATCCTTATCTGCTCTCCCTTAATGTAATCAGAATTGAATTGTTTGCTTTTGGAAACTTTACCCTGAAGCATGGTTCTCATTCCACAGTACTATCAAGGGATGAGGATTAAGAGCCATAGTTGTTTGTAATGGGACTCTCTGACATTACCTTTGTGTGATTTGCCACATTATGTTATTAATGGAATATAGAGAAGTCTAGATAAATAATTCAAGTTGATTTTATTGAAAAAGCTTTTAAATCTTAACTGTTACAGGTTTTTATTCATCATAATAGTCATTAATTTAGACAAAGAATTTTGTAAAAGAGGACTTAGGAGATTGATATAGTCTAAAATATTTAAAGATATATCCTGATTCTGCACACTACTTTTTAAAATTAGTGGAGGTCTAAATGGAGCTCTATCTATAGTTTATGTTCTTCACATACCACTGTGCAGTACTAAATACTTATTTTGTGCTGGGCATTGAGTTAAATGTGTATAAGCATACACGTAAAATCTCATTGCTGTATAATATATATAGTCTAGTTTCTGTAACAGCCTAGCAAATTGATATATTTGTGAAATTGACATGAGTTTGTGTGTTTGTATGTGGATGTGAGTGTTCAGAGCAATAGTAAACAAAATTGCTCTATTTTATTATCAACTGGAACATACTGTATTTATTATTATTATTGCTGTTGTTAGTTAAGCTTGTTCTAAAACTTGAGGAAAATTAAAACTTAATAGAACTCTCAGAAATAAAGTGCTAAATTTAAAACATGGAAGAGATTAAAAAAAGGAGTACTAAAATTATCAAAATAGTGTACTCAGAGGAGTGAGAATCAGGAACAGGGCAGAAACAGTAGGAGACTTGCGTTTTATCCCATAAACCTATTTTAAAAAACACTTGATTTTTTAAAAAAATATGATTTTATAAATAGGTTTCAAATGTAAAAAAAAAATAATTTTATGAGTTAAAAAAAAGTAGTGCTAAAGATGCAAACTGTCAGAACCATTGTAGGGTGCTTTAGCGTCAGGTAGGAAAGAAACAAGCTCATCAGTAGGTAATTACAGATCACGTACCTTTAAAGCAGCGGTGCGCGTCAGGCCTCTCTTCTTACTGCCTTTACTGGATCCTCGTCTCCACTGGCACTCCCCTCCACTCTCAGGTTAGATTCTGAGTGGAATGTGCGTTTGAAAATTGTATAGTGTTACTCTGTGTGTCTGTGGTCGTGTGTTTTTAGCTTACATAAACTGTCACCAGCGGGCTTCCCTGATGCCTCAGGTGGTGAAGAATCCGCCTGCGATGCAGGACACCCCGGTTCAATTCCTGGGTCGGGAAGATCCGCGGGAGAAGGGCTAGGTTTCCCATTCCAGTATTCTTGGGCTTCCCTTGTGGCTCAGCTGGTGAAGAATCTGCCTGCAATGTTGGAGACTGGGTCCAGTCGCTGGGTTGGGAAGATTTCCTGAATGAAGGGAAGGGCTACCCACTCCAGTATTCTGGCCTAGAGAATAAATGAAAGTCAGTCACTCAGTTCATGGGGTTGCAAAGAGTCGGACAAGACTCAATGACGTTCACTTACTTACTTATTGTATTTAATAGGTTTTCTGGTCAGTCCTGTTTTTGCTTGCGATTTATTAATCCTCTTATTAGTTTTCATCTAATTTTATTCTTCTGATTGTTGCCTTTGGTTCATCTCATGCATATACCACATTTTGCTCATCTTATCTCTTATGATTGACACTTTGTATTACCAAAAGAGGATTCTGTAGGTCACATGTGCATATAATTTTACTAAGTACTTCTGGATTGCTTTCCTGAAATAGTTTATAGGCCTAGCAGTAAAACCTGTAAGCTTAACTTCACCCTTATACTTTCTAACATTTGTACTTTGCAACTTCCTGATTTTTGTCACTTTGAAAATTGGTATTTTGAAATTTGTATTATTTAATAGTGAAGATGAGCCTCTTTTTCACATATGTAGCCTTTGTTCATTCTTTCTTTTGGGTTTCTTGTGTTTTCCTTGACAATTTTTAGGAGATTCTTATATATTCTCAGTTAATACTTTGAAACATCTAGTCTTTAATATCTTTTAACTTTGCTTATAGTATTTTTCATTGAACAGAAATTCTGCATATTTTGTCAAATTCAGTAGTTTTTTGCTTTATATATATCTTAATCAAAGTTAGTAAGGTGTAATTTATATATAGTGAAATGCACCCATGCTGAGGATACAGTATGGAAATTTTGGCAAGTATATACGTCTGTGTGCTTACCATGACAACGAAGACATGGACATTTCCCCCACACCAGAAACTGCCCTTGTGACCCTTTGCAGTCAATTTCTTCCTTGTGTCTCCAGCCCCAGACAACTAATGTTCTCTTTTCTGTTGTTAAAGATTAGTTTTGCTTTTTCTAGAATATCATGTAAATGGGATCAAAAGAAAAGCATTCTTTTTCACTTCTTATACTCAACATAATGTTTTTTAAAGAAATTAAAAGAAGAAAATGTATCTATACATACACACACACACATATATATGGATGCATACATATATATATATGTGTGTACGTATACACAGAGTTAGATGTATACATACTATCCATTTATGTACAGTTTATATTTCTTCTTGTGTATCTTATATATCATTTCTTTTTAATCCTTCAGACTTCCTTTAGCATTGAGTTTAGTGAACATCTGCTGCTAACTCATTAAAAATGTTTTTCAACTTTATTTTGGAAGAGTAGTTTCATTGGATATAGATTAGTTCTTAGCTGAATTGTTTTTTCTTTTGTACTTTGGACCCATCATTCTTTTCTGGAATCCACTGTTTTTGATATAAAACCCTTTGTTGATTGAATCACTATCGAAATCTATGAATGTGTCAATTTTCCTCCTGCTTCCAGAGTTTTTTTTTTTTCTTTTTTTTTTTTTATCTGTAGCTTTCAGAAGATGACTATGCAGTACCTGAGTGTGATTTTCTTTGTGTTTACCCCACTGGGAGTTTGTTAAACTTCTTGGATACATAAGTTAATATTACTTTTTTCTTTCTTTTTTCCTTTATATTAAGTTTATGAAGATTACAGCCCTTATTTCTTGAAATATTTTTCTTTCATTTGTTTTTTTTTTTTTTTGTCTCTATTCTCCTGGTACACTGAATCATTTGGTGTTACCCCAGAGTTTCTGGGACTTTGCTGGTGGCTCAGACAGTTAAGAATCTGCATGCAATGCAGGAGACCTGGGTTTGATCCCTGGGTTGGGAAGATCTTCTGGAGAAGGGAATGGCTATACACTCCAGTATTCTTGCCTGGAGAGTTCCATGGACAAAGGAGCCTGGTGGGCTACAATCCATGGGGTGACAAAGAGTCAGGTATGACTGAGTGACTTTCACTTACTCGGAGTCTCTGAGCCTTTATTTATTTTCTAAAGGTTTCGTCTCATTTCTTCAAATTGTATTCATTCTAATGATCTACTTTCAAATTCATTGATTCTTCTTCAACTAGTGTTCACCACATTTAGTAAAATTTCAATTTCAGTTTACTTTTCAATCCAGAATTTCCATTTCAATCGTTTGATAGTTTCTGTTTCTCTGCTAAGTTTCCATATCTGTTCACACATTGAAGTGTGTTTTCCTTTAAGTTCTGAATGATGGTGTTTAGTCGCTAAGTCGTGTCTGACTCACTGTGACCCCATGGACTGTAGCCTGCCAGACTCTTCTATCCATGGGATTGCCCAGGCAAGAATGCTGGCATGGGTTGCCATTTCCTTCTCCAGGGGCTCTTCCCCACCCAGGCATCAGACCTGTGTTCTCCACGTCTCCTGTATTGGAAGGCGAATTCTTTACCATCTCTCTCTTTAATTCTTTGAACATGTTTGTAATAGCTGCCTTGAATTCTTTACCTGGTATGTCTAGCATCTGTGCCTGTTCAAAGTCAGATTACATTAGATGAATATTTCATGAACAGGGGTCATAGTTTCCTGCTTTTATTATTTTATTGTTTGCCTAGTAATTTTTGGTAGAAAAGTGGACATTGTAAGTAATATGCTTTAATGACTCAGAAGCTCCTTTTTTTCTTTCCCTGATGATGATGATGGTGATTATGATTTTGTACAGCAGAAAAAATGGAGAAAGCCCTTATAAGTTAATTTGTTTGGAATCAAATTTTGAAATCTATTGCTCCTTCAATGTTCAGCAGCAGCTGATTTTTTCTTAGCTTCTAGCAGCTGTTACTGCATCTTTGTCCTCTTGTTCTCTCCTCGTTATTCTTCTTCCTTTTCTCTTCCTTCATTTTTCTTTTTTCCTCTTTTTGTCTAACCTCCCAGCTCTAACCTGAGCATGCAGTTTAGTAATTAATCAAATATCTTATGTGCAGAGTTTATACTCAGATTCTGGGGCTCTGTTAGCTTTTTACTAGTCTGTTTAGTTTGTCTTTAGTTATTGACGTAATTTTTTTTTCACTTTATTATCTTATCATTGTGCATTACATTGGTTGGTTTCGAGTATAAAATCCATTTATATATGATTTGTTTTCCTTTTTATGTACTTCTAGGTTTGATTGACTGATATATTGTTAAAGTATTAATGTTGATTTTTATGTAGTTTTTTCCCTCTAATAATGTCTTAATCTACTTTTATTTTCAAGATAATTATGGAGTAAAAAATGAGCAAAGATGTATTTCTTCCTCTCTTTGTTTTTTTTTTTTTTAAATTTTTTTATTTTTCAGTGGGTTTTGTTATACATTGATGTGAATCAGCCATAGAGTTACACGAATTCCCCATCCCGGTCTCCCATCCCACCCCCCTCTCCACCCGATTCCTCTGGATCTTCCCAGCCCAACAGGCCCGAGCACTTGATACATGCTGTTCTTTCGAAACTTCCCACCCTCCCCTTCTCCCACAGAGTTCAAAAGTCTGTTCTGTACTTCTGCGTCTCTTCTTCTGCCCTGCATATAGGGCCATTGTTACCATCTTTCTAAATTCCGTATATATGTGTTAGTATACTGTAATGTTCTTTATCTTTCTGGCTCACCTCACTCTGTATAATGGGCTCCAGTTTCATCCATCTCATTAGAACTGATTCAAAAAAAACAGAAAGGGAAATTAAGGAAACAATACCATTCACCATTGCAACAAAAAGAATAAAATACTTAGGAGTATATCTACCTAAAGAAACAAAAGACCTATACACAGAAAACTATAAAACATTGATGAAAGAAATCAAAGAGGACACAAACAGATGGAGAAACATACCGTGTTCATGGATTGGAAGAATCAATATTGTCAAAATGGCTATTCTACCCAAAGCAATCTATAGATTCAATGCAATCCCTATCAAGCTACCAACGGTATTTTTCACAGAACTAGAACAAATAATTTCACAATTTGTATGGAAATACAAAAAACCTCGAATAGCCAAAGTAATCTTGAGAAAGAAGAATGGAACTGGAGGAATCAACCTGCCTGACTTCAGACTCTACTACAAAGCCACAGTCATCAAGACAGTATGGTACTGGCACAAAGACAGAAATATAGATCAATGGAACAGAATAGAAAGCCCAGAGATAAATCCACGAACCTATGGACACCTTATCTTTGACAAAGGAGGCAAGGATATACAATGGAAAAAAGACAATCTCTTTAACAAGTGGTGCTGGGAAAACTGGTCAGCCACTTGTAAAAGAATGAAACTAGAACACTTTCTAACACCATACACAAAAATAAACTCAAAATGGATTAAAGATCTAAACGTAAGACCAGAAACTATAAAACTCCTAGAGGAGAACATAGGCAAAACACTCTCTGACATAAATCACAGCAAGATCTTCTATGACCCACCTCCCAGAATATTGGAAATAAAAGCAAAAATAAACAAATGGGACCTAATGAATCTTCCTCTCTTTGTAATACTGTTTTGGCAGGGTTGCTGTTATTTCTTTTTTATGTGTTTGGTAAAATTGTCAGTAAAGGAGTTTATCCTATGGTAGTCTTTGTGGGGAGTTATTAAGTTACAAATGCAATTTCCGTAGTATATATAGGGCTATTTAGTTTTACTACAAATTTTGAGTTAATTGTATCGTAGTCCTGAGGAACCAGAGATCAAATTGCCAACATCCATTGGATCATTGAAAAAGCATGAGAGTTCTAGAAAAACATCTACTTCTGCTTTATTGACTACACCAAAGCCTTTGGTTATGTGGATCACAACAAACTGTGGAAAACTCTTCAAGAGATGGGAATACCAGACCACCTTCCCAGCCTCTTGAGAAATCTGTATTCAAGTCAAGAAGCAACAGTTAAAACTGGACATAGGACAACAGACTGGTTCCAAATTGGAAAAGGAGTACGTCAAGGCTGTATATTGTCACCCTGCTTATTTAACTTATATGCAGAGTACATCATGCAAAATGCTGGACTGGAGGAAGCACAGCTGGAATTAACATTGCCAGGAGAAACATCAATAACCTCAGATATGCAGATGACACCACATTTATGGCAGAAAGCGAAGAGGATTTAAAGAGCTTCTTGAGGAAAGTGAAAGAGGAGAATGAAAAAGCTGGCTTAAAACTCAGCATTCAAAAAGAGAAGATCATGGCATTCAGTCCCATCACTTCATGGCAAATGGATGGGAAAACAATGGAAACAGTGAGAGACTTTATGTTTTGGGTTCATAAATCACTGCAGATGGTGACTGCAGCCATGAAATTGAAAGACACTTGCTCCTTGAAAGAAAAGCTATGACAAAGTATATTAAAAAGCAGAGACATTACTTTGCTGACAAAGGTCCATGTAGTCAAAGCTATGGTTTTTCCAATAATGAGAGTTGGACCATAAAGAAGGCTGAACACCAAAGAATTGATTCCTTTGAGCTGTCATGTTGGAGAGACTCCTGAGAGTCCCTTGGACTGGAAGGTGATCAAACTAATCCATCCTAAAGGAAATCATTCCTGAATATTCATTGGAAGGACTGATTCTGAAGTTGAAGCTCCAGTACTTTGGCCACCTGATGCAAAGAACTGACTCCTTGGAAAAGACCCTGATGCTGGGAAAGATTGAAGGCAGGAGAAGAAAGGGATGACAAGGATGAGATGGTTGGATGGCATCACTGTCGATGGATATGAGTTTGAGTAAGCTCTGGAAGTTGATGATGGACAGAGAGTCCCTGAGTGAGTCCATGGGTCACAAAGAGTCAGATGAGACTGAAGGACTGAACTGACTATATTTGTGATATGAACCCTTTAAATGACTAGTTTTATGGTACAATAGATGATTTTTAAAAACATGATTAGGTAGAAAGTTTCATAAATGTCATCTAGATCAAGTGAAATTTTCTCAGTCATGTCTGACTCTTTGTGATCCCTTGGACTGTAGCCTGCAAGGCTTCTCTGCCCATGGAATTCTCCAGGCAAGACTACTGGAGTGGGTTGCCATGCCCTCCTCCAGGGGATCTTCCCAACCCAGGGATCAAACCCAGTTCTCCTGCATTGCAGGCGTATTCTTTACACTCTGAGCCACCAGGGAAGCCCAGCTTATTAATAGAGTCATTCAAAATTTGTATATTGTTAGTAATATTCTAAAATTCTAAAATTTTGTTTAGTTTAACACTTGTGGGATCATATGGTAAATATATGTTTAACTTTATGAGAACATGCCAAACCATTTTCCAAAAAGCCTATATCATTTTGAATTCCCACTGTCAATGAATGAGTACTCTTTTTGCTTCAAAGGCATTTTTTATGGAACTAGAAGAAAAAATGTACAGTTTCTGTGGAAACACAGAAGACTGCAAATAACCAAAACAGTGTTGGGAAAAAAGAATAGAGATGCAAGAGATAAGCTTCCCAACCTCAGACGACACTACAGACCTACAGTCATCAAAGCAGCGTGGTGCTGGTGCAGACACAGGTGCAAACGCTGGTACAAAAACAGCCATATGACAGAGCTAAATGGAACAGGATGAAAAACCCAGACACAAGCCCACGCACTTGCAGTATGTGACTTCACTCGTAATGTGATATTTTTGTTTGCTATAGAGTTCTTTGTTGGCAAGTTTTTGTCTGCTTGTGCTGTTTTCTCTTAACACAAGAAGATATCACTCTATTGTCTACTTGCTTGCCTGGTGATCTGGCTCCAAATCATCAATATATTTGAGGTATTCCTGTAACTGTTTGTGTTGAGACCTCAGTTCTTTGGTGGATTAAAGATAATTTTTAATTTGTTGTTTGTCTTATTTTTGTTTCCCCCATGTAAATTAGGAGTGAGACTCTTTCTAGTTCTCTTGAACTCTAAGCTATTATTTTTAATATACTAGTATATTATACAATATGTGAACTATGGGCTTCCAGATGTTCAAGCTGGATTTAAAAAAGGCAGAGGAACCAGAGATCAAATTGCCAACATCTGTTGGATCATAGAAAAAGCAAGGAAGTTCCAGAAAAACATTTACTTCTGCTTTATTGACTATGCCAAAGCCTTTGACTGAGTGGATCACAACAAACTGTGGAAAATTCTGAAGGAGATGGGAATACCACACCACTTGACCTGGCTCCTGAGAAACCTGTATGCAGGTCAGGAAGCAGCAGTTAGAACTGGCATGGAACAACAGACTGGTCCCAAATTGGGAAAGGAGTATGTCAAGTCTGTATGTTATCATCCTGGTTACTTAACTTATATGCAGAGGGTATCATGTGAAATAAGGGGCTGGATGAAGCAAAAGCTGGAATCAAGATTGCAAGGAGAAATATCAATAACCTCAGATATGCAGATACACCACCTTTATGACAGAAAGCAAAGAACTAAAGAACCTCTTGAGGAAAGTGAAAGAGGAGAGTGAAAAGGTCGGCTTAAAACTTAACTTCAGAAAAACAAGAACATGGCATCTGGTCCCATCACTTCATGGCAAATAGGTGGGGAAGCAATGGAAACGACTGAATGACTGAACTGAGCTGATTATATCCAATAATCTATATTTGCTTTCATAAATACTTTCCTTATCTTGTTTTAGAATATATGTTTTCAGTTCAGTTCAGTTGCTCAGTCATGTATGACTCTTTGCAAGCCCATGGACTGCAGCATGCCAGGGCTTCACTGTCCCTCATCAACTCCCAGAGCTTGCTCAAACTCATGTCCATCAAGTCGGTGATGCCATCCAATCACCTCATCCTCTGTCATCCCCTTCTCCTCCTGCCTTCAGTCTTTCCCAGCATCAGGGTCTATCTACTCCAGTGAGTCAGTTCTTTGCATCAGGTGGCCAAAGTATTGGAGTTTCAGCTTCAGCTTCAGTCCTTCCAATGAATATTCAAGACTGATTTCCTTTAGGATTGACTGGTTGAATCTCCTTGCTATCCAGGGGACTCTCAAGAGTCTCCTCCAACACCCCATTCAAAAGCATCAGTTCTTCAGTGCTCAGCTTTCTTTATAGCCCAAGTCTTCCTTGCATACATGACTATGGGAAAAACCATAGCTTTGATCACATGGACTTTTGTTGGCAAAGTAATGTCTCTGTTTTTTAACATGCTGCCTAGGTTGGTCATATCTGTTCTCCCAATGAGTAAGCATCTTTTAATTTCATGGCTACAGGTCGTTCCATAATATAAGTTGGTAGCATCATTTTTTTTTTCTGTAGGAATTTATGTGACATAGATATTATCTGTTTTTAAAAATATGATTGTGAAAAATCTAGGATTTTTAAAATTTTTATAAGGGAAAGCATTCCTTTTAATAAAATTTCATTTTGTGTAAGTTTTTCTATTTTTGTTCCAATTTTACACAGTGCTCCTGTTTTCCTGCCTATGATGGGGTTGGGCAAAAATTTCATCATAAGGAAGAAAAATTACACATAAATAGATATTTCTCCCTACCCCCCCATAGTCCTCTCTCCACCTGCACCTCCTTCATGTTATCTTTTGTCTCCCTAGATGTTTCTTGTAGTTTTCGTGCTATATTATGGGCTCTTTTAATCCTTCCTTCTCATTTTTGAAGCTTATCCCATGTTGTTTTTGTGGACGGGATCTAGTTCATGTTAGTGGCCTTTTCCTTGAAAGACAGAATCTCTCGTAATTTCTATTAATAAATAGAGGAGACTGAGTTCTTGAAGTATGTTAAGCACCTGACATCTGTTTTGGCAATGTGGGAGAGACGCGCTTCGTGATCTCTGTTTCCTAGGCTCAGTTGGTGGGCTTCCCCGGGGGCGCTACTGGTAAAGAACCTGCCTGTCAGTGCGGGGGATGTCAGAGATGGGGGTTCTGTCCCCGGGGTGGGATGATCCCCTAGAGGAAGGCACGGCAGCTCATCCCAGTATTCTTGCCTGGAAAACCCCCTGGATAGAGGAGCCTGGCAGACTATGGTCCACAGGGTACAAAGAGTCGGACACGACCGAAGCGACTTGGCACACACACGTGGTTAATCAACAGAGGTTCCTCCATATTCCATTATCATCCCAAGTATTTGACCTTGATAATAAATATTTGTGACAGTGATTATTATTCAGCTCCTACATTTAAGTAACACTTCAGGTTTTATACTACTTATACATTCAGTTGATTCTCTTTTCTGCAAGTGTGAGCTAAGATACTGTTGTCTGCATATCTAAGATTAGAGAATCTGATGTTCAGATGGGATTAAATGATCTCCCTAATATAAGAAAGTAAATGGTAGAGCAACCACCAGATCTTTATATTCTAAACCCAGTCCTGGTATTGCTAAAAAACTGCTGCATGTGATCACCCTTCTTTCCTGTTTACGTTGTGTCTTAATTTGCCCATTTGATACAAGCTATAACATGGAGTCAAAAATACTTAAGGATTCACTGAAAACTTCAAAGAATGTTTCTGCCAAATACAGTTCATATTTTCTTCTGGAAAAGTAATTTCTGTCAGAAGGGATTATCTATGCTAACTGATGTTACTTTCTTTGATGAGAGTGACTGAATTCTTTCTGGTACAGTTTTCAAAGTACCTCTCATGACTTTGACTTCACATTTTCCTTTTGTATTTATGACATCTTGTTAAAGAATAATTAGAAATCTGTATTTGAGTTGAATTTAGAGCAGAAGAACCTCAACAAGAACAACTAGGTATGAAACTCAGAGGTGATTTTTAAGTAAGCAAAGTCAGCATACGGTAGTGGATGTAATTTTAGCATGTGGAAAACTTAATTGACAGACCTGTTAAAATTCAGATTCCTAGCCTTCAGCTGTAGTAATTCTGGTTGGCTTTCTGTGATGGGCTATTGCATCTAAATTTTTACCTTTTAGAGATGTGCTGCCTAACTTACTCTTCTGTATAAACCAAAAGCAAGTAAACAAAAAGCAAGTCATCAGTTTAGATAGAGAATTATTTTAAGCTGAATAGCTAGCAATCAATCTTGCAGAATCAGTGCGATTGCCTTTTGAAATGCAGACAGATGAAAGATCTGGAATTCTACCCTGATATAGTTTCTATCTGGGACTAGATCAGAATTTTCCATCACTACTCTGCTTTACTTTAGCATTTAATCATGGTTTGTAACTCTTATTTGTTGCTTAGATTGATTTCTAGACCTGTGGATTGTAAAATTCCTGAGACTGAGGTATTTGTTACTGTTCTCCTTTCAGCCCTTAGCATGGGAGCTTTAATTTCATATGTAGAAAGAATGAATGAGGTGTGACTGTGAAATGGTACCACCAAAGGAATTTTTGATGAAAAGTTCAATGGAGAAGTTTTCCAAATCAAATTTGCCCTCATTTTGCAATTTTTTCTATCAAAAATACTCATTTAATAATCACTATTATGCAAGGAACTCTTATCACTTGTCAGCCAAGAGAAGCTAACATGCTATTAAAAAAACTTTGTTTTAAAAAGGGCAAATTTGAAGTGATTGTGAACATGTCAAAGTGACTCTGAGGACATTGTATTCATTTTATCAGTCATTCATTAAAAAATAGTTTTTGAGCACTTATATAAATCAACACATGTAAATTATTAGGTAGAAATAATGGTCACTTCGTTTTTGAAGCTTGTTTGGAGGAAGAAAGACAGCCACATGAGTAGGTAAAGCAAAGGAGAGGCTTTCTGCAACATTGAGATGTCTGAAGCATCACAGAACAGAGCCTCCAGATTTATGGCATAGATAAGACAGATACGGAATCTGTGGTCTGCTTCACAGAGATGATAACACATATGTATGCCATGTCTAAGAGAGCTGCTACTAGTAATGAGGACACTCTTGTGTACTTGTTTTCCATCACCCTGAAAGGTGCTTAAGGTCTGCCATGCTTTGCTGGGCCACTTTAGTCACGTCTGACTCTCTGCAACCCCGCCAGTCTCCTCTGTCCATGTGGTTTCTCCTGCACTGGTACCCATGCCAGGATGGACTGTTTGAAAACATCCAGAAAGTTGTGCAAGGAGAATAAGTAAAGGGAAAAATTATGTTGACTCTCAGATTATTCAATGATCTTGTAGAACTCAGTAACCTTTATTGCATCTCCTGTCTTATTGGTCCTTTGCACTTCCAGCAGAAGGTAGGAAGGGCCAGTTTGGGTTTTTGTTTTGTTTTGCTTTCATTTGTTTTATTGGAGTTCCACTCTGTTCAGAGTATTCCAGTGAACTTCGTACAGAATGTTGGTGTTGTTTAGTTACTCAGTCATGTCTGACTGTTTTCCGACCCCATGGGCTGTAGCCTGCAAGGCTCCTCTGCCCAAGGGATTTCCCAGGCGAGAATACAGCAGTGGGTCGCCATTCCCCCTCCAGGGGACTTCCCGATCCAGGGGTCAGACTCGTGTCTCCTGGCTCCTGCACCGCGGGCAGGTTCTTTACCGCTGAGCCTTACGCGCTTGTGTTTTTTTACAAGGGCCTCCCTCGTGGCTCGGTGGTAAAGAATCCTGCCAATGTAGGAGATGCAAGTTCAATCCCTGAGTCGGAAGATCACCTGGAGAAGGTTACTGAGTACAGTACAAGATCATTGAAAAATTTGAGAATGGCATAATTTTTCTCTTTATTTATTCTCACTTGTACAGCTTTCTGGGTGTTTTCAAACAGTCTGTCCTGGCACAGGTACCAGTGCAGTTATCCTTTGTAAGGGGCTTAAGAAGACACTGGAAGCCACTGCACACTATTTTGGGAACAAGTCTATCTTCTGCAATTTTGAATTTTTCTGAAATTTAAATTTCTAATCAGTTCTTTTTCTTTGTTCTACTGAGAAATGCGTAGGTTCAAAGAGTTATTCAGACATCTCATGTGCAAAGCAAGTTCTGAAGTTGAGGGATAAAATGTGTTTGAAGAAGGTCTCAGTAAGATGACCCTCCACCTCTGCTCACTATGGAAACTCTAATCTGCTGAGATGATTAGAGTGTCTGGGCTTCTTCAGTTGCCCCATTTGAGGGTCCCCCCCATCTCCTCTTTTTCTTTAAATTTCATTGAGCCTGACTCTGCAACCAGACTCTAAGCCTCTTCGAGGCTTCTTTAACTTCATCCTGTTTCCTCAAGATGGGAAAGTATTTCAGAAAGTGCTTTTTACTCTGTGACCTAGGATTATGCTTTGATTATGTGATTATTCAGAATGTTTAGAGCTTGCAGTTAGTGAATTAGAGCCACCCAATTAAAGAATGTCAGAGAGAAGTAATGAAAAAAAGCACAGTGATAGTGAAAATGTCGACACTCAGGCTGTACTTGAGTTTTTCAGCATACTGTAGTAGCGAGATCATGAACTTGAGGAACTGATGGGATGAACTGTGAACCTGGCTTGTCTGCTCATCTTGTAGGTCTACTTAAATCCCTAGTGCCTCAGTTTCTTCAACAATGAGAAGAAGGAAAATGATTCTATCTGATGTTAGAATGGAATAAAATGATTCCTGTAAATCACTCAGCAGAATGCCTGGCTCTTGGTAATATCTAATATGTTAACTTCTCTCTGATTCTTACTATGCCTCTCTTCCTTCCACACACACACTAGCAAAGACTCTAGCAAAGAATGATGACATGTTATTAGTTAACCACTTAATCTGTGTAGTTGAGGTTTAAACTTTACTTGCTTCCCCTCTATCCCCTTTCTTCTTGTCTTATTTTAATTTCCCATTTATGTTATGAGCTTAAAGCCTTGAGCTAAGGTTTTATCACTCTCTCTCTCTCTCCATACACTAAATCTAAAGGGCAAAGTGAAGCAAAATCTTGAATCTAATCCCATTTAAAAAACAAAATTCTCCGAGGCTCAAAAAAAGCTATTCAAAGTAGGTTGCCAATAAACTGACAACAGCACAGCAAATAATACACTAGATGCCGCATGTGAAGGTCCACTTCCAGCCCACACACAGCCAGGGTTATGGTGAAGATGGATCAGTGAGATATGAAGCATTCTACTGAAAGGGAACCCTGTGCTATTGTATGAATTTTTATTATTATGCAATAAACTAATTTTTCTAGTTGTGGAAAATCATCCTAATGAAAATAATACATTATTTTGAAATTAAATATTTCTTAAAATTAAATGATATTTTCAACATTTGATTTGCATTTCTGCCATGTACAGGATATTTCACAGAGTGTTAATAAAAGTACAGATACCAAGCATGACTTCAAGGTGATTACAGTATAGTAACAGGATAACTATTAAATAATTATAAGCCAGACTAGATCATTTCAAAGTTTCTAATAACATACTATGAGAATTCAGAGAAGAACATGATTACTTCCTCTCACCTAAACAAGAAAGTAAAATTTTTAAGTTCTTAATTCACTGTTTAAGCAGAACTGAATCTGCATTTCTGCAGTTGTAAGTGAAGGCAGAACGTGTCCGTTTTCTTACTTTGCTGAGATTTCTTTTACTAGAGTCAGGGCAGTCTTTCATTTCAAAAGCCAAGCTCTGACATCTTCTTGGTTAGCACTGAAGAGGAACATGGGGAAGCCAGAGCTCAGATATACAAAATGTACACTAAATGGGGAAAGGCTGTAGTGGAATTGCTAGCAAGTAGGGTTGTTAATGATCACTTTGGAAACCATAATGTGATTATCATGATTTCCATTGATATCTAAATAGAGTCTGCATAATTTCACTTTAATAGGCATAAATTCACTCATACTTATTCTACAACATTAATTGACCATTTATTTATCATTTAAAAGAAGAGTCTACCCTTAGCCCCAACTGGAGATGATTTTTATTCACTATCTGAATAATTTATATGCCTCTCAATGACGTTTTTAAAAACCAAATTTATATACTAATAAATAGAAGAACGATAGGATTGGCAGAATTGGTTTTACCAATGCATCCAAATTCCCTAACGTCTAAAATATGATAACTACTGTAGGAAATCATAACTTATGCTGATATCTTTTCAATGAAAGAATCCAGTGGCAGTACATCAGTAATACACAGTCGTAAAAAACGACTGACAAAACATAATACAAGCTTTGAAATTATTCATTGGCAACAACCTTGTAACATATCACCATTCAATAGTATAAATATAACTTCCCATAGCAAAGAGGGTGTTTGCTATGACAGATGGACATCACCAGATGGTCAATACTGAAATCAGATTGATTATATTCTTTGCAGCAGAAGGTGGAGAAACTGTACAGTCAGCAAAACAAGACCGGGCGCTAACTGTGGCTCAGATCATGAGCTCCTTATTGCCAAATTCAGACTTAAATTGAAGAAAGTAGGGAAAACCACTAGACCATTCAGATATGACCTAAATCAAATCCCTTAAGATTATGCAGTGGAAGTGAGAAATAGATTAAAGGGATTTAGATCTGATAGACAGGGTGCCTCGTGAATTATGGATGGAGGTTTGTGATATTGTACAGGAGACAGGGAGCAAGACCATCCCCCCAAAAAAGAAATGCAAAAAAACAATGCAAGTGCAAAAGCAAATGCAAAAAAAAAAAAAAATGGTTGTCTGAGGAGGCCTTACAAATAGTTGTGAAAAGAAGAGAAGTGAAAAGCAAAGGAGAAAAGGAAAGATATACCCATTTGAATCCAGAGTTCCAAAGAATAGTAAGGAGAGATAAAAAAGACTTCCTCAGTGATCATTGCAAAGAAATAGAGGAAAACAGTAGAATGAGAAAGACTAGAGATATTTTCAAGAAAATTAGAGATACCAAGGGCACATTTCATGCAAAGATGGGCTCACTAAAGGACAGAAATGGTATGGGCCTAACAGAAGCAGAAGATATTAAGAAGAAGTGGCAAGAATACACAGAAGAACTGTACAAAAAAGATCTTCATGACCCAGATAATCACAATGATGTGATCATTCACCTAGAGCCAGACATCCTGGAATGTGAAGTCAAGTGGGTCTTAGAAAGCATCACTATGAACAAAGCTAGTGGATGTGATGGAATTCCAGTTGAGCGATTTCAAATCCTGAGGGAGGATGCTGTGAAAGTGCTTCATTCAGTATGCCAGCACATTTGGAAAACTCAGCAGTGGTCACAGGACTGAGAAAGATCAGTTTTCATTCCAGTCCCAAAGAAAGGCAATGCCAAAGAATGCTCAAACTACCCCACAGTTGCACTCATCTCACACACTAGTAAAGTAATACTCAACATTCTCCAAGCCAGGCTTCAACATTATGTGACCTGTGAACTTCCAGATGTTCAAGCTGGTTTTAGAAAAGACGAAAGAACCAGAGATCAAATTGGTAGCATCCGTTGGATCATTGAAGAAGCAAGAGAGTTCCAGAAAAACATCTACTTCTGCTTTATTGACTATGCCAAAGCCTTTGACTGTGTGGATCACAATAAACTGTGGAAAATTCTGAAGGAGATGGGAATACCAGACCACCTGACCTGCCTCATGAGATACCTGTATGCAGGTCAGGAAGCAACAGTTAGAACTGGACATGGAAAAACAGACTGGTTCCAAATAGGAAAAGGAGTACGTCAAGGCTGTATATTGTCACCCTGCTTATTTAACTTATGTGCAGAGTACATCATGAGAAACGCTGGGCTGGAGGAAGCATAAGCTGGAATCAAGATTGCTGGGAGAAATATCAATAACCTTAGATATGTAGATGACACCACCCTTATGGCAGAAAGTGAAGAAGAACTAAGGAGCCTCTTGATTAAAGTGACAGAGGAGAGTGAAAAAATTGGCTTAAAGCTCAACATTCAGAGAAACAAGATCATGGCATCCGGTCCCATCAATTCATGGCACATAGATGGGAAAACAGAGGAAACGGTGGCTGACTTTATTTTTCTGGGCTCCCGAATCACTGCAGATGGTGACTGCAGCCATGAAATTAAAAGACTCTTGCTCCTTGGAAGAAACGTTATGACCAACCTAGACAGCATATTGAGAAGCAGAGACATTACTTTGCCAACAAAGGTCCATCTAGTCAAAGCTATGGTTTTTCCAGTAGTCATATATGGATGTGAGAGTTGGACTATAAAGAAAGCTGAGCGCCAAAGAATTGATGCTTTTGAACTGTGGTGCTGGAGAAGACTCTTGAGAGTCCCTTGGACTGCAGGGAGATCCAACTGGTCCATCCTAAAGGAAATCAGTCCTGAGTATTCATTGGAAGGACTGATGTTGAAGCTGAATCTGCAATACTTTGGCCATGTGATGCAAAAAACTAACTCATTTGAAAAGACCCTGATACTGGAAAAGCTTGAAGGTGGGAGGAGCAGAGGATGACAGAGGATGAGATGGTCGGATGGCATCACTGACTCAATGGACATGAGTTTGAGTAAACTCCAGGAGTTGGTGATAAACAGGGAGGACTTGCATGCTGCAGTCCATGGGGTCACAAAGAGTTGAACACGACTGAGCGGCTGAACTGAGCTGAACTTTACATATACATACATTTAAAGAAGTAAGCTCTTAAAGTTGCTTTCTTTGAAAAATCGCTATCGGCTTAGTTCATTTCCTAAAGGGAATATGTTATTTTATAAATGTTCCATAATTTGCACTGAAATCAGCTATACATTTTTAGTGGTAATTTTTCAGTAGGAAGATGATTCTGTCCAGGGAGGATGCACTTAAAGATACATATTGCATGTCACTTTCCCCAGGTTGATCCACCTAAAGGAAAACAGATGATGTATTTCTTTGCACACGGCAACTTCTCTGGTGAACTACAGAAAGCAAAATGGAAGTTTCCTTCTGAAATCTGCAGTGCTACCAGTTTGGTATCTTATGACAGACTAATAGGCAATAAGAAATATTTTTTAAAGTTTGTCATGTGGTTAAAGAAATATCATCAAATTAACCTCAAAATTCACATGTAGCTAATGATACTGTTATAGACATTGCTGGTTGCTAATCAGAATCCATGTTTTAATCATCTTTCTAGTCACACTGGCAGTGTTTGCCAAACCTTCTTGTGAATAGGCGTGCCATGTGACTGAGTGCCACCAAGTGGAATGGGAGCAAAAGTAAAACATGTCACTTACTCACTTGAAAATGAAATTAAACTTCTCATGTTTGTGATTCCCTGCTTATGACCCTTTTCAACAGCCTGGAATTGAGACTCCGTTTTGCATGGGAGGTCAGCCTTGCTGTTTACCTATCTAATGCTTTTATGTGAACAAGAAACAAATTTCTGATATGCTTCACTGATACTATATTTTGGAGTATGTTTGTAATAGCCATTAGACTATCCTAACTTATATAAATATGTATTATAGTAATTAAATAGAATGTTATTCTGGTTGAGTACTGAAGATAGGGGAGCCATCCAGTTTAAGTCCACATTTATTAAAAGGAGCAACAATAACAACAAACAGATCTAGCCCATGATGGTTACATGAAAATATGGAAGGGTATTCCTCTTACTTTTCCTTTTATTTTTCATGTCAGTCATTAGCACTGTGATTTTATTTTTCCAATTAAGGCCCTGAGCCATGCTTCTTGTCATTTGATTTGGTTGGTTATTAGAACATGAAATATTAAAATGGTGTATTAAAATATAATCTGTTACAATTGAGATGAATGAAAGGAGAATGATTTCACGGGTATAGTTAGGGTCAGTACATTAAGGACTAGCATAAACCCATGTAACATAAAATAGCAGCAAAGAAATAAGATGAATACGCAGTGACAAGAAGATTGAAATTGAACCAAACAAGTATTTCTTTCTTTTTTTTTTTTTTAAACAAGTATTTCTTATGAGGCAAATTACAAAGGCACAGACAATGCCTCTGGGATGTGTGTGTGCGTATATGTACATGTGGATATGTGCATGCCTCTGAGACGTGTGTGTGCACGTATGTACATGTGGATATGTGTATGCGTGTATGTACATGTGGATATGTGCATGCATGTATGTACATGTGGATATGTGCATGCTTGCACCTACCTGTCCGTATTGATTAAGCATACATGCTGTATGAAGAAATAGAAATATAAAGGAAGCAGAAGAAAAAGATCAGGACTCCAGGTGATCAAATTATAAGGCTATTCAAGACATCTGGTAATGAGCTTGTATCTTCCCATTCCTTCAGATATTTAAAGATTACATGAAGACATGGAAGGTTTTTTTTTTCCTTTTATTTTTTTGAAACAATGTCTAATAGAAGCATAAAAGAGTTAGAACATATAAAAGATCTTATCTACCTATGAAAATCTAAAAAGTGGCTGGAAATATGGGGGGAAGAGGACATTGCAAGAAGATAAATGAAGATAACATGAAATGACAAAAAGGAGAAGGAAACAAAAATGACATCATTAAAATATTTGAAGTCTTTTTTAAATTAAAAAATTATTGAAATATAGTTGTTTTACAGCCATATTTCAGGCATTAGTTTCAAGGGTACACAAGTTAATTTTATATATATACATATATATATATTTTTGCATTCTTTTCCCATTACAGGTTATTCCAAGATACTGAGTGTAGGTCCCTGTGCTGTGCGGTAGGCCCTTGTGGGTCTCATGTGTGTTATCTGTAGCGGTGTGTATCCTTAGTCCTTAGTCCCAGGCCGTGCGGTAGGCCCTTGTGGGTCTCATGTGTGTTATCTGCAGCGGTGTGTATCGCTTAGTCCCAGGCCGTGCGGTAGGCCCTTGTGGGTCTCATGTGTGTTATCTGCAGCGGTGTGTATCGCTTAGTCCCAGGCCGTGCGGTAGGCCCTTGTGGGTCTCATGTGTGTTATCTGCAGCGGTGTGTATCGCTTAGTCCCAGGCTGTGTGGTAGGCCCTTGTGGGTCTCATGTGTGTTATCTGCAGCGGTGTGTATCGCTTAGTCCCAGGCTGTGTGGTAGGCCCTTGTGGTTCTCATCTGTCTTATCTGTACTGGTGTGTATCGCTTAGTCCCAGGCTGTGTGGTAGGCCCTTGTGGGTCTCATGTGTGTTATCTGCAGCGGTGTGTATCGCTTAGTCCCAGGCTGTGTGGTAGGCCCTTGTGGTTCTCATCTGTCTTATCTGTACTGGTGTGTATCGCTTAGTCCCAGGCTGTGTGGTAGGCCCTTGTGGGTCTCATGTGTGTTATCTGTAGCGGTGTGTATCGCTTAGTCCCAGGCTGTGTGGTAGGCCCTTGTGGGTCTCATGTGTGTTATCTGTAGCGGTGTGTATCGCTTAGTCCCAGGCTGTGTGGTAGGCCCTTGTGGGTCTCATGTGTGTTATCTGTAGCGGTGTGTATCGCTTAGTCCCAGGCTGTGCGGTAGGCCCTTGTGGTTCTCATCTGTGTTATCTGCAGTGGTGTGTATCGCTTAGTCCCAGGCCGTGCGGTAGGCCCTTGTGGGTCTCATGTGTGTTATCTGCAATGGTGTGTATCGCTTAGTCCCAGGCCGTGCGGTAGGCCCTTGTGGGTCTCATCTGTGTTATCTGCAGCGGTGCGTATCGCTTAGTCCCAGGCCGTGCGGTAGGCCCTTGTGGGTCTCATGTGTGTTATCTGTACTGGTGTGTATCGCTTAGTCCCAGGCTGTGCGGTAGGCCCTTGTGGGTCTCATGTGTGTTATCTGCAATGGTGTGTATCGCTTAGTCCCAGGCCGTGCGGTAGGCCCTTGTGGGTCTCATCTGTGTTATCTGCAGCGGTGCGTATCGCTTAGTCCCAGGCTGTGTGGTAGGCCCTTGTGGTTCTCATCTGTCTTATCTGTACTGGTGTGTATCGCTTAGTCCCAGGCCGTGCGGTAGGCCCTTGTGGGTCTCATCTGTGTTATCTGCAGCGGTGCGTATCGCTTAGTCCCAGGCCGTGCGGTAGGCCCTTGTGGGTCTCATCTGTGTTATCTGCAGCGGTGTGTATCGCTTAGTCCCAGACTCCTGATTCGTCCTGCCCTCTCTTTTAGTACCCGTAGGTTTATTTTCTGTGTCTGTGAGTCTTATTTCTATTTTGTAAATAAGTTCATTTGTATTATCCTTTTTAGATTCCACATATAAGCATATCATATGATACTTGTCTTTCTCTCTCTGGATCACTTCACTTAGTATGATAACCCCTAGATCCATCCATGTTGCCGCAAATGGCATTATTTCATTCTTTTCTTGTGGCTGAGTAATATCCCATTGCAATATTTGAAGTCTTAAAAATTCTAGGGTTAGCCCCTACGTCTTCCATTTGTTGGTCATATAACCTTTGATTTCACCATTCTTAATTTTAGGAGTCCTGTCTGTGAAAAGGAAACCAGAATTCTTGGTGTATGTATCTTGTAGGATTGTAATGAAGGTGAAATAGGATAATGGGTGTCAAAGAACTTTACAACCTATAACAAAGTCTTACATAGGTAGGTTTTGGAGTATATTATTTGGTTAACATATACATCTTGAGTTTTTTTGGGAGGAGTGTAGTGATATTTTCCAAACAGAGACCTCCAAGGTAGCACAAAGGCAAGATTCACAGGGAAGATAGCTTAAGAAAGTCTCACTCTGATTTTTTTTTAAACGAGGGGGGTGTAAACTATAATGAATACTTTACTTTGTGGACAGCTTTATATTTTAGAAAGTAGAGAAAGCAGTGAAGTAAATGAGGTTTAATTTTTGGACAAAGAGCAAGAGTGATTGTGACTTGAAAGCACTGGGCAAAGAGAGAAAACGGGAAGAAGGTGCCCAGCTTGTCTGAGAGTGAAGGTCCGTACCGTGTTTATAAACGCTGAGCGCATCTGGAGCAGGGGGCGCTGGGAGAAAAGGTAAAGAAAGGATTCCATTGCCTCAGATTCTTAAAGGAACACTGACCCAGGTCAGGTGAGAGTCTTAAAATTGTTGAGTCTAACAAAATCAAATATTGGATGAAGAAATGGGAAGCTCGGTAACTGGACAAGGAACTGCATTGAACTCACATTTTTAATAAAGAGCCAGAGAAAAGACTAAAGGAGGCTCAGTTGACCACACAGCATTGTGAAAGAATACCAAACAGCTCAGAATGAGCTGCAGTTTGAGAAGAGTGCTAAATACAAGAAGCAGGAAGTTTTATTTGTAATAAGAGAAGTTGGACAGGATTCTAACTCTAGGTATGGATGTCATGATGTTAACACATGAAGCGAAAAGTGATAACACCATGGTTTTATCTGAATTCCATCTTCTCCAGTAAGTAGAAGTGGTTGAAACATAGAATCCCTTTTCTCCACACAGCATATTTAGAACCAGTAGAAAAGTTACCCCAAAAGAGGCACCATGAAAGGTGGAACGTGGTATAAATTTTCAGTCACTGAAAATCTGGTTGTCTAGCCCAGAAGGTAGTGAAACTTCCATCTCTAGAGGTGCTCAAGTAAAGGTCACATCGTTAATATCACTATTGAGTGGACCTGAAGTTGAAGTAGTTTGTTATGTTCACTTGCTCAGTCATGTCTGACTCTTTGTGGCCCCTTGGACTGTAGCCCTCCAAGCTCCTCTGTCCGTGGGGTTTCCCAGGCAAGAATACTAGAGGAGGTTGCCATTTCCTTCTCCAGGGGATCTTCCCAACCTGTGTCTCCTGCTTGGCAGACAGATTCTTTACCACTGAGCCATCTGGGAAGCCCCCAAAATACAGGACGCCTGGTTAAATTTGAATTTTAGATAAACAATGAATAATGTTTTAGTATAAGTATATATAAGATATTTTACCTAGAAAGCCTTCTTCTAGACCTTTTTCCCCCAGTGACTCTCTGGGTCCATTTCCCCCCCTCTCCTATTGCACAAGAAATAGGGAATAAAGAAATTACCAGCGCAGCACAGCCCAACAGTACTTACAGACTTGACTTCAGGCATTTTCGCAAGTGTATTAAGTTAGAATCCTTAGAATCACAAAATTGAAAGGAACTCCTGTGTGAAATCTGGAAAATCCCTTAATTTTAAGAGGAAAATGAATGATTTGGCTTCTCCAAGACAGAACATAATGATATAGAAAGTTGTTTGCCACAGTTATTGGTTGCTAAGAAAGTTTATGGATTCTCCTTTATTGTAGATGATTCAAAACCATTTAAAATTCATCCTTCTTGTGCTTGTGGGAATGGAAGATAAACTCTTCCAGGTACCTTTTTGCCTATTTTTAAGCCTTACCAGAATTCCCCTGAGGTATAATCCCTTCACAGTTTTGTAGGACTAAGTGTTTCAGCTCATCGATCCCTGAAGTTCCAGTAACTTCACTACAGATAGTTGTGGGGATAATTTAAGCAAGTCCCATTTCCCCCCAATTTCCTTTTCCACAACTTTACAAAATAACCCAAGCGTGGGACATTTTGTAAGTGTGACAGCCTGGTTTTCAGCCTCTCCTGGGGTTAGACGCTCTTGTGGCTAACCTTTGAAGAACTGACTCAAAGGAGGAATCCCTTGAATAGATTGTTGTTGTTCAGTCACTCTGACTGAACAGTGTCTGACTCTTTGGGACCCTATGGACTCTAGCCCACCAAGCTCCTCTGTCCTTGGAATCTCCCAAGCAAGAATACTGGAGTGGGTTGCCATTCCCCTCTCTGTTCAATAGATTGCAAAATGTAATTCATTCTTTGTTGTTTGAATAACATATAAAATGATAGTAATGTTGCTGGGCATGAGGGTGGGGTGAATAATCTGGCTTATAATTAAAGCCATGTGCCTGAAAAAGGACATTTTAAAATATCCTGCAAAATTTTCTATTATGTATGATTTTTTTCAATGTCAGCACTTCCATAAAACCATTTTACTCATTCCATGAAAGAAGTCATAAAAGTTAGCTAAAATTAGCAAGTTTTTGTCATATTGAAGGACACTTCCCAAGATGTTTCATGCACATTCAACCTAATTCCCTTGTCTACTCCTGCATGTCTCCTTTAAACTAACAGACTTTTTCGTGTAACATGTAGCCAAAATCACTTAATATAACCCTAACAATCATTTGAGCTTCCCTGGTGGCTCAGCAGAGAGAATCCACCTTCAAGTAGGAGAAGCAGATTTTATCCCTGGGTCAAGAAGATCCCCTGGAGAAGAAAATCGCAACTCACTCCAGTATTCTTGCCTGGGAAATTCCATGGACGGAGGAAGCTGGCAGGTTATATAGTTCATGCGGGTCACAGAAGAGTCGGACACAGCCATAGCAGTTAAACAGTAGCAGCAGTCATTTGAGCTCCTGGGGTTCTCCTCTCCATCTAAGTGCTGGCTCTTTAGACTGACAGAGCTGCCTGGTTTGTTCCAACCAAATGAATGGGAACCATCTCAGACTGAGCTCTCAGCTCTAATACAGAGGTAACTCCTGTGCTGGTTGTTTTCTGTCAAGAGGTCCTCTTAAAGTAGGAAAGAACTATATTCAAAAAAGGGCTCTCTATTAACATCATGTATGGAACTCACAGTGCTTAGAATAAATATATCTACTCTAAGCTCTAAAGACCTGTGCATACAAGGGATATATTTAGAGCTTCCTGAGGCAAATTTTGTATGAGTTTTTTGATCTTCCTGGCAAAGGCCCCAATACTTTTATGTTAAGGAAACAAATGGGGAACTCAGAGGCAACGAAAGTACTAAGTACTTAATTTAGGGCCTGGGTTGTTCCTCAGCCTTCTCAACTGATTATGTCAGATGGGATGGTGAAGGTTAGAAAATTCACTAAACTTCCAAAGTGACTAACTCATTGCTATCTGGTAGAGCAATGGATGTTAGAGTATTTAAAATCTGATTTGGGTGATGGCCATGCCAAATGCTTCATTTGAGTTATGCGATATATTAAAACATGGGGCTTCCTAGGTGGTACTAGTGGTAAAGAACCTGCCTGCCAATGCAGGAAGTGTAAGAGACGTGGATTTGATCCCTGGATCGGAAGATCCCTTGGAGGAGGAAATGGCAACACACTCCAGTATTCTTACCTGGAGAATGCCATGGACAGAGGAGCCTGGCGGGCTACAGTGCATGGGGCTGTGAAGAGTCAGACATGACTGAGATGACTTATCATACATGCATAGCATGCATGCATGCAATATATTAAAGATTACAATGTCTAATAAATCATATTCTCTTTGTCTTCTTAGAATCTGGGATAGGAACTATAGGTCTTGGGAATGTCTTGCAAAAACACCTGGTTCAAAAAAATATAGAAGCAACTTCAATGATATCTCTGGGTCAGTATAGATTCAAGACTCTTACTAGATTCTTGTTTAAGTATCTGAAGGTCACAGTCTTAGGCAATCTGGGAAACTGGAAGGTTCTAAGCAAAGTATTTGACCTCTTAAAGGATCCCTGATCTATCAAGCACACATAGGAGTTCTGACTCTCATGTTGAAACCTACTTCTGGAAGTTAATCAGGCATGTTTCATTGGATCTTTGTGATAGCTGAAATATTGGGGGAATTTGAGGTGCTCTTTGTATGCATTTGAACAGTGTTATTGCATTTCATTGGTATGTTCTAAAATCAGAGTGGAAAACAGCTGTTAGTTGTCATATCATCTTTTCTTGCTGTGTCTGAAGACTTGGGTGATACCAGTAACCATCCCTGGGTGCAAGCTGGAATTCAGGCAGGAGGGTCAGCAGATAGAGAGGTCTCTTGTTCTTTCAGAGTCCTGTGAAAAGGAATACTTGGGTATGAGTGCGACTGTAATGCTCCGTGGGTTTGGATTCCAGGAGAGAGACTCTTAACAGCTGTCGTTTTCTTTCTGTTGGGCAAATGTGAGAACAACTTTGCATGGGAAGAAATGGACAATTTGGACTTAGGTGCTGGGCATTTAATTGAGTGTTAGAAAGCCAGATGCCCAGTCCTTTGGGATCTAGGAAGCTCCTGGTCCCCTTGGGAGTTTAATTTGGAAGAAGGAGAGCTACTTGGTCCTAGCTACCTAACCGCAAAGCAGTCTAGAGGAACCTCCCAGTGTCATTCACTAGATTATCCTATCTAACATGAAGTAAAAGAGACAAATGGATATCTGCAGGTTAGTCAAGACTCACCTACAGATCTACTTAAAATCCACCACTCTTGTTCAAAGTAGTATCAGTTAGAATTATGAAGCATTATGTGTATCTCCTGATTCTGTTTCCACTGGAAAAGGTGCTCAGTTACACAGTCGTCAGACTCTTAGTGACTCCGTGGACTGTAGCTCATTAACCTCCTCTCTCTCTGGGATTTTCCCAGCAAGAGTGCTGCAGTGGGTTGCCACTTCCTACTCCAGGAGGCCCTCCCCATCCAGGGGTCAGACCCACGTGGCCTGCATTGCAGGCAGATTCTTTACTGCTGAGCCACTGGGGAAGCATTTTTACTAAAAAACTCGGTAATTAATTAATGCATAGTCTAGAGTTTCACACAACTGAGAGACTAACACTTCTCACTTTTTTTTCCCCATTGGACTGAGGGTGGGATGAAGTATCCTTCTGAAACAAACTGAACTTTTTTTGTACAATGGAATTACACTCTCACTGAGGACATTCAGGGAAAAAAAAGAACAGAAAAATGAGAATAGGCTGGGGCTTGATGCTTAATAAGCAACAAGAATGACAGTGAAAAGTGAAAGTCGCTCAGTCATGCCTGACTCTCTGTAACCCCACGGACTATACAGTCCATGAAATTCTCCAGGCCAGAATACTGGAGTGGATAGCCTTTCCCTTCTCCCGGGAGTCTTCCAAACCCAGGGATTGAACCCAGGTCTCCCACACAAAAATAGGGTGTGTTAATAAATAGAGTGGGGGCATAATAGATGGTTCCACATGGTAGATGGAACCATGATAGATGGTCAGGCATGTGCCCAGAGCTCATCTGGTAGACTTTATCTCAGCAGATCCTATTGAGACTGATAATGCATTGCTTTCTTTGGACAGATTTGTTAGGAATTAGTGAGAGTCTGAGCTTATTGGAAATTCCAGGAGGATATAGGGAACTAGAACAGACATGGGCTGAAAATAATTAAAATGTATTGGGAAGTGGGATACCAAAGGCAGAGAAATATAGTTTGGGGTGACCCTGTTTGTCTTTGTCTGAAATGGCACAGTCTTGATCTGGGATCAAGCAGTGACAGTGAAAGAGGAGCGCAAGTAAGACAAGCACAGCAGTAATAAAACAGTGCATATGTGACGTGAGTTTGAACATGAAGCACCAAACTACTGATCAAAATGTTATTCAGAACACTACAGATTTTAGGTATATACCTAGAAGATTCAGGAATCTGGCTCTTCAGGGGCTATTTAGCTGCCCCCTCCAAATGAAATAAACCCATACATTTAGGGTACAAACTGTGAGTCATCTATAGAGCTTAGCCGTAGGCCAGGGCTTAATAAATACTTGCAGAGTAAGTTAATAGAATCGCAAAGAACACACCTAAGACAGATAAATTGTTTACTCTGTTTCTGCCTCAAACGTCCCAATGTTCCTGATTGTAAGTAGACAATGTATAAAGGATGCTTAGATGACAGACACAAAAGTTAAAGACATTACATCTTTTCACCAAAAGTATATCTGATTTTAAGATATAGTATTGGTCCAAACCAATATCTATTTGCTACCTCTTTTAAAGCAAACCTAAAAATAGTTTTTAGATGCAAAATATATGATAACCTTTGTTTATTTTAGTTACTAAGAGACAGTTACACAGAGGGTCTCACTTTCCTCAGGTTTCTTTAAAATTCCAAGAAGTGTCACTTTTCCGCTTGCTAAACCTGAACTTCTACTAGTAGGATGTGCTTTAATTGGATCTATAAAAGCAATTCCCCTAGAGTATAGTTACAACTAGTTTACAGAAACCAATTCAGGGTTTACAGAGAGAGAGGAAAACAACAGCAACAACGCTGAAAAACTGCAAGTCTTCTTTCACTCAGCTTAATATTTACAGGAAAAAGTGAGGGGGTTAAGCTTCCGTGGTTCATTTGGATGACAATTGCTGCCCCCTTGGATTGGATGGAACATATTGTTTCATTTCTTTTTATATAGTTTTCCCCAGTGTTTCAGGATCATGACATTATTAAAGCTGTGAACAGTAATATATGCCCACTGGCAATAGTTCATTCTAGAGTTTTCAGAGTAATGGTAAACATTGTTAGATCAATGAAATTGACAGGTAACTCAAGAGGGTTTTCTTATTCAATAAACAATTTCAACATTCCTAGAGAATACAGCTTTTAAGCCTGTTTTTCTGTTGTGAGATTTTGCTTTTTGTAATGATTGTTTTTAACAGTAGTTACATAACAGGTAGGAGAGGCCCAGTATTGATCTGTTTTTTGATTCAGTTGTCTTGTTTACTTATTTTGGACTTTTCTGTATTTCGGTCTTATCTGGTGGAAATGCAAGTAGACAATTGAATAGTTAAAGGAGAGGCAACCAGAGGAAGAAAGGTAAATGGCCTTGATAATTCATACACTAGCTAATCATCCACCTAATTTTGGAGAGTTGATTGGATTCACAGGGCGTGAAATAGAGTCCTGTAAAGTTTTTCTAACTGAACTTCAACTTATTTTTGCTTTCCAGTAAAAAACTTTGTGAAGTTCAGAAATCAAATACTAAGTTAGAACACACCAGAGATGACTTAGAACACAAAGCAGAAAATAGAAAAGCAGATATTTGGGGAAACTAGCTGAGTCAGCACAGTGCTTATTAGAAATGGTAGCCTCCACACCAAAGTCTCTCTGCAGCCCTGAGGATAAACAGTTTTGTTCCATGGATCATTCATGGGCTGACTTAGGTCACCACTTTCCTCTGCTTTGCACTTGTGTGTGTGCTGAGTCACTTCAGTCGTGTCCGACATTTTGCTACCTGATGGACTGTAGCCCATCAGGCTTCTCTGTCCCTGGATTCTCCAGGCAAGAGTACTAGAGTGGGTTGCCATTTCCTCCTCCAGGGGATCTTCCAGACACAGGGCTCGAACCCAAATTTCTTACGTCTCTCTTGCATTGGAAGGCAGGTTCTTTACCACTAGCACCACCTGGGAATAGGCAAAATCATGTTCTCCATGAACACATTTTTTTGGGGGGGTGGGGAGCATCATTTCAGTAAATTGAAACAATATTAATTTATTATTAGAGTTGGAACATATTGGATCAATTTGGAATTTAGATCATATTGGAACAATATGAATTTATTAATAGATTGCTAATATATTATTTTTTGTGACTTTGTTAGTAAGTTTTATTTACTAATTAACATGACAAGAATCAATCAGTCCTGGTGATTCTTAGGATCCTAAAAAGTATCATTTATGTCAAAGCATGCTGGTTAGAAATTCTGTTTTGAAATTCTGACTCCCTATTTTACATTTTTGACTCCTTAAAAACAGCCATTTCACTTGATATGGATTTTTTAGGTAAGAAATGACTCTTTGGTGTTTAAAGAATAGCGTTAAATAATAGAGAAATCTTTTCAAGGACACATTAATATCATCAAAACTCTCTAAAGGCAACTTCTGCATTTTATTATCTGTTATGTATAATGTTTTTACTGTATGACATAGAAATAAAATTGGTTTTTCTGTTCAGTTTTTAAGTATTATGTACTATCCAGCCTTGCTTGGTTTCATATGTATTGATTTAAATATAACTAGACTGAATATGTGACCAAGAATATGGAACATGTTAAACTGTGGAATTGGGGGCTTCTCTCTTATCAGATACTTTGTTCTACAGTGTTGTTGATAACTTTTCCTTTTCTTTCCTGGGCTTTTGTTTGTGCTGTTTTCACAATTTGGGCATATTCTAAGTCCAAGTACCCGGCTCAATTTGTTGAAAGCCTTGTCTCTGAAGTCCTAAGCTATAAGAGAGATAGCTGTAGAATAGAGTTGACATCATATGTAAACAATATTGTGTGGTACACATAGAGGTGTGTTAAGAGGGTAGATATCATGTTAAATATTCTTAGCACGGTAGTTTTTAAAAAGCAGGAGGGAGAGAGTTTTAAAAAAAAAGGATTTGGGGATCACATGTCAGGACTAAAAAACCATTCAAGAGTGTTGGAAAGAGAAAGATACACTTCGAGTGATGAAATTACCTAGGTGGTCAGGAATTGGCTAGGTTGAAGCCACTAGAACTAGAGTAAACTAAAATCCCAGGAAAGAAAATAGGGAGGACACCAGATGCATGGAGCCAGCGCAGGGTGTGAAAGTACTTTCAGAATTCATTTCTAGCGTCCCTGCAGCTCAGTGAAGTCCTGCCGAGCAGGCACCGAGTTCTGCTTCTACTGAGATCTGGCTCAGCCAGACTCTGCCTTCTACGATTTTCATCTCAGACGGTTTCTCTTCGATGAAATCTCTTTGGTATCCCCTAAGCTACAATTAATATATCCCCTCAACACTCCACCAATATTCCCGTTGTATTTTCACTTTCTAATTCAGGTTAATAAATATTGAGTGGCTACAATGTTTCAGACATTGTGCTAGGAAATACTTTGTCAGTTTTTATTGAATTCCCATTTCCTCCTAAGGCTTCCCAGATGACTCAGTGGTAAAGAATCCGCATGCCATGCAGGAGACCTTTGATCCCTGGGTTGGGAGGATCCCCTGGAGGAGGAAATGGCAACCCACTCCAGTATTCTTGCCTGGAGAATCCCATGGACAGAGGAGCCTGGTGGGCCAGGGTCCATGAGATCACAAAGAGTTGGACATGACCGAGTACACATGCACATTGTTCCCTCCTAACATCAAAAAGGAGAATTTGCACTTATTAGAAAATGAAAGAAGATTTCTGACTGATCTCTTTGTCATTATTGTTAGCATCATCTTCTTTTCCAAGCCCACAGCAAACACTTGAAATCTAGAAACTTTATCTGTTTTCATATATTTTTAGAGGATTCAAGTTTCTAAGGTATGCTGTCCTGCAGCAATACCCTCTTAGGTATGGTCACCTTGGGGACCGACTATGCTCTATAATACCAAAGTTACCTCACCACTCAGTGGTGTCCGACTCTTTGCGACCCCATGGACTGCAGCACGCCAAGCCACCCTATCCATCGCCAGCTCCTGGAGTTTACTCAAACTCACTTCCATTGAGTCAGTGATGCCATCTGACCATCTCATCCTCTGTCGTCCCCTTCTCCTCCTGCCTCCACTCTTTCCCAGCTTCAGGGTCTTTTCCAAGGAGTCAGTTCTTCACATCAGGTGGCCAAAGGATTGGAGTTTCAACTTCAGCATCAGTTCTTCAAATGAATATTTAGGACTGATTTCCTTTAGGATGGACCGATTGGATTTCCATGCAGTCCAAGGGACTCTCAAGAGTCTTCTCCAACACCACAGTTCAATAGCATCAATTCTTCGGCACTGAGCTTTTTTTAGAGTCCAGCGCTCCCATCCGTACATGGCTACTGGTAAAACCATAGCTTTGACCAGACGGACCTTTGTTTGCAGTGTCTCTGCTTTTTAATATGCTGTCTAGGTTGGTCATAACTTTTCTTCCAAGGAGCAAGCGTCTTTTAATTTATGGCTACAGACAACTTTTTCTACAAGCAGGTATTCTTACCTTAATGTTTTCCACCCTAGGGTATCTCATATAGTCTCCTGAGTGATGTTAGGCTTTTTATAAAGGACAGACTTCTTAGGTTGCTTCTACTTTCTACCCAGATGTAAACCCTGAGGGGGAGAATTACAGAGCCAGATTATCTCAGTAAAATGAGGGAAGAGAAAAGAGAAAATATAGCTGAAGTTCTCAAAAATTTTCTTGCCAGACAGATATTGAACAAATGACTATTATAGATGAGAAAAATAATTTTAGTTATAGCTACCCAATAAATTTGGAAGATTTGTTTCCCCCAAGCAATCACACACACTAGTATTTAGTTACATTTATGTCTATCACCAGCCCACTCCAGTGTTCTTGCCTGGGAAGTCCCATGGACAGAGGAGCCTGGTGGGCTGCAGTCCAGGGGTCACAGAGAGGGGGCACAGCGGAAGAGCCTTAGCATGCTCGGCTTGGCGTGCCTGTCAGAGAGTCACTTGTGAGAAAAAGGCATAGATATCAGTGCTCAGTAATGAGAGTGTTCAGATAGTGATATCTGTAAAAGGACGTACTGCATGGGTACATGGGCGTTAAAGAGATGTTGATATTGACATTAGAAAATGAAATATATATTTAGATGCAAAATACAGTTTACAAAGAATATGATTGACAAGATACATACCCATGTTACACCAGTGCTTATGACTAAGTAGTCCATTTAGTGGTAATTCAGCAGTTTTCAGCTTTATTCTTTTTTGTTTTCTTGCATTTAAAAATTTTTCTCCAAGGAACGTGTATTTTCTCTTAACCATGAAAATTAAACTAATGAACAATTTTGAATTTCAAAAAGATCTAATTGCTTCCATCTAGTAATTCTTCATTGTGTGTGGTCCCTTTGGTAGGCACTTTACATAGATTAGTTCTGTTTGTCCCCAGTGTTAAGAATTGGTATAAAATGGAATTTTTTCCTGTTCATTTCCTTTATTTGTTTCTGGAAGAGGAGTTATTAATCAGACTGGTAGATGGGAAAGCCCTGTTTACTTCTGGGCAGGGTTGCTGTGTCACAGGCCACCCCTCCTCTGCTCCATCCATGTGGTTAGTTGAAGAACCCTCCACCCACGGCTTTCCTTTCTCCTTTCTCTATGATTTCTATCTTAACATACTTGCTGTTGCTGTAATTTGGGTAGAATGTGGTGATGAAGGGAGAGCAAATGGACTTCCAAGTATGGAGTAAGAAGAAGAAGTCTAATTTTTAAAAATTTAATAGTGGAGGAATTTCCACACCAATGGCTGCATTAGATTTTATGGAATTCATGTATGTTTGTTCCCAGCAAGAGGATAGATTTCTCAGGAAAGCAGCACTGTGTTAGTTCTACACCTTTGGCGGTATTTTCTGAATCAGTGATGGGTATAACTTTCCTTACCAATGTATCATCCACTCATTTAGTGGGCATATGAGTGAAGCTGGACTGATTGGAGAATCAAAAAGCCGCACAAGCAGTGAGACATAAAGTGATAAAGTATGCGCCTTAACTGATGATTTTTAATTCTACTGAAATAGATTTTTAAAAATAAGAGTAATAGATTCTGAAAATTTATTGCAATATTTTAAATTTCTTTTATGTTTATAATTTTATGCCAAATTCTTTTCATGTACCTTAATAAGCATATTATACTGGGCTTCCCTGGTGGCTCAGATGGTAAAGAAACTGCCTGCAATGCAGGAGACCTGGGTTCGATCCCTGGGTTAGGAAGATCCCCTGGAGAAGGGAAGGCATATGGATAAGATACCCATTGAGTCATGAGAATTACAGCCTGTCATGGTCTAATTGATCCTTGTATATCTAACGTAGATCTTGGAGTTGAAAATTTCACTCCAGCTGGTTTTTCATATATAGAAATAGGTCATTTACTTGATGCGCACAGCTCATTTTATTGCCTGAGTCTGTTCAGTCTTCACTGCTGTTGCCCAGCTGCTAAGCTGTGTCTGACTCTTTGCAGCTCCACAGACTGCAGCGCGCAGCTCCTCTGTCCTCCGCCATCCCCCGGAGTTTCCTTAGATTCATGTCCAGTGAGCCGGTGATGCAAGCTATCTTTACTACCTGAGCCTAAATTTATACGGCTGCTGTTGTTCACAGCTACAACAGTGATGCCATGCAGCCATCTCATTCTCTATCGCCCCCTTCTCCTCTTGCTTTCAGTCTTTCCCAGCATCAGGTTTTTTTCCAGTGAGTCAGCTCATCTCATCAGGTGGAACTCAGCTTTAGCATCAATCCTTCCACATTTCATTTTCTTGGGCTCCAAAATCAACGTGGACAGTGACTGCAGCCACGAAATTAAAAGACGCTTGCTCCCTGGAAGAATAGCTATGTCAAAACTAAACAGTGTATTAAAAAGCAGAGACATCATTTGTCAATAAAGGTCCGTATAGTCAAAGCTATGGCTTTTCCAGCAGTCATGGATGGGTGTGAGAGTAAGCCTAAATTTATACGGTACTATAAGTATAAAGTATACTTTGCAGTTTAAGTATACTTTATACTATACTATACAGTAAAGTATAAACTTTGCAGTGTAGTATGTTTTTTAATCCCCAGTTCTATTTTTGTCTACCCAGTATCAGCTTTGCCGATACTGGCACCGTCGTCTTTGTATTTTACCACTCTGCTCCATGAGGTTCTGAGGGGACTGCTCTTCTCCACGGCAATTTGATAGCGTAGGAGGCTTGTCAGGTACCGGAGATCTGGCTGTGATTACAATGAGGACAATTTTAACCTAACGTTGAATGAGATACAATATACAAACACAGGGAAATAGAAGATAAGTTATGATATTGTCTCAGTCATGTCCTGCCAGAGAGAGGATTCCAGCCATTAGTAGAAAAGATAAAGAGTGCGGAAACTAAGGAGAGAAGCAAAGCTAACACACTCTGAGACCTGGCATTTCTATCTTATCACTGTGTCTGATATAGGTAGCATTTCTAACCTTCCCAGTGAAGTAAATTGGTAATTTATTTTTTAGCTTGTTTCATATTATTTGCACACAAAATGTGAGTGACCTCATTAAATATCCCCGATATATGTGACTTTTCATTAGTAAGACCCTGCTTCAAAGAAAGGTAAATAGAATGACCTACTTTGTAGGTGCAGTCATTCTGCTTCCTTTGTCACCTCGGGGTTTATCAGTAGGCTCATTTACAAAGTGGAAAAACAGAATGAGTATGGAGACACTGGTGTGCTCAGTAATACGGACTTACCCCTTACCCAGACTGACCTGGATACAAACCACTGAGAGAGCCTAATTTTCCCAAATTGTTGACAAGCATCAGGGCCCTAATTTGAAATGATTTTTCTAGGAGATCAGCCAGCTACCTAGTTATGGGTCAACTACATTGAATTTCTTTCATTTTAAAATGCCAACAATCTACAATCTCAAAAATACGTATTTTGAATTTGCTTTTGTTTTCCTACCTGTAATGTTTCTGTCAGATCCGTTATTCATGGATTTCCTGAATGTTCTAAATATTATCAGAATATTCCACACAAATCATCTTTCATCTTCTGTTTCACTTCACAGTGGAACAAGGGATGTAGTGGACCAAGGCCTTGGGTTCCCTAGTCTTTTCATGAATCCCACTTGAGGTACCAGGTTAGAACTTATAGCTGTTTTAGTAGTGCAAAAAGAACTAAGTTGAACACAGAACTGGTGATGGACAGGGAAGCCTGGCATGCTGCAGTCCATGTGGTTGCAGAGTCGAAAATGACTGAGTGACTGAACTGAACTAAACAGAATATGTAGGAAAGGATTGAAGGGAAGACTTGAAAGCCAAGCCTTGAGATGTTCAGAAACTAGAGCAGTTCTGTTTTTGTCTACAGTAGGTGATGCTGACTGAATCTCTAAGGCACTGTCATCAGAGTCTCAGCTCTAATTCTGGTTTCTCTGTGTGTGTGTTTTTCCAGAGACTAACCTTTCTGGAGGGGAGAATCTGGTTGGCTTAGTGTGGGTCTGTGCTTCCTCCTGTGAGAAATGTGGGGAGAAAGAAGTGTATTAAATAGCAGGCATCCAAGGCCTGGACTGTAGTAGCTATTACTTTTGCTTCCTCAGGATGTTTCCTTTGTGTCTCCCATTTTCCCTGCTGCCAATCATTTAATAATAGAAAGTCTGTTCTCCTAGCTCTATGGTTGAACATATGATCTGAGCTATTGATAAGCAAATCTGGCTGTTACTGGGGTGACTGTTTCTAATTTGAAAATGATAATAGTCATCCTTTGTCTATCATATTGAAATTCATCATAAGCTATAAAATTTCCTTTGGAAGGATAATTTACAGTAAAAATATTTTCATATGTTTTATGTTTATTTTCCTAAGTGTAATAAATGAAGACATTGACTTAACATAATAAAAATGATACGAATTTCTGGAGTAATGTGCTATTTTAATTTTATTAATTTTATAGAGAAGATGAGTATGGATTGCCTCCAAATTACTTATAATGTATAAACAAAGATTTTGCAGTTGTTCAACTAGATGATAAATGGGAGCAAAAGAGGGTCTCTATATAGCACATAGCTGTGTAAGCATGCTAACCTGAAGACAAAGAAAAACTCAAAACAGTTAGGGCTGTATTTATGTTTCAGGTATAGGTAATCATAGATCTGATGTTTTAATTCTTAGGGAACCAACAAAATTCTGCCAGAGATTATATGCCTGTATAATTCTGTACTTTTTCCTTAGAGTAATTTATTGTATTCGTTCTGAAATTTTTGGTTTTATGTTCTTTGTCCCCCTACCACACAGTGAGGCAGAGACTGTCATTCATTTATATATCTCATAATCTGCTCTTTACTTCAGGATGTGACAACACAGAACATAATGGTCACAGACATACCACATGAGTTTTGGCTTTAGGGAAAGCTGTTTGATTATTGGATTTACCATGTGCAAGCCATGTAACCAGGGGTAAATTGTTGACCCTAATCATGCTTATTTCATTTTTATTTTATTTTATTTTTTTCCCAATTATTTTTATTAGTTGGAGGCTAATTACTTTACAATATTGTAGTGGTTTTTGCCATACATTGACATGAATCAGCCGTGGATTTACATGTGTTCCCCATCCTAAACCCCCCTCCCACCTCCCTCTCCATCCCATCCCTCTGGGTCATCCCAGTGCATCAGCCCTGAGCCCCTGTCTCATGCGTCCAACCTGGAGTGGTGATCTGTTTCACACTTGTTAATATACATGTTTCGATGCTGTTTTTTCAGATCATCCCACCCTCGCCTTCTCCCATAGAGTCCAAAAGTCTGTTCTATACATCTGTGTCTCTTTTTCTGTCTTGCATGTAGGGTTATTGTTACCATCTTTCTAAATTCCATATATATGCATTAGTATACTGTATTGGTGTTTTTCTTTCTGGCTTACTTCACTCTGTATAATGGGCTCCAGTTTCATCCATCTCATTAGAACTGATTCAAATGAATTCTTTTTAACGGCTGAGTAATATTCCATGGTGTATATGTACCACAGCTTCCTTATCCATTCGTCTGCTGATGGGCATCTAGGTTGCTTCCATGTCCTGGCTATTATAAACAGTGCTGCGATGAACATTGGGGTGCACGTGTCTCTTTCAGACCTGGTTTCCTCGGTGTGTATGCCCAGAAGTGGGATTGCTGGGTCATATGGCAGTTCTATTTCCAGTTTTTAAAGAAATCTCCACACTGCTCTCCATAGTGGCTGTACTAGTTTGCATTCCCACCAACAGGGTAAGAGGGTTCCCTTTTCTCCACACCCTCTCCAGCATTTATTGCTTGTAGACTTTTGGTTAGCAACCATTCTGACTGGCATGTAATGGTAGCTCATTGAGGTTTTGGTTTGCATTTCTCTGATAATGAGGGATGTTGAGCATCTTTTCATGTGTTTGTAGGCCATCTGTATGTTTTCTTTGGAGAAATGTCTGTTTAGATCTTTATATGTGATCTGGGAATAACATTGCCTCTTTGGGTAATGTGAGAATTAGATGTGATAATGTAAATAAATTTCTAATCACAGTTTTGACATATAAATTTTAGATGAAATATAGCTAGTAGTATTGGTTATCCCATAAACATTTTTGGCTTCTTAAGTGAATGGTTATTTAATTCTTCTTGGTAAAAGCCATATTTTCTTTTTGGTCTAAAAATTTTTATCAATGAATGTAAATATTTCCAGTATCTACAATGCAAGAGTATTATCTTGTGTGTGATATAGTATTTTTGAATGTATACAGTTATAAAAACGCAGTGTTGTTGAATGAGAACACATGCTACTGCATAAAATATTGTTACATAAGAAGAATGAGTCTTGTAATTTAATAAAATAGGCACAGGGACCACTGAACTACTACAGTGAAAGTTTGGTTTCACTGATTATTCTGCTAGCTGAATTAACAGATGCTATAAATACTAGCAGGTATCTTAATGCTGATGGAGCTAATTGATATATCAAACTATTCAATGGATCATCAGCTGATGTGATTAAATATGCAAGATGTAAGTGATATTTAAAAATGTCTACTAATTCTATATGCTTCATCTCACACATTAACACCACACATTTTTAAATTTGAGTGTTACAGTGGCAAGCTGTTTAAATATGTCATTCATAATTGAATTTGATATATAGTGCTTATTTTTCTTGTTCTGCTAGTCAACAAATATTTTGGTAGGGTAGTCATGAAAAATAATGGAACTTAAAATTTGCACGCATTTACCTGTAACTATGGTATTACTAGGAGAAAATACTGATAGCACAGAGGATTCAGAATACAAGTTATTGTCATGGTTACTTTATATTGAGAGAGAAAAATTATTGAAAATAGCAGATTTTGCAAGTCCCTTTAGAAGAAATACGAACACTAGGATAGTGATCGGAAAGGTTTTAGCCTTGTTCATGGATACTCCTGAGAAGGAGTCTGGACCTTTTCAATCTATTACAAAATTTGATTTTTAGATCACATCTCTCACACCTGCTCTCCCCTCACCTCATAGCCACTTTAACCACAGGGAAGGTCCCTTGTCTTTGTTGTGGGAAGGAATCATTTCACTCTGAATCAATGAAGATAGTGTTAAAATTAGTAACTGGTGGTAATAGTAATAGGTCACCCTTTTTGAATACTTATTGTATGTCAGGTACTATGTAAGCACTTTTCAGGTGTTGTTTATTCATTAGTTCTGTGCCTACTAAGTTTTGGACATTTAAGAACTAGGAATATAACATAAAAAAGGAAAAATGATGGAAATTCATGTCCTCAAAGAGCTTATATTTCATTGAGAATTTATTGCAAAGTAGATGGCTGTGTCATGTAATCCTTCTCAGCATTATTCATCTGGCTCCAGTATTATCTTCTTCTACCACTGAAGAAATGGAGGTTTAAAAAAACCCACAGTGCTGTGACTCAGATGGTAAAGAATCTTCTTGTGATGCGGGAGACCCAGATTTGATCCCTGGGCCAGGAAGACCTCCTGAGAAGGGAATAGCTACCCACGCCAATATTCTACCCTGGAGATTTCCATGAACAGAGGAGCTTGGTGGGCCTGTAGCTGTACTGTGGGGTCCCAAAGAGTAGGAATGATGGCAAGATACAGTTCTGTTCAGTTTGGTGCAGTCACTCAGTTGTGTCCAACTGTTTGTGAACCCATGGACTGCAGCACGCCAGGCCTCCCTGTCTATCACCAACTCCTGGAGTTTACTGAAACTCATGTCCATCGAGGTGGTGATACCATCCAACTATCTCATCCTCTGTCTTTCCCTTCTCCTCCTGCCTTTAATCTTTCCCAGCATCAGGGTCTTTTCAAATGAGTCAACTCTTTGCATCAGGTGACCAAAGTATTGGGGTCTCAGCTTCAACATCCATCCTTCCGATGAATATTCAGGACTGATCTCCTTCAGGTTGAACTGGTTGGATCTCCTTGCAGTCCAAGGAAGTCTCGAGAGTCTTCTCCAATGCCACAGTTCAAAAGCATCAATTCTTCGGCATTCAGCTTTCTTTAGAGTCCAACTCTCACATCCATACATGACTACTGGAAAAACCACAGCTTTGACAGATGGACCTTTGTTTGCAAAGTAATGTCCCCGCTTTTTAGCATGCTGTGTGGGTTGGTCATAATGTTTCTTCCAAGGAGCAAGCATCTTTTAATTTCTTGGCTACAGTCACCATCTGCATTGATTTTGGAGCCCCCCAAAATAATGTCTGTGACTGTTTCCCCATCTATTTGCCATGAAGTGGTGCCATGATCTTAGTTTTATGAATGTTGAGTTTTAAGCCAACTGTTTCACTCTCCTGTTTCACTTTGATCAAGAGGCTCTTTAGTTCTTCTTCGCTTTCTGCCATAAGGGTGGTGTCATCTGCATACCTGAGGTTGTTGATATTTCTCCGGCAGTCTTGATTCCAGCTTGTGCTTCATCCAGCCCAGCGTTTCTCATGATGTGCTCTGCATATCTTTCAGGCAGTGGCTGTCTTAGGACTGAACGCAGGAACTGAAGCCCTGCGGCGCCTTGCTCTACCATGGTGTTCTGTGTTTCCTCGCCTACTGCTTCGTCCCTTACAGCCCTGTTGGTTTCCTGAGAACACTGCAGTTCCTCCCTGGCAGCATCTGTTGCTCACGTATTCTGTCTGCACTCTTAGGACAGAGATGAGTTTTCTGGGGCCGTCTGGGGCCAGCCCCTGCGTGTGCCCAGGGCCCTCTGCTCTTGTCTGGTTGGGGACCTTGTTCTCACGAGTTCCCCTCCCTTCCTGCACTAGTGTTTTCCTCTCTCTCTCTCTGTCTACTGGATCGTTCCCAGTTAGAAGCCATAAATTCTATTATTTTCTGTTATTTAAAACACATGGGCATGCATGCACATGGGCACACATTCTCTTTACCTCAGTTTACCCTTCAGTCACCAGTTCATTTATCTGTTCTTTGTTAAAAGCAGAATTTCTCTTGAGTAATCCATACTAGTTGTATTCAATTGCACTTCTTCCACATTTTCTTAAAACCATCACATTCAAGCTATCACTCTTATTTCACACTGAAGTGTCCTTGTGTTAAGTCCAAAGGCTTCCAAATTCCTAAATCCAGTTGTCATTTGTCCGTTCCCATTGACTGGGACACAATGACATTTGTGTCATTATTGACACAAATTATTGACACTTGACACAAATAATAACTCTCTTCTCCTTGAAATTCCTTCTACAGTTAGTTTCCAGTTGAATGCACTCATCTATTTTGTTATTCAGTGGTAGCCTTTTTTCAGTCTCTTGTGTCCGTTTTTCTTCATCTGGCCATCCTTCTAATGGTAACATGAGCCTGGGCTCAGTTCCTAAGAATTTAACTTCTTTTGCTGCACTCGTTTGATGATCTCATCCAGTCTTGATTTTTAAATGCAAATATACAATCTGTGAAACACTATACTGTTGCACTCACTCGCTCATTCCTTGCGTCCCCGCAAGAAGGTTTCACATTATTTTCTCTTGTAGCACTGTTTTATCTTCAGGGCACGGGAGAATTCCTAACGGGAAGTAAATATATCTTTGGATAATATAAATATTCTACTGTCTTTTCTAAAATTGCCAATAATTGCATCTTGTCTTTTGCCACAACTTGGAAATAGTGATAGCCATTGTCCTATTTAGTGCTTGGGTTTTCCATCAACTTCAAGCTTCTTTTAACACCTTAGAAAACAGGGATCTCATTACCTCCCAAGGTTCTTGTTTCCTCATAAGATAGCTTTAATGTTTATAATTCTCTTCCTTGTGTTGAGCCAAAATCTATCTCTAAAGTTCTGTTCTAATTTGTCTTACTTTTTCCTCATTGAAGCCCATCTACTGTTTTTGCAGACCTCATAAATAATGGAAGGTTTTGGCTCTCTGTGTATCTTACTGCTGTAACAGATTTTACTTTGTATGTGGAGAAAATGACATTATTCAGGAGCATTCGTACATTGGTACGTAATGCACGGGACTGTTCATTGCAGGATGACCCAATTAGACCAAAGCATTTAAATAGCATGTTTGTCACTGAACAGTAAGAGGTTATGCTAATAAAAGTAGTGCACAGTTGTGTGCAGTATATTTGGGGGAAATGTAAGATTCTGAAAAATGGACATTATGATTTCCATGATGAAAGATTTAAAGTCATCCTAAAGTACAGTGGCTTTTTGCAGTTGCATCAGAGCACCAAACTGAATAGAGATGATCCCTTTAACAGTACATGACTCTGGTGCCAACATTTAGCTCCAGAAGGCCCAACACTCTGGTTTGCAAAATACAGTCTTACAAGGTAGGCTTTGCGTAACACACTGGAAATCCTCTTGGTACTTTCCTATAAAGAATATACCTTGTCTTGTCTTACTCATTGTCCTTAATAGTAATAAAGAATGACTAGCAAACCATGTATATTTGCCGTATATTTTTAAGTATCAAGTGGTATCACATATAATATCTAGAGTAGGGCTAATTATGTAATTGAGGTAACAAATCATTTGTATAGACTAATGGGGTGTTAGTATAATTTCTCTGGATATGAGGGCATGGTAAGGCAAATTTGAAATCCAGTACAGAATCTTTGAAAGTAGCCATTAATAGAAGAATTGAGTCCTAAAATAATGAGTTATAATTGTGTGGTTTGCCAATGCAAGTAAGGAAGGATGCATTTTTAAAGAAAATCATCTGCAAAAATTGGAGGCATCTTTCAAGAAGGGATTATTGGCTATTTGAGCTATTGAAAACAATAAAAGGTGAATGCCTTAACTGAGAAACAGCCATGAAAAGCATAACCTAACCAAATCTGTAACAGACTTTTTAGAAACTGTTAATGGGCTAGATTCCTGAAAGAGCAATGCTTAAGAGCAAATATCCAGATTGGTTCAAAGAGAAAAACTGGATGAGGAAATTAGAAGGGTACATGTTTCCACTTACTATAGGAAATATAGCCTTCTCAGGATCATGAAATTAAGCTTACTCGCTGTCTGACTGAAACATCCATCTCAGTCCATCCGGCTTGCTATGACAAAGGGCCACACATGGCGTAGCTTATAAATAGTAGTTCTGGAGACCAGAAGTTCTGAGATTTATTTCTCACAGTTGTAGAGGTCGAAAGTAAGAGATCAGGGTACAGGCATGGTTGGGTAAGGACCTCCTTCTGCATTGCAGACTGCAAGTTTCTTGCTGTGTCCTCAAATACTGAAAGGGCTGAGGATGTTGCTGGAGACTCTTTTGTAAGGTACTAATCCCATTCATGCGGGCTCCACTTTCATGTTTTAAGCACCTCCGAAATGCTCCATCTTACAGTACTGTTACTTTGGGGGGTTAGGATTTCAACATGAAATTTTGGGGGATGCAAGCACATAGACCATAGCAACATTTCTCTAGATAGGGTCTTACGGAGGCAGTCCATAGACTGAATATGGCCCGCCAATGTGTTTTGTTTGCCCTACACCTCATTTTTAAAAATTAAACCTACTCTTGAAAGTCAGAATATTTCACATTCATAATCTGGATGTTCAGCTTCTCTTTAAAAAAAGGAGATCTGGAAAACCATCTCAAGTCCTAACAAGGCAACAGTGAAATACAGTTTCCATTTGTGGGAAGGATTTGATTTCATTACTTTACCATGGTTTCCAATATAGGCTATTTTTCCGCAACACTAAAACTTGGTGTCAGTTCTCAATTTGAATCATGCTTATACCATGGGTTTTCTTTGTAACAGTATAGAAATATTTTTCTGTGCCCACATCTCTATTTAGAATGGAAAATCTAATCAGTGTAAAAATGAACATTGTATTTCATATGTTACAAGGAAACGGAGAATATGTATATTTGGGGGACTTCCCCGGTGGCTCAGTGGTAAAGAATCCACCTGCAATGTAGGAGACACGGGTTTGATCCTTGAGTCAGGACGACCCCCTGGAGAAGGAAATGGCAACCCATCCCAGTGTTATTGCCTGGGAAATCTCACGGACAGAGGAGCCTGGCGGGCTACAGTCCATGGGGTTGCAAGAGTCGGACATGACTTAGCAACTAAATCACCACCACCACTGCACTTATTTTTGTTGAAATGTAAAATTGTTGTGCCTAATTCGTATGAAAATCTTTAGACTCTTTGTCATGTTTCCGTTATTTTTCTAGCTTCTGTGGACATTTAAGTCTATGCCTTGTGTAGTGGTCTCAATAGTCTAAAGTTTTAAAAAACAATCTCACTTAAAGTTCACGACACAGAGTCATTAGGTGATTTCAGTGTCCTTGAGTCAGGGACTCTAAATAGTACACAAAGGAGGCACTGGCAATGAATCATCCTGAACATCTTAAACCTGAACAATCTGAATACGTTGTTGGAAAAAAAAGACCTGTGCAAATGAAAATAAGGTACTGGATTGTGATCACTCCACTTAAGCACATAATATAGCTGACAGTTATTCTGTTCCTTGACATTTCTTTAAGTGAAAAAAAAATGCATATTATGTTTTGAATTTTAAGTTTATCTGAACATCAATGTGTACATTTGATGTGGCAATATTGTTTTTAATCTTTAAATAATTGTTATTGAATTTGATGACCATCGAAGCAAAGAGGAAATTATAAAAATGCTCATTGCCTTAATATATACACTTAAAGATCCTAAATAGTAAGAAAAAAAAATGCTAAAGAATTCTGACATAGCAGTAGCTAAAAAAAGGAAACATTTTTTGGAAAGGTAATCTTTCAGAGCAGTTTAAATCAATTATGTAGATGGTTACCTACTCCTGAGTGAGGCTGACCTGAGATATTATCATTGGCTATATTTTTATCTCCAAACTATTTTGTCTTCCCTAACATACCACAAGTGTTTGAATTATACCTTCTTTGTGTAGCCAAATTATATTCAGACTATGTGAAGACATTCAGATAGTCACTCAAATATAACTTGGCTAGAGAATCAATTTGTTGCCGATGTCATTAGTCATTTATCTATTTTGTTTGTATGTGTATATGCATGTATTAATATGTTTTAACTCTAAACCCATATATGAGTGTAACTTCAAATATAAATGATATTTGAATTCTCTGATGGTTTCATATTTAGTTCATGTAATTGAAATGTTGATTTTCCATTTAAGAAATCATATAGTGTGTACACCTCATACCTGTCTTGGGCTGAATATTTTGCCTCTTAAGTTCCTATGCTTTGGCAGGGGTGGAGACATAATTACTGAGGTACACATGGAGTCTGAGTAAGTTAGCGTGAAGTTTGGTTGGATTAAGATCATGTTCATGGACTCTGATAGAAATGGTCAGGAGAAGGATGAGAGACCTTATTTTGTCCTTGAAGATGTAAATATTGTAGTCCTTTAGAAAATATATCAAAGACAGTTTGAAGTCCAACTAGACCACCTGAGTCACTGTTGGTTGGAATAAGATTCTGTCCTTGGGTCTACTCTAAGACCATTTGGTATAACGGATCACATGTGCACAAAAAGGAGGAAATGGGACATGTTTTTTAAGCTCATGAACTTATAAACTTTATAGAAAAGGAAACTGAAGAAAGCTGTTATATATGTCTGTATGCGCATGTTTCCATTTTCCTGATATGGCATGTAAACTGTGATGTATACATCCCCACTTCTGGTCACCTCTGTTAAGGTGCTATAGTTGGACGCCTTTATTGACCTAACTCTATCAGAATTTATTCACTCAGCAAGGGTTTATTGAGAACTTTTATATGCAAGATACTCCATAGGTGGTAGTAATTCAGATATGAGTTGAAAACTACCTATTATCAGTAAGTTTATTATTAAGTGGGAAAATACCAGAGGGCAGGCCTTATTAATAAAGTTTAGAATGTGTAACTATAGAACTAAGAGCCTTGTTGTTCTCTGTTGGACACTGTATTCCATTGTCACCTATTTCTATGCTAATTAAACCTCTTATAAACTCTTTCCACTAAGACTGCAACAGTTATTATTATCTTTATTTATATATTAGGAAAATTAAGCAAGGAAAGTTTACAACCTTCCCAAGGTCACATAGTTAATAAAGTTGCAGAGTTGAGACTAGAATTTCCTGAATCCTTCATCCAGAATCATACTATTCATGTGGCTATGTGCAGTCTCAGCAAGATAGTCTAAAAAAATAGGCAGTAGATAAATATATGACAGTCATGATTAAAGATATCAGTAAGGTGCCTTAATAAATGATGGAATTTTTAGGTTTTTTATAATTCACTCTTCTCAACAACTTTGACCTATAGTTAGAATTTCTGATCTCTCCTGGGTGCTCGCGATTTTTAATCCTGAATGCTTCCAGAGGTCTGAGAAGGGCATAACAGAAAGCAATTCATCATGTTGGCCAGCAGAGATCCATATTTCCCTGGGGCAAAACAATGAAGTTTTGAGTTTCAAACTGCTTGGCATATTGAGTCCAAGCATTCTGATTTCAGACGTAAAACTAAAAGGAACTAATAGTCTCTGGAAAATACATTCTCAGCCTTAATTCTGTGCATACTTTCTCAGCAAGAAGCAGTGGTATGAAAACGCATACAGGAACAGTTCGTCTCTCTCCCCTCTTTGGGACCAGGAGAGCACAGCTGGAATGACTGACCGATTAAAGCAGTGTGATCTATACGTGGAAGGACGAGGAGGCTGTGCCTAGTGAAGGCCGTTTCTAATGTGCCTCTGGGAGCTGTCCCGGAGCTTTAATGGACACCACGGCTCCGCGAGAGCAGCAGGGACCAGACTGCTCTCAGATGCCACCATTTTGCTGGCCCCCTGCTGCTGGTTCTCTTGACAAGCAAGTTGTGTACAGAGAAGGAAGGGCTGTTTTTCAGGGAGCTCTGGCTTCTGTCGGCTTAGTGTTCTTTTTAAAGCTGCTTCTAGTCACTTAAAAAAAAGTGAAAGTGGAAGCCGCTCAGTCGTGTCTGACTCTTTGCGACCCCGTGGACTCTAGTCCATGGAACTCTCCAGGCCAGAATGCTGGAGTGGGTAGCCTCTCCCTTCTGCAGGGAATCGTTCCAACCCAGGGATCAAACCTAGGTCTCTTGCGGTGTGGGTGGATTCTTTACCAGCTGAGCCACAGGGAAGCCCTAAAAGGAAAAAAAAAAAAGGCAAAAAAAAAAAAAAAGCTCTTATTGAGGAAAGGCTAAGGCCCTGCTAAGAGAATACTTAGTTTGCTATATAAGTAACTCACCTTCCTTCCAAGAAGTTTTTCTGTGTTTGATTTGCAAGCAGCTCAAGTGACTGAGAAATTAAGGGTCAGAGTGGTTTTAAGGGTCAAAAGAAGGAACAAATTTCTGAGAGGCCAAGTTGTGAGATGTATTCTACTACAATTTACTGCTTGTACACTCACCAGTGTGGTTCTGAGATCTCTTCTAGGCATCTAAACAGATAAAAAACCTTTCTTCATACTGTTTTCTTTGTTTCTCTCTGCTGAATTCTGAATGATTTCTTCATAGTTATCATCTTGTTCACTGATTTTCTCTTTAATTGTGACTAACTGCCATTAAATCCATACACTGGGTTTTTAATCATTTATATTTCTAGAAATTCTTTTCGGTTTCTTTTCAAATCTTCTTAGTCATCCTACAACACATAGTTTCTTGTTCACAGTATATACTTGAAGATTCAAAAAATTCTTTTGAGTGTTATAAATATGTTTACCATGGAGACGGTCTCTGATAATTCCCTCATCTGAAGTGCTCATGAGTCAGTTTCTTCTATCATTTCTTGTGGTTCTTGCCTGTGATTCCTTGTTTCCTTTGTGATTTGTACTTGTTTATGAACTGCTCATTTTCCTTAGACTTTTAATTGTGAAAAACCTCTGGGATCTGGGAGACATGTGTGTTCTTCCAGAAAGGATTTATATTTACTTGTATGAGTCTCGGCTCTCTAAATTATATGCTCAGTTTGTGGACTTTCAGACTACCAAGACCATGTGAAACTGGGCTGTAAACCTGCAGGAAGCCAGTCTGTGGTTCTGAAATCCTAGTCACCATTTCTAACCAGTGCCCTCTAGTTTCAAGAGTTAAGTGAGTTAGTTTTCTTTTAGTTTTCAGCAGTGTGGATTATTTCTGGCCTACCCTTTCCCTGAATATAAAACCCTTTAGAATCTCAGTTGTAAGAAGATAAATTTCTCCCTGGGACAGGTTTGGGCTTTGAATATGAGTTTCCATACACAGTGAAACCATAAAAACTGAAATTCAAATTCACATTTTGGGGAAAAGATCTCAGAATAAATGCTGCCCAACCTCCTGTGCTTATTTGACTGAGTTCCTTTATCATTAAACCTTTGCTTTGAATTGTATACATTTCCATGTATCCTGCCATATTACTGAAAACATGAATCAATTAAAAACACTCTGTGAAAGAAATTTTGACTCAACATGCATCTATTTTTATAATTTCCTTTTCTTTTGCTGAAGTAGAATGTTTCATTATTCTTTCCTTCATGTGGTTTCAGCTTTGTTATCTCTACTTCTAGAGATGAGAATATATTAATGTTTCATCAGAAAACACATACAAACTAGTTGTATGTTTAGGCATTTGCCTGAATGCAGAGACATGAATGGACTTGTTATCTAATTCCTGGCAAATATTAATAAATGGCTGAGATAATGGCTTTCTTGAGAAAGATTGATTGTCTCCAAGGGCCCTGACAGCCACCCCTTCTCTAGATATTTTGTGTGCTATAGCTCTCAACTTAGAACATTAGATAGCAGTGTATTCAGATTAGATTATCTTAATTGCTATATGAAAAGTATCGCTGAATTCTGATTGAATAGTACCCCATTTTTGGGGGGAACAATACTATAGCAAATGGTTACATTATAAAATAAAATACTGTACATATAAATTAAATTCAAAATCCCCTTGAGACATGCAGAGTTCTGCGTCACTGGCTTCTGCCAGCATTTTTTAACTTTCATGTGCTGGTTTCCCCCGCTTCACAATCCTCGAGTCACCCTGAGCTTTCAGTCTCCTCCTTAGGCTTCCATGTATGTTGAGCCTTCTTAGAATTCCCTTGGCTCTCTTCTGCTGGAGCATTTCCAGTCATTGTCCAGTCTCGCCATAAATGTCTTTTGCTCAGACATTTTTCCTCCCCACCGATTTAAAATAACTTTTAAGTTATTAATACTTTGCATTTTTATAGGATCCATCATATATCAAAATCACATCTGATTGCAGTTGTCTAATGATTTTCTTTCCCATTGACTTATGTAAGCTCCTTGAGGCCAGATAATGTGTCAGTTTTTTACTGGTATTTCAATAAATACTCAAATTTACAGATAACAGCATAGCATAAAATTTCAGTTTTGTATGCTCTAAAACAATAGTAATAATTAACTTTTACATTTTCTAGTGGAAGTTAAAGGAAAATTTTGGCATAAGGAGTAGATTCTAAAGGAGACATACAAATATTCACGAAATGGCCTGCCATGAACTCCACCACCAATCACAGATGCATGTGTGCTCCAGTAAAATTCCAGTGAGTCATATCACAGAGCTAGTTTTGTTTGTTTGTTTTTAAGTAGTTGAAATGGTCAGTGAGAAAATATAAAGGTCTTTCTGAGGATACTTTGAGTTTATAACAGAAGGATGAGTTAAAACTGGCTACCTGAAGTAAGAGGAGAAAAATCAGGAAACTCAGTAGAGAGAATGAATAGGAGTTTCAAAAAAATGAAAGAAGTCTATGTGTCACTGGAATGCAAGCAGTGAATAGAAGATGTTGATAAAGCAGTGATGTGAGATGTTGCTGATTAAATAATCAAGTATCATACTAGCCTTATAGGTCATTGTTATGAACTGAATACTTGTGTCCCATGAAAGCCTTAATCCTCAATTTTACTGTTTTTGGAGATAGGACCTGTGAGGTAAGAAGGTTAAATCAGGTTATAAGGGTGGGGCCCTCATATGATAAGGCTGGTGTCCTTATAAAAGGACTTCCCAGATGGCCAGTTGGTAAAGAATCTGCCTCCAAATCCAGGAGATGCAAGAGACACAGATTCAATCCTCGGGTTGGAAAGATTCCCCAGAGTAGAAAATGTCAATCCACTTCAGTATTCTTGCCTGGAAAATTCCATGAACAGAGGAGCCTAGCGGGCTACAATCCATGGGGTCACAAAGAGTAGGACATGACTGAGCGGATGAGCTCACATGCATACCAACAAACTGGTCAAAGAGGAAAAAGAAGAGAGAGTAAAAAAAAAAAAAAATATATATATATAAGAAGAGGAAAAAGATAGCAGAGCTTGTTCTCTTTCTGCCAGTTGTCTGTAAGCCAGGAAGAGGGCCCACACCAGGAAACAAACCCTGCTTGCCCTTGATCTTAGAATTTCCAGCCTCCAGAACTGTGAGAAATAAAACTCTGCGTAAGTCAGGCAGTTTGTGGTATTTTTCATGGCAGCCTGCGCAGGCTGGGATAGTCATATCCAATGTAAATCTTTATCTTAAAAACAGTGAGTGGCCATTGACACTGTGTTCTGGCCTAAGACAGTTGGGCCTCCCTACTGTCAGGTCCCTTTGGTAAATATTTCTATTCACTAATAGTTTCAGTAGGTTGTTCACATGGGTGGTATTATGAGGAAAGAAATTCTTTAACTTAATATTCTCATATATGGATTGAATAGAAAGAAGCTATGAGAACAGAAATTCAGGGCAATGTCCTTAGGCACTTTGGCACACTTCTTACATTAAAACAAGGGTGATAGTCTTTTTAAAGGCGGGAACAGCCAACCAGATAGTTTAATTAGAGAAGAGAATTCTGTATACAGTAGATAGAGTCAGGGCAAATAGAACTCTTAAGATTAAAGGACTATTTCCAGTTTATCAGGCTACTGTGTGTGCCAGAATTTCATTCTTCATCAATGCAAGAGTATTATTAGACCTAATATAACATTTCTAGTGAACCGTGTGTCTTGTTGTTGTGGTTCAGCCGTTAAGTTCTATCCAGCATTTTGTGACCCCGTGGACTGCAGCATGCCAGGCTTTCTTGTCCTTCACTGTCTCCTGGAGTTTACTCAGACTCATGTCCATTGAGTCAGTTATTCCATCCAACCGTCTCACCTTGTATCACCTCCTTCTCCTGCTGCCCTCCATTTTCCCAGCATCAGGTTCTTTTCGAATGAGTAAGTTCTTTGCATCAGGTGACCAAAGTATTGGAACTTCAGCTTCAGCATCACTTGTCCCAATGAATAATCAGGGTTGATTTTCTTCAAGGTTGACTGGTTTGGTCTCCTTGCTGTCCAAGGGACTCTCAAGGGTCTTCTCCAGTAGCACAGTTCAAAAGCATTGATTCTTTGGCATTCAGCCTTCTTTCTGGTCCAAGTCTCACATCTGTACATGACTACTGGAAAAACTATAGCTTTGACTCTGCAGGCCTTTGTTGGCAAAGTGATGTCTCTGCTTTTTAATACACTGTCTGGGTTTGTCATACCTTTTCTTAGGAGCAAGTGTCTTTTAATTTCATGGCAGCAGTCACTGTCTAATTCATATTTTTATTGAAAAATTATTTCTAATATATTTTATTCTAAATAAGCCCTCTGATATACATTTCTGTGGTTATATGCCGGGTGCATATGTAACTATTCCTGAAATGTGCATTTCTGACTGCATGCATGCTAAGCCACTTCTGTCGTGTCTGACTCTTTGTGACCCCGTGGACTGTGGCCCGCCAGGCTCCTCTGTCCATGGGATTCTCCAGGCGAGAACACTGGGGCGGGTTGCCATGTCCTCCCCCAGGGGATCTTTGCAACCCAGGGATCGAACCCACGTCTCTCATGTCTCCTGTATTGGTAGGTGGGTTCTTTACCACTAGCGCCACCTAGGAAGCCCATGCATTTATTATTAACACAGTTCAAATGATAACATCCCTTGGATATAAACTGAGGTTAATTTATTCAGATATATATTATACTATTATTATTTAGACATTTTAAAAGTAAATCATCTGAGAGTATAATAAAGATTTGTCAGTGTGGATGTGCTCCAGTCGTGTTCCTGCTTTTAGGAGATCACTTGTGAAGGAGGGATTGACATAAACAAGTAAAAAAATGTGATACAGAACATTAGCAAAATGAAAGATGAAAATCATATGATCACCTCAATAGATGCAGAAAAAGCATTTGACAAAATTTAAAATCATTTTATGACAAAAACTCTCAAAAAATTGAGTATAGCATAATGTACCTGAAGATAATACAGACCATGTATGAGGAGCCCGCAGCTGTCACACCCAAAGGCGAGAAGCTGAAAGTGTTCCTCATCATCAGGAACAGCTCAAGGGGGCACTCTCTTGCCACTTTAATTTAACATAGTATTGGAAGTCCTAGCCAAAGCAATCTGACGGGAAATGTAAATAAATTAAAGGCATCCAGGTTGGAAACCAAGAAGTAAAAGTGTCTCTATTTTCAGATAACATGGTACTTCATGTAGAAAATCCTGTGGAATCCTCCCCTAATTTTTTTTTTTGAAGTACTTGCAAAAGATTTATTCATGAATTCAAACTTTCATGAAACATCCAGTATTTTGTATTGAGCCTCTGACATTCTCTCCCCTAATTTTTTTTCAGTAAAGTTGCAGGATATGAAATCAACATGTGAAAATCAATTGCATTTCTATATATTAAAAATGAAAAAAAAAAATGAGCTATCTGAAACAGAAATAAAGAAAACAATCCCATTTACAATATCATTAAAAACAATAAAATATCTTGGAATAAATTAACTAAAGAGGTGAAAGACCTCCGAAAACTGTGTCATTGAAGAAAGAAATTGAGGAAGACACAGATAAAAGGAAAGATATCACATGTTTATGGATTGGAAGAACTTAATATTATAAAAATGTCTGCCCTTCCAAGTGATCTATATAATTTAGGCAATCCCTCCCAAATACCGATAGTATTTTTCAAAAAAATAGAAAAATAATCTTAAAATTTTTATGGAACTATAAGGACCATAATTACCAAAAGCAGTCTTGAGAAAGAACAATACTGGAGGCATCACACTCACTTAATTCAAACTGTATTATAAACCTATAGTAATCAAAACAATATGTACTGGCATAAAAACACACATCAGACCAGGGAACTGAACAGAGAAGCCAGAAATACACCTACACATATATGATCACAGAGTTTTAACAAGGGCACAAAAAACACACTGGGGAAAAGATAGTCTCTTCAATAAATGGTATTGGGAAACCTGTATATTTACATCATAAAGAATTAAACTAGAACCCTATTTTATATCACTTGTCAAATTTAACTTGAAATGGATTACAGACTTAAGTGTAAGACCTGAAATCATAAAACTCTCCTATAAGAAAACATATGGAAGAAGCTCCAAGTTGTTGGTCTTGGCAGTGCTTTTTAAATTTTGACACCAAGCCACAGGCAACAAAATTAAAAGAATACAGCTATATCAAAATAAAAAGATTCTGCAAAGCAAAAGGAACAAAATGAAAGGCTGTGTATCCCTTATATATATATAAGGGATAATATACAGGATAAGGGATTCCCTTGTGGCTCAGTTAATAAAGCAAAAGGAACAAAATGAAAGGCTGTATATCCCTTATATGTATATAAGGGATAATATACAGGATAAGGGATTCCCTTGTGGCTCAGTTAATAAAGAATCTGCCTGCAATGCAGGAGACCTGGGTTCAATCCCTGGGTTGGGAAGATCCTCTGGAGGAGGGCATGGTAACCCACTCCAGTATTCTTGCCTGGAGAATCCCCATGGACAGAGGAGCCTGGCGGGCTACGGTCCATGGGGTCACAAAGAGTCAGACACAACTGAGTGACTAAGCACATACAAGATAAGGGATTAATACGCAGGATATATAAAGAATTTATGCAATTCAATAGCAAATAAATAACCCAGTTAAAAAATGGGCAAAGAATGAGAATAGACATTTATCCAAAGAAGATGTACAGATGGTCAGTAGGTACATGAAAATGTGTTCAGCGTCGCTACTCAAGAAAATGCGAATCAGAACCACAGTGAGATATCACCTCACACATGTTAGGAGGAGAGAGAAGTTGCTGAGACGCTTTACCGTCTGGGCCACCAGAGAAGCCCCGCGTTAGGATGGCTGCTGTCAGTAGGGCAGCAGAGACCCAGTGTCTTGGCAGATTTGGAGAGAAGGGAGCACCAGCGCACTGGTGGAGGGGATACACACTGGGTTGGAAATCACTATAGAGGCTCCTCAGGAAATACAAGTAGAAATACCACATGACCCAGCAAGCCCCGTTTCTGGGTAGACGTCCAAAGGAAACAAAATTAGTATTCTGAAGAGAGATTTGTACCCCTGTGTTTACTGTAGCATTATTCACAATAGCCAAAGTGTGGAAATAACCCTTCTGTTGACAAATTAATAGATAAATAAAACATGTTGTGTGTTCAGCCATAACAAAAAAGGAAATTCTGCCATTTGGGCCAACATGGATAAACCTAGACTGCATTATGCTGAATGAAGTAAGTCGAGAGAGAGAAAAACAAATACTCCATAATCTCACTTATAAGTGGAAACTGGAAAACACACACACACACACACACACAGACATATTCTCACTTATAAGTGGAAACTGGAAAACACACACACACACACACACACACACACACACACACACACACAACTGAACTCGTAGCAACGGAGGGTAGATTGGTAGTTGTTAGGGACAAGGGATGGGGGAAATTGAAAGATGTGTATTCAAGGATGCAAATTTCCAGTTGTAAGTTTTGAAGCTCTAATTGATAGCTTGTTGTGTATACTAACAATTCTGTACTGTAAACTTGAAATTTGAAAGTAGGTCTTAAATGCCCTCCTCTCTCTCTCTTCCTCTCTCTCTCTCTCTCTCACACACACACACACACACAATGACAACCATGTGAGGTTATGGATGTGTTAACAACCTTCGTTATTGTAGTTCATTTCACAGAGTATACATGCATCAAATTGTCACACTATGTAACTTAAATTTATGCAATGCCATATGTCACTTACACCTCAATAAAATGGGGGAAGGCAAAATCACAAAAAAATCTCAAGCAGAAAGAAATCACTTATGAGCAGTTGGGAGAATAGACAGAGGATGTGGGATGGCAGAGGCATTGTGGAGACACCGTTTATGGAGATCCTATGAAGAAAAGTTGAGCTATGATAGAGGCAGTTTGGATAGAAAGAAATTAATGAATTTGAGATGTTTTTAGAATGAAAATTTAAAAGAATCCTGTGCTGTATTAAATGTTTCAAGGGAGTTGAAGGTATCAAGACTCATTTCTAAGTTTAAATTGCGCCACCACATGTGTGGAGGTAATCTTTGCTAGGTTAGGAAAAGCATTAATAAAGACCAGGTTTGAGTGTGGAAGGGAATACATTTATACCTGTTGATTTTGTAGACATCAAATTATTTTTGGATTATTTCATAATATCTTTGAATTTGAATTATCTTAGGAGAGATATAAAGAAGGCAGTTTAATGCATTGCCCTGTATCTAAGAAGACAGCTTATATGTGGAGACATAATTTGGGAGTCATCTAATGGCCCGTTGATGGTATGTTTATTAGTGTGCCTAGGAGTACCTCGCAAGTGAGAAAGAGCATATAGATCCTTGAAGTACTCCTTCATGAAGGACCTATTAGAGAACAACGAGTTTGTAAAGAAGAAATAGCCATAGAAATAGAAGGAAAACTTAAGCGATATTATAGAAGCTAATGAAAGAGAAGGTATTCAGAAGAGGGGTGCATCATTGGATTTTATTGTAGCAGAAAAGTCAGGAAAGGGGATTTACTAGATCATTTTAGAGACATAGGAGCCATTATTGCTCTTTGTAATATCTATTTATATTGAATGAGGGGAAACCGGATGGGGTACAAAAGAAAAAACTGGAAACTCAGGAATTTTTCAGGGTTCATTAATTGTTTGAAACTAGATCTTTATTCCATGGAATTTAATCTGTATATGATCAGACCTGAAGATCACCTTTAAAGAGGAAGTATTTGAAAACTAAATTTTAGTCTTGCTAGTTGGAGAAAAACCCTCAATAAAGCTTTCTACCACCAATCCTTTACATCTAGTTGAGCTTATCTATGAATTTTAGCTCACTCGTCCATTACTCCAGGAAGCTTTTACTGAGCTCTTTGGCTGGCGTCGATGCCTTTTTTTTTGGTGACTTAGCATCTTGATCATATCTGTTATAGAACTTTTCATATTGAAACCTTATCATTATCTGTCTTTCCCACTGAGCATTCTTGGGAAGAATTGACCTTTCTGATCCATTTTTGTAACTCCTGTGTATAGCAGGCTGCAGTCACATAATAGGAGCTTAACTGAATCATATTTAAGCACAAAATAGTGGTAATACTATTTAAGATTTTCTAGAGGATCATTTCATTATGCAGAAATCTTGAAATGGAAGTTTTCAGTTCTGTAAACAAGCAGCAGAAAGAAGAGTGTACACGCTCCCGTCCTCACACAGCCTCATTGCTCCTTTCACTGACTTCTCTGTGCCAGTGCAACACACTTATTTGAAACGTTTGATAATAGAAATAAAATGCTATAGATGGAAAAAGCTAGAGAGAATCTAGTCCATGGATCCCTGCCATTTAATGACTACATTGCTGTTTCCACTCCCTTTCCCGTGGACTGCATTTGGACCAGGTTTTCTCTCAGCCGAGTGGAGGTGGTGTTTGGTTTGGGTTTGTTTGCTTGTTGTTTCGGTGTGCCGTTGCCCATTCAGTATGCATTCCACCTTCTTCTGGTAACAGCATCCCGTTGCCTCCTCAGTGTCCTGATCTAAGGGAGGGCAAAGGATTCATTCCTGTGTCTATGCTTGATCTTTGTGCCTCTTTTGTAAATAGCTTACACTAGAAAAATGCATACATGTGTTTATTCTCCCTCAGTTAGATGTGGATTCAGGAAAGGAGTAGCTTAATGTCTGTATTTACTCCACTCTGTCTTCCTGTTTCTACCCATGTTTTTCCTTAACATTTATTTATAGTACTAAGTCATGAATGACCAATCACCAAAAGCTGACTCTAAGCATTAAATATCAATTTAAAGTGATGTCTGGGTCTTTCAGATCTTATGATCTGGATTCGATGAATGTGATAAAATACATAGTCTATGTAAGAAGCCCACAGATTCTCATCAGCTAGGTTCTAAGCTATATATAAATTATGGAAGTGAAAGTGACTCAGTCCTATCCGACTCTTTGCTACCCCATGGACTATAGAATCCATGGAATTCTCCAGGCCAGAATTTTGGAGTGGGTAGCCTTTCCCTTCTCCAGGGGATCTTCCCAACCCAGGAATTGAACGCAGGTCTCCTGCATTGCAGGCAGACTCTTTACCAGCTGAGCCACGAGGGAAGCCCACATAAATTATATGTATAATCAAATTATGGCCTATTTGCATATTAATCTTACTTTTCGAGTTAACAGATGTTCAAATAATTTAAACTATCCCAGGTTAGTTTAAGAATGCCCACTTAGTCTATGAAATTTTAGACTCTGTTAGATTAAAGAAAAAGAAAGTGAAAGTAACCTCTTTGAAACCAGAATTCTAATTGGAAACCTTAGATTTCAAAACAAGAATCTGTGTTCTGAATTTCTGTTGCATGTGCTTAGATGGGTAACCTCCTTGACTTGCTTTCTTCTTTAGCCTTTTTCCTTCAGGGATTTAAAAGAAAAACTAAAATGAAATATCAGTTCACTAAAGCAGGCACCGTGCCCCAAGTTTTGGCAAAATGCATCCTGTCTTCTGAGGCATCTGCAAGGGGAAAAAAAAATCAGTTTACTAAAGTCAGCCCCTCTGGTCAAAGTCTTTCTCACTTCCAAATAATGAATTCTAAATGGAAAGGGAAAAAAGTAGAATACCAGCATCTTGTTAAAAGTTTCCAAAATTTTATGAAAGCAAAAATAAATAATACTGAAAGGACTGGTTAAAAAAAACAACTTGCAGAGTGATCACAGTTACTCCTTGGGGGCTGTGAAGTACTCTTCTCATCAAATGATATTTCTCTGCAAATGCTCCGTAAGTTGCCCAGGTAATGGCAATAACAAAAGTCTTTTTCATAAAGGTTTTATTTGCAGATATATTTTGAACAGAGTTTAGGAGGACAGAGATAGTCCAAGTAGGAAATAAAATCTGGATTTTTCAGAAACAAGGATGAAAGGATTATTTCGCAGCACTCAATATTTCCAATCTAAATGTGGATATGATCTGAATTAACTTCTGGAATAGACCGTTACTGCCCTAATTTTTGACCAGTAGCTGAAAACAATTTTCATGAAAAATAGAGACACTCTTTCAAAATTAAAATGTGGTTGATATCTAAAAGTTAAACATTAAGATTTTAATTTTTCTCTACTTTTACGTGAATATGAATAAATAAAGACAAGAATACCTTGCAAGTTTTTATTTCAAGACTTAAATGAAAGTTTCACATTATGCAAAGAGGGGTCATTGATGCAACTCTAATGGCCATTTAAGAATCTTAACAATCTTTCTGTTCATAGAACGTTTAATGAATAAAGGTAGATGTAGAAAGGAGAAAAACATACACACAAAATATTAAAACTGCAGAAGTCAGACTCACATAATGAAAGCTAGAGTTAATTGCTGAGAGTGTTAAGATACCCCCAGGCTTACCACAAACTCTATACTCTCTGAATCATATGCTGTAAGTCCCCACAAGGAAGTGATTTAGCTTGCAAGGTGCCTCCTGAAGCTATTAAACCATTTAAAATGAGGACAGTGATGTAACAGCTGAAAACCAGAGACATCCTTTGGTGTTCCCCAAAGTGTGTTCTGGAAAACACTAGTATGGAAATAAGCTCCAGAGGAAGAAAGTATGGCTGGCTCAGCTAAGTTTGGGAATCTCCACATGGTGTTCCTCTCAGAGAATCATGGTATGCGTTAGCACCATGCAGGTTTAGGAAATACTTCAGTAAGAAAAGAGTTCGACTTTATTACCTGCATATTTACCAAACTTAGATGACACTGAAGTTGTTTAAATAGATAACACTCACTAGCATCAGAGCTACTGAAATCGGCATATCTTTGGGGAAATGCTGATAGAAGGTCACTTTACTACTGGAATCAGTGTCAGGCAAGTTGAGTTAAAAGATAAATTATGTATTCCAGTCACTGGACTGGAATATTCTTTTAAAGTTTAGAAAATAAATTCTCACATTCCGGTTTCTCTGTCAAGTTCTGGGAGTTCCATTGGCATAAGGTGAACGCTCATCTTTCCAGCCTTTGCAACCGAAAGAACTGTGGTCTAGAGCTGCAGAGCGAAGGGTTGGGTACAGAAGTTTGGTGGCTTTGCAGAAGCAAGGGACTGGCCTGTTTTAAGGTCTTGATCGGGTGAACTGTCCAAGTTCTAATCATCATCACTGACACTTGCATTGTCCCCTTGCAGACTCTTCCCCACACCAGAGTAACGTCTAAGGTGCAAATTTGACCCCAGAACTCATGTTCCCATTGTCTCTCAGTGGCTCATTTTCTAGATAAAATTTTCAAAGTTTCTGGAATTTATTAAAACCACATAAAAAAAAAAAACACACTTTTTCTTTTCCAAGATTAAGTTGGATAAATGCTACACATTTCTCCAGATGTTTTGATTTACTGAATCCATAGACTCTTTTAGCTGGACCTGACTCTACAGCAAACTACAAGCCTTGGAATGCATTTAATATAAAATCTTTTGGGAGTAAGCACAGCAGCCTTCTTTCTAACATTAATACATTGCCAGAAATAGCAAGGTCACTTGTTTCCATGTTTGAAATGGATCGTAATGTAAAAATACCATGGGACTTTTCTGGAACTACTAGGGTTAAGGGCTTCCCTGGCGGCTCAGCAGTAAAGAACCTGCCTGCAATGTGGCGGACTTGGATTTGACCCCTGGGTTGGGAAGATCCCCTGGAAGAGGAAATTGCAACCCACTAAAGTTTAATAAGAAAACCAGATGAAGCTTAGCAGAGAACAGTCATGCCACTGACTTGGGTGGCGTGGAGAAGAGCCGCCGGCCCCTCTGCAGCAGCCTGTTGTTACAGGTAGCTGTCAGAAAGGGAGGAAGGAGGGTGGGGGAGAGGGCTTGTGACTGCAGAGAATATAAGGGGCGCTCCAGGAGTGAAGCGCGCTAATGAGATCAGGTACACAAAAGGAGCTGCCTGAATGGATGCTGTGGTTGTTCTGAGGATGGGTGGAACTGAATCCTTTCAGCATCCTGTATAAGACAGAAGCAGCCTGTTCACTTTGGCTGTGAGAAGTACCACCTGGGGGAGAGTACAGGCCTTCCGTCCCTTCACTCTTCAGGCAACGTTTGCCGTTCGCGGGCATCGACTGGCAAGTTGTCCAATCTTCATGTCTCCCTCCCGGCACGATCATCCACCACTGTCATCTGCCTTTGTGTTTGTTCAGGTGACACCCATCTGTGTCACTGCTAGGCTTAATACAGTGACATAATCCACACCCTTAAACGAATGGCTGCACCATCCACTGGTTGAGTGACTCAGGAGACGATGTCATTACACGTGAAGTCGAACGGTTGTTCAGCGTTTCCTTCAGTGGCATTGCTTCATGTAGGGTTCCCGGATCTGTCACAAAAAGGCTGAAGGCTTAAGTAGTTCTGATGGGTGACACCACATCGTGTACATTTAATCCCTCCTTGAGCAGCCTAATTTTCTGAGAAATACATAAATGAACGAAGACACTGCCGATTCGCTGCATTTTCATTTCAAGACAATTACCTTTTTACTGTTTCTTAGTTTGCGTCAGCATTCTGAAGCTGTTGAAGAAGAGTAGAAATAAAAGGTGGAAATAAAACTGTTGCAGCTGAGTAATGGAGCCTAGGAGCCTTCACTTTGAAAGAATATTATTCACTATACAGCAGAATGCCCGTGTTACTCGTGCTTTTAATGTTTTTAAATGCTGCCGAATGTTTTGTTGACTAACGTGTTCCCAGGGGTTCCCTGCAACTCTTTCAGGTCACTCAGGTACTGCTTCTAAATTACCCTGGTGCTGAATTCAATTAGTACTGTACTCTTTCAGTGGCCTAAAAGAAGAAATGTCTTCCTAAAATGTTTTTCTCTTTGAAAGGTCTAGAGTGTTAGGGCTGAATAGGACCTTAGAGATTATCTGATTCAGTGTTCCATAAACTTGTCTGATGACAAGATTCTCCTGAGAACTTGTTTTCAAAAGTAGAGATTCTCAGGCTTCTTCCCTGGATACTCTGTTACAATATATTTGACATGGGGCCCAGGAATCTACATTTTGTAATGAAGATTCCAAATAACTAAGGCGGGTTTGGGAAAAGCCAAATTAGTTCCACTTTTTAATTTTACGGATGAAGAAGCAGATGCCTAGATAGATTAAATGATTCATCTAAGTTATACTGCACAGAATATTTTGAAAAATTGAGATTAGTTGAGGAAAAAAGTTGTGATGGGCAACTTACATGCATCTCATAGTAGAGAATGTAATTTATAATTTAAGCCTTCTATATTGAATAGAACAATGCTATTTAGAAGATTGTGACAGTAGTGATGGAAGACACTTGACTCTGTATATGACAATGGTACTCAAGAATGATTTTGCCCCACAAGTGACATTTGACAATGTCTGGAGATAGACTTTGGTGTCACAGCTAAAGCAAACGAGGTACTACTGGTGTGCAGTGTATGGAGACAGAGATGCTCCTAAACACCCTGCCACACACAGGACGTCCTCCTACAGCAAAGAGTTATCTGGACCTCAGTGTCCTTAGTGTCCAAGTTGGGAAACCCTGGTGTTAATTGCTTCTTGAGCATTATCTCCCTTTGAGATACTTAATAGTCCTATCTGGGCACATTTGAGAAGTAGGATACAGTTTCCAATCTTCTTCCTGAAATTAAATAGAAAGCCTTATACCAAAATTAAGCAGGTCATTTATTGACCCATGTCAGGCTATTCTTAGGCTGGGTGAAATTGTTGTTGTTGTTGTTTTAATTTTAGGACCATGCAGTAAAATCCTTTTAGGATTCTTCCTCTTTCATCTACTCAAATATCTATACCTGTCATTCCTAGTACACCTCAATTATGTCTGCTTTGACCTTTCTGCATTCTTATCGAGATCACCCAAATTCTAATTCCATGGGATCAGCTAAAAGCTACAGTGTCAGTGTCTGCTGAGTTTTAACAGAAATTGAGACAGTTTTGGGCATAATCTTAACCTAAAGGCTAAGTGAATAGAATACACGATTTACGTAGAGTGACTTATTTTCAAATCAGTATTTGATTTCAAAAAAATCAATGATTTTTTTCCCTAATATATCTCAATTCTATTTCCTCTCTGTCTCTGTTGTCAGTACTTAATTCAGATCCTCATCATCTTTTTAGTAAACCACTGAAAGAAACACTTAACTAACCTCTTAACTTTTCTGCCACTTTTGCTGTTTTCTTACCATTTTTTCACCTAATCTATTTTGTAAAGTGTTTGTTCCTCCGGATTTTCCCCCACCTTAAAATTTTCCTGATTAAACCAATATGTAGTTTCTCTGCATCAATAGAATGTTTCTCAATTGTGGATTACATATGGAATCTTTTTAAAGAGGAAAGAAATCATGTTATCTCAACTGGTATCTGCTTAAATTATTTGATTGTAAAATCACATGTATTTATGTATAAACATAAAATCAAATTCTTCTTTATGTTTAAAGTTTAACACAACTATGAAACCAAAACGAATTTTCAAATTAAAAAAGAAACCAAACTGTTCAACAGAGAAAATTCAGATTTGCAATATAAGTCAGTAAGACAGTTAGTATTGTCCTGAAATGGTAACATTGCTCTCAGCGGCCTTGTGTTCATTATTCTCAGGTGCCTGTGCTACATGGTAAGCTGTGGCATGACTCTGTTCATCTAATTCTTTATTCTGTCCCTGAAATCAGTGCATTATTTAAATATAAAACCTGCCTCTATTCTTTTCATATTAGCCCAAGACAGATAAATGTACATTAGTGCAATCGAAATGCAAAGCAAGGATAAACACAAGTACTAGAAATTGATAAGCTACATCAGCCAGTTCTCATATTATTTTCTTGTATTTCTTTATATTGTATTATTGTAAGGGGAAAAATCACAGAATTAAGAGTTCTTGTTTAACTTACAGGAAAGACTTTGTGTTTGAGCACTGTTTCCTCAACAATGGGAAGGACTGACCTATAGAATTGAGTCCAGATGCCCCAGCAAGGCATTGACGTCTTCAGTGTCCACTGCGGTCCTTCCCTCCTCCCTCCAGGCTCAGCCGTGGTGTTTGCTGATTGAGTCCTCATCACTTGGTGTTGCTGAGCGCTCAGACGCCCCGCTCCGTCCTGTCCCCCTGCCCTGCGCTTCTGCTGGTGGGACTCGGTCTGCGTTCTTTTGCTGCCAGTTTTGTTTCTTATGTTTCTTAATCATCCTTCAAGATCAAGCCTAGGTGTCTTCTCTAAAACCATTTCTAGAACCCCAGGGTGAGAGGTGCCTCTCCTCTGTGGATTAAGGGTACCCAGCGACCTTCCCTAAACTGCCTCCTCCCTTGGGACAGTGCTCTGTCCATCCCCTCCCCCTGTCAGAGCTGTAATAAGAGCAGAGATGGTACCACTAGCCCAGGTCCTGTCACAGCAGGAATCACTCCAGAAATACATAGGTTTGACCCATTTTCAAATGAAGACCTGTCTCTGGTAACCAGGCTGGCTTTGTTTCTCTGTATGTATGTGTGTTTCCAATGCTCAGAGCTGAATGCACTTTAAGACAACGTGGCATAGCTGAAAATGCATAGTATTTAAAACCAGAGGACTTGATTTCACGTCTTGCCCTGTCACTTGTTCTTGTGTGTAAGATGGAGATAGGTAATCACCGTCTCACATGCTTTTTACAGATGTGCAAAATTGTGGCATAATGTTTGTCAAACAGGCATAATATGCCATAAATATTAGTTTTCTATGTTATTGCTTTACTTATTTTTATGGGCTGTAGTTATTTAAAATTATTATTGTTAGCAGTGAAGTTTCAAATTTATATACCTCCTTATTACGGTTAGATTGAGGTCCAGTATTAGTTATTTTTCCTGAGCTGTGCTTCTGCTTTACTGTATACAATAGATGGGACAATCCATCTTTCCTTCTCATCCTCACAGGATACCTCACTCCCTGTAACTATTTATATTTATTCAGAACATATTTTTTTTCTTTTATTGCCACAGGCATGAGAGAACCTCTACTTTGTTTTATTACCTAGAAAAATCTGTCTTCTCCTTCTCTTTGCAGTCCATTTTCATCAAAAAGCATCTACTTTGAGAAGCATTTTCTTTACCTGCATTATATTATTGAATTTTCCTTTTTTTGCTTTCATGCAGTTATTGGAATCTATAGCTTCAGTTCTTTGGGTAATAGGTTTAAGGCTCTTAGATAACACAAAATTTATTGTAAAAGTAAGTCATGTGGAGTTCAGGAACATGGAAAATTTCTATAATCAGTGGGTTCCCAGCCCTTACATGTGTTTTATAAACAAAAATAGATCAAAGCTAGATATGAAAGTGACGGATTTTGATTTAGTTGGTGCTTACAAGGAAAAACAAAAAAAAGAATGAAAAGGTGGCAGTTGTTTTTTATTATAGAATGAAATGACTATAACTACATAAAGCTACAGAAAGCATTCCTACAGAAAGCATTCCTAATATGAAATTCTTAATAATGGACACTTATTGGTACAAGAAAATTCAGACTAGATGGAAAAAAGTTTCACAGCTATGGTGATAGCCAAAGGATGAACTAAGCGGCAAAGGGATGCAACCAGTGTCACTAGAGACACAGTATGTGAGTTTCAGCTTAGCGTTCAGAGGATGGGAACAATGAAAGCAGTCTGTCATAAGGCAGCAGGCATGAGTTGATGACCCCCGGAGACACCTGTGATCGCACAAATCCTTCTCTAGCTCCGAGCCTTCGTGAAGACTGGAAGTTCTGTCTGGTACCAGTGCTTCTGTGTTGGGTTAAGGCTGTGCCTGTCATACTCTGATCCATCCCACCTTCAACCACCTCTCTGAACGCCTTTCAAATTAAAGCTGCAGTGCTTTTTGGTGAAGAGAGTCATGACTAACAGGAAAAAAGCTATGAATGCTTGAAACATCAGAGGAAATGCGTTTGGTTCTGTTTTTACACTGTTTGTCACAGTCACGAAGAGTACCACTTTACCATCTGGTAGGAAATAAAAGAGAACCTTAGGGTCTTGTTTTCTAAGTTGGGAATAAAATAATTTGAGTTGGAAAGTCTCAGTGAACAGTTAAAAGTTTACAAGTGCTGACCTCAGGCCCTTTTGCATCCGTGTTGCCTCCGTTTGGGGTACAGTTAACATATGTCATTGCTAGAAACTGAGCACTGTTTGACAGCTTGCACAAAGAAAGAGAAGAGAAATTAACAGAAAGGACTCCTCCTTGCATTTCTGCTTCTCTAGCTCTTGTTCAGCGTAACTATCTGTTTGAAAAGTAGAATTATTAGGGCTATTATGGTCATGTGCATCTGATTCCATGATTTGGGGTCTTGTTCTCAGTTGGTTTCAACTTCTTATGAGAAAATCAATGTTCATTTATATTTCAGATTGACTCAAAAATGTTTTTTCTTAATTTTCATGTCAGCTACTGGGTATGCAAAATTACATTTTTTGCTCTTTAAGATTTTTCAGATTATTGGAGGAGAATAGAAAGATAATTCTTTAAGAGAATGACAAGACAAGCCACAGGCTGGAAGAAAATATTTGCAAAAGACATACATGATAAAGGACTGTAGGTTCATTGCAGCAAATATAACGAATGGGCTATGTTGGTACAGGATGGTAAAGGCATGCATGTGTGGAGTCAGGAATTATATGGAGACTTTATACTTCCTATTCAATTTTTTGTGAACCTAAAACTAAAGAAATTAAGTTTGTTTTTAAAAATGATTAAACCAGTGCATCATGCCAGATGGTATGAAGGAAGGGTTGTAAGAAGTGTAGAAGCCCAGGGAAGAGGGGCTTATTCAGCCTAGGGGGGTTTCAGGAAGACTCCGTAGAACCGATGGCTTTTAGACCAGGATTTAAAGGTAAATGGAAGTTGCCCTGTAGGAAAGTGCAAGGCAAGAATTACAGGCAGAGGTGAAGAAAGGAGGAGGGGTTTAGAAGGGAGGAGAGGAGCAAGAAAAAAGATATGACGTACTTGTGAATGCCTTATAATTCTGACGGAACCTAGAGTTTTACTGTAGACACAGGCAGGTCATTGGACTAGTGGGGCATGTTGGAAATCTTAGCCATTTTATCAGCTGGACATTTTTGTCTCAGTTTGCCATTGAAGAAATTAAGGCAAAAAGAACTATATGAACTGCCCAAGTTCATATAACTGATCAGTGGCAGAGCTAAGACTCAGACCCAGACATCATGACATCAAAACTCACCTGCCTGGCCACACTGCCAGAGGTGGTGTGGGTAGAACCTTCAAACTGGGAAGAACTAAATGTAGGTCAGATGTCATTGTCCATTTTTTGTTTTTTCAGGTTTCTTTGCAAGGAAATAAACCAGCAGCTTCAATCAACTTCAACTCTGTCATACCTTCATGATGTTTCCCTTGGTCAGAAATGCACTAAGTACTCTCAGGATCCGAAGGATTCAGCAAATTAGACAGAGTCACTCGAAACACTCACCAGATTTTCATGACAAATATGGTGATATCCTACTAGCCAGTGGAGCCTCTTTCTGTCTGGTTACATGGGTATTTCTAGTCACACAGATTGGCATACAGTGGGGCCGTTCCCCTGTTGGCAGAGTTACCCCACAAGAGTGGAATGAAGAGTAGCCATCACAGTTACTGTAATACAGAATTGTTTCAAGATCGACTTGTTAATTAAGCACTCTGCTGCTCATTAAAATATAGCATGCTTGAAGAAATAAAATGCATGTGAAACTTTTGAAAAGTCATTGGAAATAGTCATTCTTGTGTGTGAAAGCAAGGCAGTAGTGGTATGTATAGATTCCAGGACATTATGAATAATAAATATGTGAAAGTAGAATTAGTGAAACATGTACTTTCTGCTTTAATGATTTACGTATCCTTCAGCAGATATACACACACAGGTACTTTACAACGAGGCTTCCCAGACGGCACTAGTGGTAGAGAATCTCCCTGCCGAGCGCAGGCGTGCAGGAGGCTTGGGTTTGATTCCTGAGTCTGGAAGATATCTTGAGGAAATGGCAACCCACTCCCGTATTCTTGCTGGAAGAATATCATGGACAGAGAAGCCTGCTGGGCTACAGTCCATGGGGTCGCAAGAGTAGGACATGAATGAGCATCTAAGCACACACATACACTTTACAAGTTTAATTGTCTGGCAAATCCTATTAAATCTTACTTTAAAACAATTTATAATTGACCATTTTTCCTTCCCTGATCTGAACCACCATACTTTTTCTGGGATTATTATAAAAACTTCTAGCCTGTCTCCTTTTCTTTACACTTGATGACCCCCAAGCCTGCCCTGCACCCCCCAACCCAGTCACACACTATTTTAAGGACAACAGCAAGAGTGATCATTTTAAAACATTAGTCTAGGTGGGCTTTGGTGGTGGCTCAGACAGTTAAGAATCTGTCTGCAGTGCAGGAGACCTGGGTTCAATCCCCAGGTCAAGAACATCTCCTGGAGGAGGACAGGTAACCCACTCCAGTATTCTTGCCTGGAGCATCCCCACGGATGGAGGAGCCTGCAGGCTGTAGTCCATGGGGTCGCGAAGAATTGGACACGACTGAGCGACAGAGCAGCACGCAGTGATCCTGCTCCTTTCTTTAGAACCCCGAGGTCCCGCTTCCCTCCAGAGCACCCGGGACCCTGGAGGCTGCACTGCTCGGCTCAGCCCTGGTCAGGACTTCTGCATTCACTCTTCTCTCTTCCTGGAATGCATTTCCTCCAGACCCTGTATGGCTCGCTCCACCACACGTTTCCTTGGTTTTGTTTGCATACTGTCTTTTCAGAGCAGGCCTCTGACTACACTTTTGAAAATTGCAAACCCTGCTTAGACCAACTTTGTTTATCCTGTCTACTTGCTTTATTTTTCCCTATAGGATTTTCATCATCTGACATGTAAGATATATTTTATTATTTATTGTCTGTGTATAAAACTCCATAAAACCATAGGTCAGGAACTTTTTTTTTTTTTCATAACTTTATCCTACAACAGGGCCTGATAAATTAAGTCTTCAGTAATTACTGGTTGAATTAATGACTGATTTGAGATAATTCGAAGTCTTCTTCTTGGTCTGAAAATAATACATTTGTTTACCACTGTGGGTTTGCAGTGATTATTGGAGATTTTATTAGTATCTATTGCTTCTTTACAAAGTGCCTTAAAATTTAGTGATTTGAAACAACAAGCATTTATTATCTCACAGTTGCTGTGGGTCAAGAATCTGGGTATGACTTAGCTGGATATCTCAGGTCCAGGATCCTAGACTTCTTCAAAGTATCAGACAGGGCTGTTATTATTTTAAAACAACAACTGAGGGAGGATCCACATCCAAATTCACTCCAATGGCTGTTTACTAGTCTGAGGGCCTGACTGGACTGTGGCGAGACACCTCACTTTCTTGTCATATCAGTCTCTCCATAGAGCTGATAATGTAACAGAATAAGAGAGGGTGTCCAGGACAGAAGCTTCAGTCTTTTTATTACCTAATCTTGCAAGTAACATTCCATCACTTGCACCCTATTTTGTTTATTAGAGCTGAAACACTAAATCAAAGGCGTACAAAAGGGGAGGGAAATTTACAAGGCCATGATTGCCTCAAGGCAAGGATCACTGGAACTATCTTATGAGAGAGTTACTACCTCTTACTAGAGTGACTGGACCACCTCCTACTCCTGGATGATCAACTTCAAGGTAAGTGGACTGTTCCTCAAGCTCACGTGCATCTTGGTATCATTCTCTGGATAAAGGACACATTCCTCCCCGTTATTACTATTTGAGGGTTTTCTAGAATCTTTCTGAAGTGTGTAATTTATAGGTCTTTGAGGAATGCCCATTTTTAGTTTTGTCAGTATTACTAAGTTATTCCCCAAAGTGGTTAGTTTACATTCTAAGCAATGACATGTACAACTTGTTGTTTCACATCCAAACTCACTCTTGGAGTTCTCATACATTTTAATATTTTCTGCTTTGCTGAGCATGAAATCATAGCTCATACTTTATGTTTTCCTGATAATTGATGAGGTCAAACATCTTGTGTTAGCTTTTTGTGTTTGGGATTTTTTTTGTGTATATAAACTTTCTATATGTTCCTTTTTGCTGTTTTTCTGTTATTTATCTTAATCATATGTAGAAAATTTTGTATATTCTTCATGCTATTAATGATTGTATCAGTCAGGATTGAATCAGAGAGACAGAAGCAGTGTGAATAGAATAGACTTTAGGAGCTAGAAGAGAAGTTTTACAAGGCTGTTGTCTTTGGTACTAAACAAGTTCTCAGTAAAGGGGGAAAGCTGAACATCAATTAAGGGAGTGTGGAGCCAGCAGGAATTGAGAAGGATGCCCTGAAACCATGGCTGTAAACTGAAAACTGCGCCTCTTCCTCACTGTCTCTTGATTAAGATGACAAGGATGCCTTCTGGGAGACGCTAGAGCCCTACACATCAGACCTGCACCTTCACCTGGCTCGGGACTCGGAAGAGCTGGAGAAAAACAGGTTGACGTTTAAGTGGCTACAGGCCCAGATGCTGCTTCTCATCAGTCAAGCCAGAGGATCCGTAACAGCATACGCAAGCTGCCACAGTGCAGGGCCAGTTCAGTCGCTCAGTCACGTCCGACTCTTTGCGACCCCATGAACAGCAGCACGCCAGGCCTCCCTGTCCATCACCAACTCCCAGAGTTTACCCGAACTCATGCCCGTTGAGTTGGTGATGCCATCCAACCATCTCATCCTCTGTTGTCCCCTTCTCCTCCTGCCTCCAATCCCTCCCAGCCTCAGGGTCTTTGCAAATGAGTCAGCTCTTCGCATGAGGTGGCCAAAGTATTGGAGTTTCAGCTTCAGCATCAGTCCTTCCAATGAACACCCAGGACTGATCTCCTTCAGGATGGACTGGTTGGATCTCCTTGCAGTCCAAGGGACTCTCAAGAGTCTTCTCCAACATCACAGTTCAAAAGCATCAATTCTTTGGCACTCAGCTTTCTTTATAGTCCAACTCTCACATCCATACATGACTACTGGAAAAACCATAGCCTTGACTAGATGGACCTTTGTTGGCTAAGTAATGTCTCTGCTTTTTAATATGCTGTCTAGGTTGGTCATAACTTTCCTTCCAAGGAGTAAGGGTCTTTTAATTTCAAGGTTGCAATCACCATCCACAGTGATTTTGGAGCCCAGGAAAATAAAGTCAGCCACTGATTCCACAGTTTTCACATCTATTTGCCATGAAGTGATGGGACCAGATGCCATGATCTTAGTTTCTTGAATGTTGAGTTTTAAGCCAACTTTTTCACTCTCCTGTTTCACTTTCATCAAGAGGCTCTTTAGTTTTTCTTCACTTTCTGCTATAAGGGTGGTGTCATCTGCATATCTGAGGTTATTGATATTTCTCCTGGCAATCTTGATTCCAGCTTGTGCTTCCTCCAGCCCAGCGTTTCTCATGATGTACTCTGCATATAAGTTCAATAAGCAGGGTGACAATATACAGCCTTGATGTACTCCTTTTCCTATTTGGAACCAGTCTGTTGTTCCATGTCCAGTCCTAACTGTTGCTTCCTGACCTGCATACAGATATCTCGAGAGGCAGGTCAGGTGGTCTTGGTATTACTATCTGTTGAAGAATTTTCCAGTTTTTTGTGATCCACACAATCAAAGGCTTTGGCATAGTCAATAAAGCAGAAATAGATGTTTTTCTGGAACTCTCTTGCTTTTTCAGTGATACAGCGGATGTTGGCAACTTGATCTGTTTCCTGTGCCTTTTCTAAAACCAGCTTGAACATCTGGAAGTTCACGGTTCACATATTGCTGAAGCCTGGATTGGAGAATTTTGAGCATTACTTTACTAGCGTGGGAGATGAGTGAAATTGTGTGGTAGTTTGAGCATCCTTTGTCATTGCCTTTCTTTGGGATTGGGATGAAAACTGACCTTTTCCAGTCCTGTGCCCACTGCTGAGTTTTTCAGATTTGCTGGCATGTTGAGTGCAGCACTTTCACAGCATCATCTTTCAGGATTTGCTCTACACCAATCTTCCAAGTGTAAAATGGATGCTGGTTCATGTCCACTCTCCCTATCTCAAGCATGTCTCTCTTGTAGCCAGTCCTAACCTGAAACCATAGAGGGGAGGGAATTCTGCAAAAAGTAGTTCAATCCTAGCTAAGTTGACATTTAAAAAGCTACGGTAATCCACCACTTGTCAACTTGCCATCCGTGCCAGTACTTGTATTTCAAATAAAGACAGTAGCAAAATTAAGCTTTCACCTAATATAATGCAACTGTCTGTCTTAAAACTAGTACACTGATCCTGTCCTCAAAAGAGGACACCACGAAGACCCTTTGTCTGTGGCAGGCTGGCACCCTCAGCTTCCAGTTTAGTGGAACCGTTGCTGTGACCTCTACTGGAAACTTAAGACTCCTAGACCAGCAAAACTCTAAAGTTGCAGGGACAAGAAACAAGTGCTTCTCTGGTGTAACGCTGGGGGTGATCGTGGAAAAGCAGCTCTAATCTCCACCTCTTGATTTCCAGGCCTGTGAATCTCAGCTCTGGGAAATAGCGCCATATATTTGTTGGTTATTTAGACACGCCCAACATCTTGGGAGACATTCCTTCAGCCTGGTGAGGTAGTGTGGCCCAGCTGTTGCAGTCACTAACACGTCAGAAATGTTCTGTTACCATTTTATAGATGACGGGAAGCGTTGTGATATTACTGACTCCCAGAAGCATAAGCCCATTACTGTACTACATTTGCTATAAAGGAAGCTTCCCGGTCAGATCAGTGCTGTTTTACATTCCATGGTACTGAGTAAGACACCTGGTGAGTTCATGGATGATGGTATTCACGGGACAGCCACAGGGAGAGGAGGTGAGTTTGCATTGCTAGCAAGTGTGTACTCAAATGAGAGCAAAAGGCTGCCTATTCCATGATGGAAATGTCTAATCCTAGCACTGATAGCTAGCGGACTTCTTCCTTTCCTCTAAGGAATCAGTGTCCAGTGCAGGAGCAGTGTTGGTCTATTCATCTGGGCACTCAGCCGTGACTGCAGCCAGACCAGCCTTGGTGAGCGCAGGTGCGCGTTGCTGAGCACGCCCAGTCTCCCTCGCTGCTCTCACGGCCACTTGGTCTCTGAGCCGTCGTGAAAGCACAGGGTGGCCGAGCGTGATCGCCAGAAGGGAGCACCCTGTCCACTTGAGCGTAGAGACAGATGCACTTCTGATAAGTATCCTTTTGGCGAGCGTCTGTACAGGACCTGAATGTCTTCCTATTCGTGCTCGTTTAGGGAGATCTGTTACATAGCCCATTCCCAGACTTGCCTCCAGTTTTCCAATAGTGTTGCTTCTCATTCCCTGACCAGCTTGCCAAACCGTTAGGTGGGATCCACGACCAGGCGTGCGGTTGTACCTCCAACTAAACAACTCTGGGTACTATTTCATGTACTGCCTGCAAAGAAGAGTTCCCTTCTTCAGGAACAGTTGGTGATTAAACTCTATGCTGAAGCTGTCTGCTTTCAGGAAGGGCCAGCATATTTTGTAGAACCAGATCTGAATTCTTTTTTCCTCATTCAAATAGCTTATGAACCTATAAATCCTAGATTTTGAAGTGACTTGAGACTTTCCCAAACGTACAATGTGTGAACAGTGGAACCTGGAGTCAAACTTTAGAATATGTTATTTTACTTCCAAGTTACACTGTCTCTCAATGTTTCTTAAAGTGTACAGCTTGGATGTTCCAGAGAAGGGCTCAAACTGGAGCTAGAGAAGATAGGGAGTTATCATAGATTGTTGTGAAAAACATGGGGGTGAAAACCATCAAGAGAGTATATCAACAAGGTGGAGGAGGAAACAGCAGCCCACCCCAGTGTTCTTGGCTGGAGAGTTCCACGGACAGAGGAGCCTGGTGGGCTGCCGTCCGGGGGTCGCAGAGAGTGGGACACGACTGAGTGTCTGAAACACGTATCAACACAAGCACACACGTCAACAAGGAAGCGGGTATAGGGAATACATGAAGTATGCCATGGATACTGTATCTTAAAATGGCAATTACTTTATGTTCACCTAGAATATTTTCTAATTTGAAATGAGAATGAAAGCCTACCTCTTTAGACTTATATATGCATATGTAAGTATGGGCACGCATGAATGGGAATGTGTGTGTGGGGGTGTGTGGAGTGTGCATATTTAGGTATACAGATATAGACACACATGTATATTGATATACACACATACATATTTTAAAATTTTATTTTAAGGAATGTCTAGACACATAAATGGACTTCCTTGGTGGCTCAGATGGTAAAGCATCTGCCTACAATGTGGGAGACCCGGGTTCAATCCCTGGGTCGGGAAGATTCCCTGGAGAAGGAAATGGCAACCCACTCCAGTGTTCTTGGCTGGAGAATCCCATGGACGGAGGAGCCTGGTAGGCTTATCGTTCATGGGATCCCAAAGAGTTGGACTCGACTGAGCAACTTCATTTTCACTTTCATACATACAAATAAGCTTTATTTTAATATTAAAATTTGTGCCCACTGGTCGCTTATGAGAAATTGAAATATTGAAATTTTTGCTATTTCTATCTTTTCCCACTGGATTATTGTAATCTGTTCATACATAAAACATCAGATTCAGGCTGTTTTATTATTCTCCATATGTCTTAAAACTAACTTTTGAATACATTTATCAAATTTTCAGCCACAATGTAATTTTTTATAGTATCTCATACACTTCTTAGAAAATTAATTTATATTATTGAAATGTTGCTGTTTCAGTCGCTAAGTCATATCCAACTCTTTTGAGACCCCATGGACTGAAGTACTCCAGGCTTCCCTGTCCTTCCAGAGTTTGCTCAAACTCATGTCCATTGAATTGTGAGGCCATCCAACCATCTCATTCTCTGCTGCTTTCTTCTATTGCCTTCCCTCTTTCCCACATCAGGGTCTTTTCCAGTGAGTCAGCTCTTCACATCAGGTAGCCAAAGTATTGGAGCTTCAGCTTCAGCATCCTGGCTCCCAATGAACATTCAGGGTTGGTTTCCTTTGGGATTGATTGGTTTGATCTCTTTGCTGTACAAGGGACTCTTGGAGTCCTCTCCAGCACCACAATTCAAAAACATCAATTCTTTGGCACTCAGCCTTCTTTTTGGTCCACCTCTCACATCCATACATGACTACTGGAAAAACCACAGCTTGACTGTATGGACTTTCATCAGCAAAGCAATATCTCTGCTTTTTAATATGCTGTCTAGGTTTGTCATAGCTTTTCTTCCTTGGAACAAGCATCTTTTAATTTCATGGCTGCAGTCAGCATACACAGTGATTTTGGAACCCAACAAAATAAAATCAGCCACTGCTACCATTTTTTCCCCATCTGTTTGCATGAAGTGATGGAACCAAATGCCATGACTTTAGTTTTTTGAATGTTGAGTTTTAAATCAGCTTTTTCACTGTCCCGTTTGATGGCTCAGACAGTAAAGAATCTGCCTGCAACACGGTAGACCTGGGTTCGACCCCTGGCTTCGAAAGATGCACTGGAGAAGGGAATGGCTACCCACTCCAGTATTCTTGCCTGGAGAATTCCATGGACAGAGGACACTGGAGGGCTACAGTCCATGGGGTTGCAAAGAGTCAGACACAACTGGGTGACTAATACTTTCACTTCCACCCTCATAAAAGGCTCTTTAGTTCCTCTTTGCTTCCTGCCATTAGAGTGGTATCATCTGTGTATCTGAGGTTTTTGATATTTCTCCTGACAATCTTCATTCCAGCTTGTGATTCATCCAGCCTGGCGCTTCACATGATGTACTCTACATAGAAGTTGAATAAGCAGGGTGAAAATATACAGCCTTAACAAACTCCTTTCTCAATTTTGAACCAGTGTGTTGTTCCATGTCTGTTCTAACTGTTGCTTCTTGACCTGCATATAGGTTTCTCTGGAGGCAGGTAAGGTGGTCTGTTATTACCATCTCTAAATCTAAGAATTTCCCATAGTTTGTTGTGATCGACACAGTTACAGGCTGTAGTGTAGCCAATGAAACACAGGTTGATCTTTTTCTAGAATTCCTTTGCTTTTCTTATGATCCAACGGATGTTGGCGATTTGTTCTCTGTCTTTTCTAAGTCCAGCTTGAACATCTGGAAGTTCTTGGTTCACCTACTGTTGAAACCTAACTTGAAGAATTTTGGGCATTATCTTGCTAACATATAAAATGAGCACAGTTGTAAGGTAGATTGAACATTCTTGGTAGCTCAGCTGGTAAAGAATCTGTCTGCAATGCAGGAGACCCTGATTCGAACCCTAGGTTGGGAAGATCCCCTGGATAAGGGATATACTACCCCCTCCAGTATTGTTAGGCTTCCCTGGTATCTCAAATGATAAAAATTCTGCCTACAATACAGGAGACCTGGGTTCAATTCCTGGGTGGGGAAGATCCCCTGGAGAAGGGATATACTACCCGTTCTGGTATTCTTGAATGGAGAATTCCATGGACAGAGGATCCTGGCAGGCTACAGTCCACAGGGTTGCAGAGTCAGACATGACTGAGCAACTTTTCACTTTCACTTGCACATTCTTTGGCATTGCCTTTCTTTGAGATTATAATGAAAACTGACTTTTTCCAGGATTGTGGCCACTGCTGAGTTTTCCAAATTTGCTGGCATATTGAGTGCAACTCTTTAACAGCATCATCTTTTGTGGTTTGAAATAGCTCAGCTGGATTTCCATCTCTTCCATTAGCTTTGTTCATAGTGATGCTTCCAAAGACCCACTTGACTTCACAGTCCAGGATGGCTGGCTCTAGGTGAGTGACCACACCGTTGTGGTTATCTGGGTCGTTGAGACCTTTTTGTACAGTTCTGTGTATTCTTGCTCTTCTTAATATCTTCTGCTTCTGTTAGATCCTTGCTATTTCTGTCTGGTCTTCTCCATTCTGTTATTTTGCTCTATTTCTTTGCACTATTCACCAGAGAAGGCTTTCTTATCTCTCCTTACTCATCTCCCGAACGCTGCATTCAGTTGCGTTTATCTTTCCCTTTCTCCTTTGCCTTTCACTTCTTTCTCTCATCTTACTTGTAAGGCCTCCTCAGACAACCATTTTGCCTTCTTGCATTTCTTTTTCTTTGTGATAGTTTTGGTCACTGCCTCCTTTAGAATGTTATGGACCTCTGTCCATAGTTCTTCAGGCACTGTGTCTATTGATCTAATCCCCTGGGTCTATTTGTCATCTGCACTGTATGATCATAAATGATCTGATATAGATCATACCTGAATGGCCTAGTGGTTTTTCCTACTTTCTTCAATTTGAGTCTGAATTTTACAACAAGGAGCTCATGATCTGAGCCACAGTCAGCTCCAGGTCTTGTTTTCTGCTGTCTGTATGGAGCTTTTCCATTTTTGGCTGCAAAGATAATAAGCAATCTGATTTCGGTATTGACCATCCGATGATGTCCATGTGCAGAGTCAGCACTTGTGTTGTTGGAAGTGCGTGTTTGCTATGACCAGGGTGTTCTCTTGGCAAAACTCTGTTAATCCTTGCTCTGCTTCGTTTTTTAATCCAAGGCCAGCTTGCCTGTTGCTCCGGGTATGTGACAGCTTCTGTAGTAGAGTTATTCTCCAGTTTGAGTCCCCCACCTTGCAGCTCTGTGGCAGGGCTAATGGCGCCCTCCTCCCGAAGGACTTCTGCCCACACACCGACCCTCCCAGGGCTGCGGCGGCCCCTGCTGGCCCACGCCTCCCCGGGAGACCCCAGACACGGACCGGCGAGTCTGGCCCAGTCTCCCGCGGGAGTCACTGCCCCCTTCCCCGGGTCTTGGTGCGTGTGAGGTTTTGTTTGTGTTCTCCAAGAGTCTCTGGTGGATATGGGGTGTGATTTTAACACCCTCTTGCTGTGATTCCTACTGTCTCCTTGCGGCTTCTCATTTGCCCTCGGACATGGGGTATCGTTTTTGGTGGGTAACAACATCTTGCCACTGATGACTGTTCAGCAGCTAGTTGGGACTTCTGTGTTCTCACGGGGGAAAGTGAGCACACATTCTTCCACGCCACCGTCTTGTATAAATTATTATGAGGAAAATACTGCTTGGAAATTACTGAATATATTTGCTTGCTGCCATCAAAGGAGGAGAACTTCACTCTGACACATTCTCTCTTTATTTTGAAAAACTGGGCTAGTAAGGCTACACTTTGCTCCTGGGCTCAAGTATGAATAATGAGTGAAGCTAGAATAATTAAAGCTTTCTATATCTACATGCTCTTATAGTTGTTGAAGCTTTGAATATGTTTCTTATTTGAAGTTTGTAGAACACCTAAGCTTGTCATGTATCCTATTGAATAAATCTATATCCGTGATTAGCCATGGGTTGGTTAAGTTTGGATGTCATCCACAATTAAAGATAGAGATAGAACCCACATCTCTTGGCCTTTGGTCTACTGTTCCATTAGAATTTCACATGCTTCTAAGGAAAGACAACCCTGATCTCATCCCTTGGGATGATGGTAAATTGATAAATAACTGGAGTGACTACATGCCAACTATTGGGAAGATTGGTAAGTTAGAGTCAGGTTGGAGAACGGGACTGAGAGGGTGGTGTGTGTGATCAGTCTAATTCATGTGCACGCACCCACTTTAATGTGAGTTGAATATGAGGACCAACATTTACTAATCAGTAGAAATGACAGAAGCTATCCAGAAAGTATGAACAAGTGAAGAGATATCCCTGTGCTAAATTTTTCACTCACATCACTAATCAATGTAACAGATGCAACGTGTGCCATCTTCAAAGATGTGACGCAAGAAAAATGAAGTGGAGACGGCAAGCTAGTTCTTAGCAGCCGTTGTTAAAACAGATTTCAGTAGAAAATTCCCCCTTTTAAGGGAAATTTCTGCTAAGTTTAGAACTGTTTTAAGTATCATGTTAGTTACAAGCATAGAAAATAGCATAGATGCTCGACCTACATCATAAAATCTTTCATGTTTTGCAATAACAGCAGTTGCTTTCCTTAGTGCGGGGGGGTGTACATTAATTTGAGCAGTTATTTGTTATTTGCCAATAACCTTTTACATTACACACACAAAAAAATATCTGCAACTTCATTTTCTCCTATCTGGAAACCATAGAAACCAATGCGAAATTACAGCTAAGAAGTTCGTCACTGGGCTATCTCAAGCTGATCTCCATGGAAACATTTCACATTTTCTTGAAATGAAAGATATTCCAATCAAACACAACCATAACTGATGTGTGTCTGACAAATATACCACCACCAACAAAAAGTACATGGATATTTTTATTAGATAATACATTTGGAAGAGTTTTAAAACTACTTCGTAAATGAGGACATAAATGGTAAGTGTGATACCAACTAAAGAAATAAAAATACAGTTTTGAAAACAACGTTCTATCTCTCTATTTAAATATTGTTCTTTCTAGATTTTTGCATAAAAGACAACTTCCTAAAATAGTATGGACTTCAAATTCAGAAAGATCTGTATTCACAGCGTAACTCTGCCCTTTAGCTGTCTGGCTTCTCACTCCTAATTTTCTTATTATAAAGCTGAGGAAAATAATACCTGATTTATAGGTTTTGCTTGCTAATGGGTTATGCTAAATGTTTAATAAGCAATTATGAATTTTTATCTGTTTAAATGAATAAATGAGTGATGGAAGTATTGATGAGGGTGAGATTGAGGATTATATCAGCCTCTTAATGAATGGTTAAGAGATGAAAGGTGAAAAGAGACCAAATAGGAATGTCAGGAGTTCTGACCATGATTTAATTCTAATAATACAATGACTACTCCTAATTCAAAATTTGAATAATCTCCAAACAATTATTTTTAAGATTGCTGTTTGGAGCTTGGGTCATATGAATGGGGTGGAGAAGGGACTTCATCATATTATAGGAGTGAGCCCTAAAATAAGCCCGTAAGTTAAAAATCATATTTTCAAAAGTATCTTAAATTACATGTAAAATTCAGTGTCCATTTAATGGGGTCTGTTACATAAAGAATATACACAATAATACACATTAACGAAGACATATATAGGACAAATATAATTGTACAATATACCTCCACAGAGTGTGAGGGCGTGTCCTTTTATGAGAGCAAAGTGATACCAAAAACCACTCAGGAACACGTAGACTTCCTGAGCAGAACAGCAGACGGAGTGTCCTGCTCCGCATTCCCTGTGTCTGTGTGTGTCTGTGCTCCAGTCTCTAACCTCTCCCCACGCCTCTTTCCGTTGCTGTCTCCAAGCCTGTGAGCTGAACCTAATTAGATTAAACACATGTGTGATGTGACTCCACTGTGTTACCATGGAAGCGATATTAAAATTAAGCAGGTTGTAAACTTCCTATGCTGCAACACATGCTGAGTGATATAAAACAAACTTCTATAGGTGTGTCCAGAATTTTATTTTTCCAAAAATAAGAAAAGCAAAAGGAGCATGCATGTTAACTTGCATGTTAAGTCAGTTAAGAAGTCATGGATATTCATAAAAGTATTTTAAACACACAAAATTTCATTGATTATAGAATGATCAAACTTTTTAAGGAAATAAACATGCATTAGCTGTATAATAATTTATATTTACCTCATGTATACTAATAGAGAAGGACATGGCAACCCACTCTAGCATTCTTGCCTGGAGAATCCCAGAATCCTGGTGGGCTGCCATCTATGGGGTTGCACGGAGTTGGACATGACTGAAGCGACTTAGCAACAGCAGCAGCATGTTTATTAAAGACTTACATTTAAAAAATTTTGCTTACCTTAGGTTAAGATAGTCTTTCAGTTATGTTACAATTTCCAGTGCATTGCCTTTGACCACACACCTTTTTATCTCAAATAAATTTACATGTTAATATGTGTAAAAGGTATATGCTAGGAAAACCTTAAATCCACTCCAATTTCTTTCTTTTTCTTTATATATCTACCTCCCCTACCTACTAAATAATTTGTGAATCTGAGTTTTTAACTCTTAGGACTTCAGTAATAAAGACATTACTTAATTTTTACATCACTTAATGTTATGAGAATGCTGGCTAGGATTATGTGACATCCTGCCAAAGTTTGTTTACTTCATGCATTCTCTAAATTGTGATATCAAGAAAATGTTCTGTTCTGATAGCTCTAAAAATTACTCTCTAATGATACTGAAAATTACAGCACTCAAAGCTGTTATCCCCGGTGGAATAGAATGGCTTCTGACCACAAGTGAATACCAGTCGCTTCAGTTATGTCTGACTCTTTGCGACCCTGTTTTCAGTAGCCTGCCAGGCCGCTCTGACTATGGGACTTTCCCAGCAAGAATCCTGGAGTGGGTTGCCATGCCCTTCTCCAGGGGGTCTTCCTGACCGAGGGATTGAACCTGCATCTCCTGCATCTTCTGCACTGCAGGTGGATTCCTTACCTCTGAGCCACCAGGGAAGCCCTCTGACTATACACTTATTTTTTAAAAGTTACTTATAAATTAAATTTATAAGTAAGAAACTACCCACTTCATATATGAATGAAAATCTTCAATGTATTTTCATAATATTATAACAAATACAAATAAATTTGTTGTTTTCCTAATCTGACAACATAGAATGATTTGTTGAGCATGATAATTATTCCATAAATTTAAAAATAGCAATAATTTAGTTTTACTGTGTTGAAACAAATAGCATTACAACTTGACTAATTAAAGAATGAAAGTAACAAGAAAAAAATAGAGTTTTCTTTATTTGCTAAATGTTATCCAACTTCAGTGTTCAATTCTTGAGTTATTACCTGACAAGTGAAGAAACCAGGCAGCTCAGAGAAGTGTCTGCCTGCAATGCGGGAGACCTGTGTTTGGTCTCTGGGTCGGGAGGATCCCCTGGAGAAGGAGATGACAGCCCACTGCAGTGGTCTTGCCTGGAGAATCCCGTGGACGGAGGAGCCTGGAGGCTGCAGCCCACAGGATCGCAGAGCTGGTCAGGACTGAGCGACTAGTACTTTCAGTTTTTGCTTCTGTAAAATGAAAAAAAAAAAAGCTATTAGTAGCCTTTAAAAGGCAATTTCGAAGAGAACTGGGCAAAGAGGTTTTATATTTTACACAACTATTCTGGTATATTACATAAAAATTTTAAGCAAGATTATTTGCTCTGTCTTTAACTGTGTCACATGTTTATGTTGTTGTTGTTCAGTTACTAAGCTGTGTCTGATTCTTCGCTACCCCATAGACTGCAGCATGCCAGGCTTGCCTGTCCTTCACTGTTTCCCAGAGTTTGATAAAATTCAAGTCCATTGAGTCGGTGATGCCATCCAGCCATCTCATCCTCCACCACCCTCTCCCCTTTTGTCTTCAAACTTTCCCAGCATCAGGGTCTTTTCCAGCGAGTTGGCTCATCACATCATGTGGCCAAGGTATTGGAGCTTCAGCTTCAGCATCAGTCCTTCCAGTAAATACTCAGGGTTGATTTCCTTAGGAATGACTGGTCTGATCTCCTTGCTGTCCAAGAGACTCTCAAAAGTCTTCTCCAGCACCACAGCTCAAAAGCATGAATTCTTTGGTGCTCAGCCTTCTTTGCGGTCCAATTCTCTCATCCATACATGACTATTGGAAAAATCATAGCTTTGAGTATATGGACCTTTGTTGGCACAGTGATGTCTCTGCTTTTTAATACGCTGTCTAGGTTTGTCATAGCTTTCCTAAGGAGAAAGTATCTTTTTATTTCATTGATACAATTACTATCCAATGATTTTGGAGCTGAAGAAAATAAAATCTACTACTGCTTCCACTTTTCCCCCATTTATTTGCTATGAAGTGGTGGGACTGGTTGCCATGATATTAGTTTTTTGAATATTGAGTTTTAGATCAGCTTTTTCATTCTCTTCTTTCACCTTCATCAAGAAGCGCTTTAGTTTCTCTTTGGTTTCTGCCATTAGAGTGGTACCATCTGCGTATGTGAGGTTGATATTCTCTTGGCAATCTTGATTCCAACTTGTGATTCATCCAACCCAATATTTTGCATGAAATACTCTGCATATAAGTTAAATTGACAGAGTGACAATATACAACCTTAACATACTCCTTTCCTAATTTTGAATAAGTCTGTTGTTCCACATCTGGCTCTAACTATTGCTTCTTGACCAGCATACAAGTTTCCCAGGAGACTAATTAGGTGTTCTGGTATTCCCATCTTTGTAAGAGTTTTCCATAGTTTATTGTGATCCACACAGTCAAAGGCTTTCATATAATAAATGAAGCAGAATGTTTTTCTGAAATTCCCTTGCTTTCTCCATAATCCAATGAATGTTGGCAATTTGATCTCTGGTTCCTCTGCCTCTTCAAAACCAGGCTTCTACATCTGGAAATTCTTATTTCACATGCTGCTGAAGACTAGCTTGAAGAATTTTGAGCATACCCTACTGGCATGTGAAACGGGTGCAATTTTATGGTAGTTTGTACATTTTTGGCATTGCCCTTCTTTGAGGTTGGAATGAAAACACATTTTCCAGTTCTGTGGCCACTGCTGAGTTTCAAAGTTTGCTGACACATTGAGTGCAGCACTGTAACAGCACATCTTTTAGGATTTGACATAGCACAGCTGAAATTCCATCACTTCCACTAGCTTTATTTGGTTAAATGCTTCCTAAATCCTGAAAGATGATGCTGTGAAAGTGCTGCACTCAATATGCCAGCAAATTTGGAAAACTCAGCAGTGGGCACAGGACTGTAAAAGGTCCATTTTCATTCCAAACCCAAAGAAAGGTAATGCCAAAGAATGCTCAAACTACCGCACAATTGCACTCATCTCCCACGCTAGTAAAGTAATGCTTAAATTACTCCAAACCAAGTAATTGGAAGAGTGACGGCCAAGGCAACCATTATGTGTACATCTTATGTCCAGTTTAAAGAAGATAATCATCCTTTTGATCTTGGACTTTACAATGAGGCTGTGAAGATTACCCATGAGTTCCCTCAGTTTTTCCCTTTGGGAGTTGTGCAGTATGGTTGAACTATTTTGATGATTGCCAGTGAGCTACACTGAAGACTATTAAAGGAGGCCCCTGATATTTGAAGGAGCAATTCCTGAGATTTTTAATATTTAATTTGTTCTCTTCTTAATTTCATTTACCTAACTTTATTAGATATTCCAGTGTGCCATTTTTGACAGAACTGGCTTATTGACAGTTCTCATCTAAGTTCTCATAAAAAGTAATTTCTCTGGCATGTGGTCAGATTTAAAATGCAAGGAAGAAAAAAACAGTTGGTTGAACTTAGTTTTTTGCTTTATTAATAAAAGCTTATGTGCCGTTGGTCGTATCATTCTTCTTTCAGTCACCTGTTCAAGCACAAACTTGGAATTTAATAGCTGTCAAATCAGGGCTTAAGATTTCCCAAATGAAACCCTGGGTCAACCGTGTTAAGAATGTACTGCTACCTCATGAACTATACCATGTCAATCACTTCCTTGACACTGAAAAAATGATGATATTAAAAGAGCAAACAGAATCCAAAAAAAAAAAAAAAAAATTACTCCAAACCAGGCTTCAGCAATATGTGAACTGTGAACTTCAGATGTTTAAGCTGGTTTTAGAAAAGGCACAGGAAACAGAGATCAAATTGCCAACATCTGCTGTATCACTGAAAAAGCAAGAGAGTTCCAGAAAAACATCTATTTCTGCTTTATTGACTAAGCCAAAGCCTTTGATTGTGTGGATCACAATAAAGTGTGGAAAATTCTTTAAGAAATGCGAATGCCAGACCACCTGACCTGCCTCTTGAGATACCTGTATGCAAGTCAGGAAGCAAAGATTAGAAGTGGACATGGAAGAACAGACTGGTTCCAAAAAGGAAAAGGAGTACATCAAGGCTGTATATTGTCACCATGCTTATTTAACTTATATGCAGAGCACATCATGAGAAACGTTGGGCTGGAAGAAGCACAAGCTGGAATCAAGATTGACAGGAGAAATATCAATAGCCTCAGATATGCAGATGACGCCACCCTTATGGCAGAAAGTGAAGAAGAACTAAGGAGCCTCTTGATGAAAGTGAAAGAGGAGAATGAAAAAGTTGACTTAAAGCTCAACATTCAGAAAACTAAGATGATGGCATCTGGTCCCATCACTTCATGGCAAATAGATGGGGAGACAGTGGAAACAGTGTCAGACTTTATTTTGGGGGGCTCCAAAATCACTGTGGATGGTGATTGCAGCCATGAAATTAAAAGACGCTTACTCCTTGGAAGGAAAGTTATGACCAACCTAGATAGCATATTAAAAAGCAGAGACATTACTTTGCCAACAAAGGTCCATCTAGTCAAGGCTATGGTTCTTCCAGTGGTCATGTATGGATGTGAGCGTTGGACTGTGAAAAAAGCTGAGTGCTGAAGAATTGATGCTTTTGAACTGTGGTGTTGGAGAAGACTCTTGAGAGTCCCTTGGACTGCAAGGAGATCCAACCAGTCCATCCTAAAGGAGATCAGTCCTGGGTGTTCATTGGAAGGACTGATGCTGAAGCTGAAACTCCAATACTTTGTCCACTTCATGTGAAGAGTTGACTCATTGGAAAAGACCCTGATGCTGGGAGGGATTGGAGACAGGAGGAGAAGGGGACGACAGAGGATGAGATGGCTGGATGGCATCACCGACTCGATGGACATGAGTTTGAGTACACTCCAGGAGTTGGTGATGGACAGGGAGGCCTGGCGTGCTGTGGTTCATGGGGTCGGAAAGAGTCCGACTGAGCGACTGAACTGAACTGAACTGAACTGAACTAAGGCCCACTGGCCTTCACATTCTAGGACGTCTGGCTCTAGGTGAGTGACCACACCATCATGGTTATCTGGGTCTCTAGGACCTTTTTTGTATAGTATTTTTTTGTTTTTTTGTTTATTCTTGCCATCTCTTCCTAATCTCTTCTCTTTTTCTTAGGTCCTTACCATTTCTGTCCCTTATCATGCCTATTCTTCCCTGAACTGTTCCCTGGATATCGCCAGTTTTCTTGAGCCCTGTGGCCTTCCCCTTCAGTTGTTGTCCGCTAGCAGCGCTGTTCCTGTAAGCAGGCCCTCTGGTGTCTCCTTCTCTTCTCTGGAGCTCCGCATTCAGTTGGGTGTATCTTTCCCTTTCTCCCTTGCCTCTTGCTTCTCTTCTTTTCTCAGCTGTTTTAAAGCCTCCTCAGATAGCCACTTTGCCTTCTTGCATTTCTTTTTCTTTGAGATGGTTTTGGTCACTGCCTCCTGTGCAACATTATGAGCTTCCATCCATATTTCTTCAGGCACTCTGTTTAGCAGATCTAATCCCTTGAATTTATTTGTCACTTCCACTGTATACTCATAGGGATTTATTTAGGTCATAACTGAATGGTCTAGTGGTTTTCCCTACTTTCTTCAGTTTAAGTCTGAATTTGGCAATAAGGAGTTCACGATCTGAGCACAGTCAGCTCCCGGGCTTGTTTTTGCTGACTGTATAGAGCTTTTCCATCTTTGGTTGCAAAGAAAATAATCAGTCTGATCTTGGTGTTGACCATCTAGTGATGTCCATGTGTGGAGTCATCTCATCTATTGTTGGAAGACGGTGTTCGCTGTGACCAGTGTCTTCTTTTGACAAAATTCTGTTAGCCTCCTTCCTGCTTCATTTTGAACTCCAAACTCAGCCTTGCCTCAGTACTCCAGGTATCTCTTGATTTTCTACTCGTGATTCCAATCCTCTATGATGAAAAGTGTAACTGTGTGTGTCGGTTCTAAATGGTCTTATGGGCTCCCTGATGCTCAACAGGTAAAGAATCTGCCTGTAAGGCAAGAGATGCAAGAGATATGAATCCGATCCCTGAGTCTGGAAGATCCCCTGGAGGAGAGCGTGGCAAACCACTTCAGTATTCTTGCCTGGAGACCTAGATTACTGTGATGTTGAATGGTTTTCCTTGGACGTGAACCAAGATCATTGTCATTTTTGAGATTCCACCCAAATACTGTATTTCAGATTCTTTTGTTGACTATGATGGCTACTCTATTTCTTCTTCGGGATTCTTCCCCTCAGTAGCATATATAGTGATCATCTGAATTAAATTTGCCCTCTCCTGTCCATTTTAGTTCACTTATTTTGGTGTTCACCCTTGCCCTCTCCTGTTTGACCACATTCAGTTTACTTTGATTCACAGTCCTAACATTCCAGGTTCCTACACGGTATTGTTCTTTGCAGCATCAGACTTTCCTTTTACCACCAAATACATTTATAGCTGAGTGTCATCTCTGCTTTGGCCCAACTGCTTCATTCTCTCTGGACCTATGGGTTATTGCCTCTCACTCTTCCCCAGTAGCGTATTGGACATCTTCCAACCTGGGGGGCTCAACTTCTGGTGTCATATCTTTTTCTGTGTTCGTACTGTGCCTGGGATTCTCACGGCAGGAATACGGGAGTGGTTTGCTGTTTTCTCCTCCCGTGTACCACGTTTTGTCAACACTGTCCCCTGTGACTAGTTTGCCTTGGGTGGCCCTGACCAGCACGGCTAATAGCTTCATTGCATCACACAAGCTTCTTTGCCATAACAAGACCGTGATGGTTCTTTAATTAATAGACTGCTCTCATAGTGAATGTTTGTATCTCTCCCAAATTCATTTTGAAACTTAATTCCCAGTGTAATGTTATTTGGCAGTGGGATCTTGGGGGAATGATTAGATTATGATGATGAAGCCCTCGTGAATGGGGTTAGTGCCTTTACTAAAGAGATCCCAAAGAGTTTACTTGCCTTTTCTGACATGTGAAAACTTTATCAGAAGAACCTATATTTAAATCAGAAAGCAGGATTTCATCAGACACTGAATTTGACAGCAGCTTGATCTCGGACATCTCAGCCTCCAGAATGGTGAGAGATGCTTTGCTGCTGTTTATAAGCCACTCAGTCTCTGGGATTCTGTTATAGCAGCCTGAATATACTAAGACAGATGTTTTGTATATTTTACTCTTTCAAAATTATCAATTTATTGGGTTGTACTGTATATCTCCTCAGAATACAATATAATTAAATAGTCTGTAGGACAGAATTATTAGCATTTGAAATGATTGAGGGAAAGAGAGTGGCAAAGTAACAAAAAGAAGTATCTTCTTTTATGAGTTAGTCCAAAACGCATGCCACACTTTATTTGTGTTAGTTGGAACTGACTGTTTTGTAAAGTAACCTGTTGCTAAGCCAGTCTCTCTTCAGAGATAAACTTTATAAACTTGGTGAATTTGTCTGTAGTTAGTTAGATAAAATAAAGCTAAGCTTAAAGAACGCGGTTTCGGGAAAAATGAAATTTGTGTCTCTCTGATTTTGCGGTTCTGGGCCGGCAAACAGTTGAGGGCGGTAAGCAACACCATAGCAACAGCAGAAGCCACTGGAGATTCGAGGACAGATAGGAAGCATGCACTGGAAGAAGGGGCTAGCACACCTCTTACCCCAAAGCAGCTCAGGTTCCCTGTTTTCTCCCAAAATGGTGTGGTTATAGGAGCAGGAAGATTGTGTGTGTGTGTGTGCATAATTGTATTAGTGCAAACTCTATGACCATACTGCAGCTAAAACCAAAACAAACAAACAAAAACTCCTCAAATTTTAAAACAGAAAGCCCTGCCCACCTGGTGTATGTGTATCAGGTATAGATTGGTTCCTTGGTATAACAAGATCCAACCAGTCCATCCTAAAGGAAATCATTCCTGAATATTCATTGGAAGGACTGAGGCTGAAACTGAAATTCCAATATTTTGACCACCTGATGCGAAGAACTGATTCATCTGAAAAGACCCTGATGCTGGGAAAGATTGAGGGCAGGAGGAGAAGGGGACGACAGAGGATGTGATGGTTGGATGCATCACTGACTCGATGGACATGAGTTTGAGTAGGCTCCGGGAGTTGATGATAGACAGCCAAACCTGGCGTGCTGCAGTCCATGTGATCACAAAGTAAAATTGGACACAAATGAGCGACTGAACTGAATTGGATAGTTTGGCTCATGCAATGATGAAGGCTAATCCCAAGATCTGAAGGGTGAGTGGGCAAGCTGGAGACCCAGGAAAGCAAAGGTGTAGTTCCTGTCAAACTCCAACAGCCTGAGAACCAGCAGAGCTAATGATGTAATCTCCAGTCTGAAAGTCAGGCAGGCTCTAGACCCAAGGGTAGCAGATATTTCAGCCTGATTCCAGGGGCCAGTGTCCCAGCTCAAACAAGGGGAGTTTTTATTTGCAGGAAGGTCAGCTTCTTATTCTTTTCAGACTTTCAACTGATTTGATGAGGGCACAAACATTAGGGAGGGCAGTCAGTTTTATTCAACCTATGAGTTTCGAATTTGAAATGTTAATCTCACTCTAAAACAGCCACTCAGACCTACCATGATGCTACTTGACCAAATATCTGGGCACATAAAACTAACTATCACACTATTAACTCTCATGGGTCAGAGTGTTACTGAAAGAGCATGTGTTTGCAGTTTGGCTGCTCACTGCTTAAAAGCCAATGAACGTGTGAGGTTGGTGGAGAGGAACGTTTGCTTAATTTCAGATGCTGGCAGCTGGGGTGGGGCTGGGGGAGGGCGGCAGACGTCTGTGCACAGGCAGACTCGCCCCTGACAAGCAGGGGGTGTCAGCTTTTATAGGCAGAGGTGGGGGGTACTTGCAGAAACAGCACTGTCATCTCCATCATCATCTGCAAACCGGGCATCGGTGGCCTGAGCCGCCTCGTCTTGCTTGTTTTAGGTACAGTTAAGCAGTCTTCGGTTGCAGGGTCCACTTGCTCCCGTTTCTTTGCCGTCAGGTCTCTGAGTTGTGGCAGCTCAGGTCCTGGGTGCAGGCCGGTCCTGGTGGGGTCACCTCCTCCACCTGGCGTTCGGTGTCTGGGAGACGGCCCACAGGATACGGCCCAGAACGTCATCCGCAGACCCAGGGAAGGACTCAGGCCCTGACCGTGCTTAGTGACTGTATTTATGTTGCGTTTGTTATTGAACCCCTTTTGGCTGTTCTCCTTTGTTTCAGTATTTCTCACTTCTCTGATTAAGCCTATTCTTTGACTAAAGGTTTCCACCGGCAGAAGGCAGGCGCAGGGCGCTGTGGTTCGGGTGGGCGAGGGGGGCGAGGGTCGCAGGCTCCTGCTCAGCTTCGCCAGGAAGGAGAATCCCGAATCTCAGATCTGCCTCAGAGTTCAAGGGCACACAACGTGTCAGAATTGATGAGATACAGCTAGATTACGTATTAGACGACAATTTTTAGACTAAATATTCATAAAAGTAAAACTGAAAAGTGAATCAAACACCTAGCAGCTCGGTAAACAGGAAACTTTAGAGATTATATAAAACTCAAGTCAGAAGGCTTAAGTCAGCGCTAAAACCGAACCGCAGCGAAGCATCGTAATAGCTAATAATCCAAACGTGAACTCACTCATTTGAAACAAGCGACCACTAATCAATAAATAATCATATGAATTGTTTAAAATGTGTGGGAGAGGACACAAATACTGAAATTTACAAATGATAATATTTTATTCAAATTGAAAAAAATAACATTATTTGTATTCTGTTTATATATATTATTTATATTTAGATATATCATTTATATATATTTATATTCAATATATTTAAAAATCTAAATGAAATGAATAATTTTCTAGCAAAATATAATTTATCAAAGTTTATTTATTCTAAAGGACATATAAACAGACCAATTACCTCAGTATAAAGAGATGACTCCAATTAAAAAAAAAAGAAAACCCTGAATAGGCCCAATTGAGAATTTTGCCAAACTTTAAAAATAAGAAAATCCTCAGTCTATTTAAACTATTATAGAACAGGAAAAAAGGAAATTTCCAAATTCATTTTAGGAAATAAATGAGTTATTATAGACCCTCAAATTAAAAAAGAATGTACCTAAATTAAAATTCAATCTCAATGTCAATATGGGATTAATGCACAATGATCATGTGGATTTATTCCAGGAATGCAATGTGCAATGATAATTAAATATTGACATTTAAATAACATGTTATATTAATGAAACTAGGGAGGTAAATGATATCCTCAGGTTCAAAGATGTATAAAGATACTGAACAATGTATAAATTATTTTCATTTTAAAAATAACACAAATATTCATGTATGTGAACACACACACACACAGACACACACGTTCCTACAATGCTTAATCCCAGTCAGCATCTTACATAATGGAAAAGCACTGGGGACATTCTGATTAAAATAAAGCAAAAAGCGCATATGTTCTCAGCTTCTATTATTATTTAAAATTTTAATTACAGGAAGTAGTATATACAGTTAGTAAAAATGCAATTAGAAGCTTAGGAGTTGGAAAAAGTTAATTCCTATTTGCTGATGACAGAATTGTGTATGTGGAAAATGGGGGAAAAAATCTGATGGAGTAACTACAAACAATAAAAGAATTCCAGGTGAGATCAGATTATAAAATCAGAGTCAACATTTGAAAAGATAATGTGGTTGAGACAATTCCACTTACCATGGAAAAATAATGAGCACATAGAACACCCATATGTAGAAAAATGTACAGCCTATATGTGTGTGTCTGTATGAACGAATGAAAACACATACCATGTTCTTAGACAGAGAACCTCAAAGTCATATAGAGTTTAATCTTCCCTGATATAATTTTAGCATTAAAGATTTTCCAGGAAATATTAGTAAACTGTATTTCCTTAGGATTTGGCAAGTTAATTATAAAATTCATTTAGCAGAGCAAATAATAATCAGGACACATGAATATCCTGGAAGGTAGTGACTGTCTCTCTTAGTTATTGAAACATTTTTCATAGTCTTTATTTCTAAAGCACTGTTCCATCATATATAAATAGAAGCCAGACCAATATAATGGAATAGGGAATCCATAAATAGACTTTTTATGTGGAAATTTAATATCTGACAAAGGTAGCATTTAAACAGTGGGGAGAAGATGAGTTTTTAATGAATAGTCTGGGATAACTAGTCACTCACAAGGAAAACAGATAAAAGTGTGTCCACTTCTGATACTTAATACAGAATTAATTCCAACTGGTTTGGGTCTGTAAATGCAAAAAAAAAAAATAAAAAAAGAAAATATAAATCAAGAAGAAAACATGGGGAAATTATATTATGAGTGATAAAAGTTTAATAAGTCAAAATCCATATACAATGAGAAAAAATGCTGATAAATTTAATCATATAAAGAAATAACTTTTTACATTGCCAAACAATCCAATAAAGTAAAAATTACAATGACAAATAGGAGAAAATTGTTTGAAAATTATGTCATTTTAAAGAGCTATTATCCCTAAAAAAAGTCTTCTGCTCACTTAGGTTGTTACATAATATTGAGCAGAGTGGGAGAATAATTTGAAAAAGAATAGATACATGTACACATATAACTGAATTGCTTTGCTGTACGCTTGAAACTAACACAACATTGTTAACTATATTTCAATATAAAAATTTAAAAATAAAAGTCTTCTGAAAGTAGAGAGATAAAAGGCCAATTTACAAGAGAGATATGAACAGATAGTTCACAGAAGAAGAAATGCAAATAACTCTTATATATGAAAATATTCACAACTTTCCATAAGAGAAACGTGCTAATTACAGCTAAGCTGAGATACTGTTTCTCATCAATCAGATTGACAAAAATCCCAAAGTAGACTAAATGTTGATGAGGATGAGGGAAAACAAGCACTTTCATAGATTGCTATTGGGAATGGAAAATGGTAACATTCCTTGAAGGAGAATTTAGCTATATTTTGCATTTATCTTTTGATCCAGAGATCTCAGTTCTAGAAATCGATCTCAAAATGCACTGACAAATACATGAAAAAGTATAAGCAGAATGCTATTCATGGGAAAAGTTTTGAAAGAGAAAAAAAAAAAATAGCCTGTTGTTGAACTCTTATTTATTTATTTTCAGCTTCAAAATCCACACTTGTATAACGGACCAGACTTGCAGTCTGGGCCTCTGCTGACCACAGTCCTGTTTGCTCCATCGCTTCTGTGAGGCTCTGTCTGCAGGGACCCTGTAACAACCAGAAACCCAGAAGAGGAAATAAGGAATGCTCACTTTTCCGAGGCGTCTGGAGGTGCTTTGCCTCCGGTCTCTCTGAGCGTCTCACAGCAACATCTCTTCCCTCTGACAACAAGAACTTGGTCCCCACTGGTTCAGATGCTGCCCCTGTCACATGGTAGATGCTTTGGCTGAAGCTTCACTTGTTGGTAGTACAGTTCATTTGGAAGAACAAATAACATCCAGGAAAACCTGGACTTAATAAATTGTGTTGGACTAGCTGGTGAACCACAGGAGAAATAGATAAAACTGATTTTATTTATGACCCTCTCCAAAGATTTGATTCCAGATTGTTCTGAGATTTAAATATGTTAAGAATGAAGTTGTATAACTGGATGAAAATGGGAACACTTCTGTGCCACACAGGTAGCAACTACAGGGAAAAACAACACCTATGACCAGGGAGACAAAGGCGCGAACAATCTGCAGCTGCGAGAACTTGGAAGCGTGAAAAGGGAGGTAGCAGAACTGGCACCCAGACCTCTAAAGAGAGGGCACTGCTTGGGCGGCGCCGGCGTCTTTGATCCCGGGGTCCTGTGGAGCTGGCACCCAGACCTCCAGAGAGGGGAGAGCAGCAGGCATGGGCCGCTTGGTATCCGTGATAGCTTAGTAAATGTCCCTCTATGAGAATTAGAAACCTCGAAAATGGAGCTAAATGCTCCCTTTGGAGAATTCAGGAAACCATCTCATAATTTCCAAAGACTGGAATAAAAACTTTTAGTATTCATCCTGCCTCTTCTCTGTGAACTCAACTAGCGGGTAAACAAATGGCAAGAAGTCTCTTTTCATATTATTCTAGCTAATGAGTAAAGAAAAAAATGAGTTAGAATATAACCAGTGAAGAATGGATCTAAACAAAGTAATTAGTGACTGCTATATCACAAAAAAAGAGAAAACCAGACAGTTTACACCTACTGGCGAGAGTACAGACGCTATCGCTGAACTACTCTTGCCAATAAAACTCCCAGAGTTGAATGTCATTCTAACTACGGATTTACAGGAAATAATAAGAGAAACATTTTGGATATCACCATGGGAGATGCACTAAGCAAAATCAAGACTTGGACAAATACCCAGTTTCCTCTGCAAATAATTGGCAAGGAAAATAAAGGAGAGAGGGAGAAAAAAAAGAGGGAGTGGGTGGGAACATATAAAGTGAAACCTGAGGCAAAAGAATTGCAAATTGCAATGTATGGGCCTTCCTTGGATTTTGATTCAAACAAAATATATACGAGACAATTGGGAATTTGAGCACTGACTGGCCTGAACATGTGATGATTTTAAGGAATTTTTTTTTAGATGTAACAATGATATTTGGGTTGTGTTGCAAGTAAAGGAATGCTTGTATTTTAGAAATATACCCTGAGACACTTTTAAGTAAACTGCTACCTAGAACTTGCTTCAAAATAATCCAGTGTGCATACTGGGGGCAGGGAGGCATAAATGAAATGAAAATGGACACTTGTTGAAAACTATTAAAACTTAGAATTGTGTGCATAGGAGTTCATTTTCTTATTCTATTTGTATATTTATATATTATTTTTACATTTTTCAAAATTAAAAGTAAATACATTTAGTGTGTTTATAGTATCTTTGCTGATAATCATAGTGATTAATAATAATGACAATGAACATTTCATTTGAGAACTGTGATGCTTAAATGTACTTTAAATGCTTTATTTCTTTAAATTTCCTCAGTAAATATGTGATGTTTGTATAAGTATTTCCATTTTGCCTGATTTCAAAGCCTTTATCCTCACAACTATTTGCTTCTCGCCATTCTAATTATTGGTAAAAGGTGATAAAAATTTCAGTTTCAAGTTTGTCAGTGAATAAGTTCTTTTGATATTAATATTTAATGATTATTAAATAATAATGGTTGTCTGTTATCATTATGTACCAGGCACTGTTCTAAAGACTTTGAGTATTTATTTGACATCTTTGACTATTCTAAGAAGTAAAACTTTTATTAGCTAAATGCATTTTATCATGCTTGGAAAGCTTGTGTGATTTCAGGGTTTCCTATGCAGAATCTATTTAAACATTTATTTTCTGTTAGACCTATAAATTCCTCATGTGTTCCTATTAGAAATAATATGGTATGAGGAAGTCTTATACACAAATCTTGAAGCTTCACTTTTGGTGTTTTTAAGAAGATTCTTAAAAGAAAAAATTTACTAGGTATAAACATTTGAAACTTTAGTTATATATTGATATGGATATTGGTTAATAATCCTTTTTCAGAAAAACTTGGTCAACTTCCACCAGTTGTACATAACAATTCCAGTATTATGTGGAGTTCAGTCCACTTGAGTTCCACTCAGTAATCTCAGTTTTTAAAAAGCCCAGTTGAAACCTGAGCCATTTCATGCCATTTCTATGTTAATTTTCATTTCTTTAATTGTTAATAGTATAAGACAGTTTAAAGTAAGATAATTTTGTATTGTGTGACTATGTGTGTATATGTATTGTCCATTAGTTTCCGTCATCTGTTTTTTTTTATATAAAGATTTATTTATTTTCGGTCGTGCTGAGTCTTAGCTGCTGCATGGGCTTTGCTCTTCTTGCAGCGAGCAGGGCCCACTCTCTCCTTGCGGTGTGTGGGTCCCTTGTTATCGTGGCTTCTCTTGTTGTGGACCCCAGGCTGCAGGGAGCGCGGACTTCGGTATTTGCGCCCGTGGGCTCAGTAGATGCCGAGCTTGGGCTCCTGAGCACACGCTCAGTAGTTGTGGCATATGTGTGAGCTGCTCCCCAGCGTGAGGGAATCTTCCCAGATGAGGGATGGAACCCATGTCTCCTGTGTGGACAGGAAGATGCTCTCCCACCCAGCTCCCAGGGAAGCCTCTGTTTGTTTCACTGACATTCTTGTCTTCTTAAATTCTAAGACTTCTGATAATCATAGAATACCAGTTATTTTCAGTCATATGTCCTGCAAATATTTTCTTACTTTAGTGTTTGCTCTTTATATTTGTTCATGATATTTCTGAGAGATGGTTTTTTTTCAATTTTGATGTAATTATTTAATCAATCGTTTCCTTTTACCTTTTCCAATGAGCCTTTTCACTTGGACAGTCTTTGGGGATCACATCAGAGAAGCATTCACAGACTGTGCACTAGTGGGTTAGGTTTTGAGCCATTTTTCTCCACTTTGCCCCAAAGGCTCTAGTCAACTGACTTCCTTTCAGAACCTCGAATCTACCAAGCTCTTTTCCAATTTATGCTGGGAAAATGTTGTCGTAACCCCTGCTCTCTAGGCAGTGCGGAGCTGGACCAACTTCTTCTAAGGCTGTTTTGTCGTCCGAATTGGCTGAAGAATCCTGGCTGTCAAAGTACCTGATCACTGCAGGAAGGTTCCTGGCGTTGAGTCAAGGAGCACTGTTAGTCTAAAGGCTGCGGAATTCAGCTTGAGAGGAGAGAATCACCAACACCTTTCAGTGTGAACCCTTGGTTTGGATGCAAATAGGTTCTCAGTAGAAAAGACAGAGGAGAAATAATTGAAAAAAATCAACACTTTCAAAGCAAGTTTTAATTTTTGTTGGCATTGCTGAGATGGAGCAGGATCCTGTGGTCCTTGCCCCTCTAACCTGCTCCGTGTCTGCTATCTTCCTTTTGTCTAGTCGAAGAAAAAGTTAATCAGAGACGTGAGAAATGAGGAAACAAAGGAAAACAGTCAAAGGAGACTAAATGATAATAATGTAGTCATTAAGCACAAAGACCTGTAGATAATATTCTGAACCATATCCTGTGAGCTATCCTGCAGATACTGAAACCCCAGGTGGACAAGTTAACTACGTGTTGACTAGACTATGCCCAGGACTTGAGCTGCCACAATTCTGAGCGTTGGCCGCAAGAAATGGGAGCAAATAGACCCTGGAACTGAAGACTGACTGTACCTAACATAGACCGCCGATGACCAGTTGGAAGGTGACTGTTAGGGATGACTGTGCCGTCTCTGCATGTGGCCCCCCAGCCCCTAGACAGGTGCTTGCCCTCCCCCTCCCCACTGAGTTGCTAACACTTGAAATAAAGCAAACTTTCATTTCAACCAACTTGGCCTGTTTATTGGCATTTTGAGCAGCAAACAGCCAGACCCCTCCACATACATTGTCTTACGATGGCATAGGAGATATTTAGCAAGATGCTTGGAGATTTTCATTCAGAGACATAGCTTTATCTAAAGCACTGAAATTCCAAAGTTAAATCCCAATATTTAACTCACATCAAGTACATATTTGACTAAAGAATTTCAGTGACGGCAACAAAATAAATCATTTCCATTAAAACTTCAGAGATGATTCTCCATTTCTGTTTTCACTACTCAGAATGAGAGTTAAAACAAGTGTGAATTTAGAAACCTGATTTTTGTTTGGAAATCTTGTTATTTTGAGAAAGAACATTGTGAAACTGATTTCTTCCTTTTTTTAACATTATTTTTTATTTGTAACAAAACAGTACAAGTACATGGTTTTTTAAACTCTAGCAATGTAGAGGGCTTAAAAAAAAAGTAGTCTCCCACACAATTTCCTTCCATCTTCAGTTTCTCTTTCATTAGAACCTTTTTACCATTTTCTAATTGTTTTTCTGTTTGCTAATTTTTCTTGTAGCTCTACATCATAAATTTGCATTGATATTTCTTGATTAATTTATTTCAGCCTTTGTCTCTGCATATCTTTGTATGATGGATGCTGCACGTGCCAGTCATCCCTGACTCTTTGTGACCCCATGGACTGTAGCCCACCAGGCTCCTCTTCCCATGGGATTTTCCAGACAAGAATACTGGAGTGGGTTGTCACTTCCTCCTCCAGGGGATCTTCCCAACCCAGGGATCAAACCCACACCTCCTGCATCTCCTGCATTGGCAGGCGGAGTCCTCACCCCTAAGTATCCTGGGAATGATAAATGAGTATCTAGCAATATTTTCTGTTTTCATTTGGGGGATTAGAAAATCTTTTCAAATCTGTGTACTAGGGTTAAAATTCTTTGTTTTTTTAAAAAGCTCACTTCAGTTTCCTGATGATTGGTCTTTCTCCTTTGGGAAAATTTTCAAATTTGTTTAGCTTGATTTTTCCCTTGCTACAGATTTCTCTTCAGTTTCTAGCATATTTCTTTCATAGTGAGAATGACTGTCAATGTAAGGTGTGTGGTTGGGGCCTGTGAACTGGCAGACTTCGTTTTGAATAATTGAGCAGAGAACTGGAATTTTTCTGAATAGTAGAATTTGAGCAATTTTGCTTTTGAGGCAAATACCCACTTATCTCAGTTTACCCACAGACAGCCCCTTCAGTTTCACTTGAATGAAGTCCTCTTCCTCCTAACCCCAACACTTTGGGTGATTTTGCTTTATTTAGAAGTCAGGATAAATGGGGATTGTTTTGACATTTCTAAAAATTAACACTGAGATGTTATATTTAGAAGGTCAGCTCCCTGCTTTTCTAGGTTCTTCTTAAATTCTAGGGTGGGTGTGTCCTCTTCTGTTTGTCCATGTTTGGTAAATCTGTCTGCTGAAGCTCTTATCTCATTTTATTATAGTCATCTACATATTTTTTACTCTTTATTGACGTTTGTTGAAGATCTTAAGGTAAGAGAAGAAAAGTGTTTGCATTTTATCAGCTGTCCTGAACCAGAAATCATGTTACTTTTTAAAATAAATTTTACTGCATTTTATTTTAAAAAACAAGTAATCAAAAAAAAAGATGGCTTAAAACTCAACATTCAACAAACTAAGATCATGGCATTCAATCCCATCACTCATGGCAAATAGATGGGGAAACAATGGAAATGGAAACAGTGGTAGATCATATTTTCTTGGGCTCCAAAACCACTGCAGATGATGACTGCAGCCATGATATTAAAAGGCACTTGTTCTTTGGAAGAAACACCATGACAAACCTAGACAGTGTATTGAAAAGCAGAGACATCACTTTGCCAACACACTTTGGAAGCTCAGAGGGTAAAGAATCTGCCTGCAATTCAGGAGACCCCGGTTTGATACCAGAGTTGGGATGATCCCCTGGAGAAGGGAATAGCCACCCACTCCAGTATGCTTGCCTGGAGAATTCCAAGGACAGAGGAACATAATGTAACTAGAGTCCATGGGTTTGCAAAAAATTGGATGTAACTGAGCAATTAACACACACACACATCATTTGCCAACAAAGGTCCATATAGTCAAAGCTACGGATTTTCCAGTCATGTATGGATGTGAGAGATGGACCATAAAGAAGGCTGAGAGCTGAAGAATTGATGCTTTCAAACTGTGGTGCTGGAGAAGACTCTTGAGAGTCTCTTGGACTGCAAGGAGACCAAGCCAGTTGATCTTACAGGAAATCAACTCTGAATGTTCATTGGAAGGGCTGGTGCTGAAGCGGATGGTCCAGTACTTTGGCCACCTGAAGCAAAGAGCCGACCCTTTGGAAAAGACCCTTATGCTGGGAAAGAGTGAGGGCACGCAGAGAAGGGGGCAACAGAAGATGAGATGGTTGGATGGCATCATTTATACAATGTACATGAGTTTGAGCAAACTCTGGAAGATAGAGAAGGACAAGGAAGCCTGGTGTGCTGCAGTCCACGGTGTCACAAAGAGTTGGACATGACTTAGCGGTTGAACAACAACAGCGATCTTTGAAGAAAACCCATAATGCTCAGGAACATATGAAGAAAGAAATAACCATAAAGAATCATCTCACTATTAACTATAATGACATTTTGCTACTTTTTGCAAATCTGCATTTTTACTTCTGTATCTATAGCTGTACTGTAGCTTTGGTCCAGCTTTGACCACAGTATTGTATGGTAAGGATTTTTCATGTACATAATAATTACTCATAAACAAATTTTGAAGGAAAAGTTTCTCCATTGTGTACATGAATATATCATAATATAATTTACTGTTCCCTCACGGTTAAAGTGTAAAACGCCTTCACCTTAATCACTACTGTAATAATGCCACAGTGAGAATTCTTTACATAATCTCTGCCCCCATCCCTCATTGCTTCCTTGGGATTTCATCTTCATAGTAAATATTCTGAATCAAAGTCTATAAAAATATTAAATTTCACAATTCATGTGCCACATTGTTTTACCAAAAAATGTATTCATCAGTGCTATATAAGAGAACTATCACACCATTGTCTCCACATAACATGATACTAACTTTTTGTAAATGCCAATTTTGTACATACAAGCTGCATCTTATTTTACTTGGCTTTCCTTTCATCATTAACAAGGTTGAATTTTTAAAATTTTATTTGTCTATTTTTGTTTATTTTTTCACAAGTTATCTGCTTGGATCTTTTGCTGATTTTTGAAATCATGGTATGTAATGGTTGCATTTTAGAATTTTATAATAAATCAAGATGTGTTCCATATCAAAGCTACTTCTACATACCACTAGTTTTGTTTTAGAAATGTTGTAGTGGAGACCATGCCTAGAATGTCCAGTCAACTTTTAGTTTTCTGTGAATACTGTTATTATCTATTTATGGTTTTCCATGTTGCCAAATTTTAAAGCTAAATCATAAACACAATAGAAGCATAAAGGAAAGAAAATTGTAGCAACGATAATAATAGTTTTATTAAACAAAATGTTGTTTAGTCTCTAAGTCATGTCCAGCTCTTTGCAACACCAAGGACTGTAGCCTGTCAAGCTCCTGCCAAGTCCATGGGATTTCCCAGGCAAGAGTACCACTGTGGGTTGCCATTTCCTTCCCCAGGGGATGTTCCTGACCCAAGGATTGAACCCACATCTCCTGCATTGCAGGCAGATTCTTTCCCCCTGAGCCGTTAGGGAAGCCTAGTTACATTATTAGCTCCGAAGGAATAGGGAAGACAATTGCAAAGAATGCAGAGAAGTGCAGTCTCTACGTAGCGCCTGCTTAGAGTCTGTCCCCACATACATGTTTGGTGAATGAATGAGTCAGGGAGTTATGGCCAAGCAGAGGACTGAAGACACAGCTGGTGACGGCATCTCTTCCTCCGGTCAGTCTTTTCTGTGGCTTGATAAGTATAAAGGCCGATAAGGAACTCTCCTTTTGTTCCAGTTTTCTGTACTGCTGAAAATAATCATATCCACAACACTCCAAGGTGACGCATTGATTGATAATGTTTTCAAAAGTGGTCTGAACGCTTTAAGACAGAATTAGGCAAACACAGGCAGTTCTTATCAAGATATCACACATAATGGAAAGAGTATTAATTCACATTCAAGACAGATAGGCTTGCAAAAGTTAGTGTTTCTTTAAATAGCAGGTGTTATGATTGTTCCTGTAGCAATAAAACAACCTTCAAAATGTTTTAAATTCTCTTTTGTCAAGAATTTTTTCCTTTGAAACTTTTTAATTGTAAAAGCAATATTAGAATCATATTAAAGATAATTCAGGGGAAATTGCAAGTGCACCTGTTGTTAATTTACATTCCATTTTCCTAACTGTTAATGGGATATATATTTGCTAGAAGCTGTTGTAGACACTTCAAACTAGGTATGAGAAAATAAATTTTCAGTGAACTTGAACTCTATATGCAAAAACTAAATTAAAAAATGAAGTTAGGGGTCATGTAAGTCATCTATTTTTATTGCCAAAAGTCTTTATATAAATATTCTTTTGAGACTCTTGGCTACAAACCATGGAATTTATCGGTGATCTTTACGTCTTGCCTGTGTTCCTTCCTTTGGGTGAGTTCCTCTTCTCTATGAGGCATTCCTGGCTACAGAAGAAAAAAATAATCTAGGCTGACCTGTAAGAACAGACCTTACCGTTAGGAACAGTAACTACTCCAAAACTTCTCAAAGGATTAATATAGATGTTAATAGTAAAAGGAATATTCTATTTCTGTGGCAGGAATGTTTGGTACAAGGAGACAGCAAACCCAGACTATGCATCTTTGTTAAGATATGAATAGTCCATTTGAGAATGAAATGATGGCAGCTTCTTGATAATATTTGAACCTTTGGATACAGCCAAGTCCAAAGCAAAAACAACCACATATATTTTCTTATTAAATGAGTCAATAGGTTTCTGTTTTAGCTTAAGCTAATTGGGATTGAGTTTCTGTTTTTTTGTTAAGGAACTGTGTGCTGGTGCCTTATGCAGACTCTGAGTATGTAGATTCCATCTTCAAGCGAAATGAACAACAACAAAAAGAAACCCTTGTCACCCAGTGTGGGTTACTGCAGATGGTGGCAGTGAGTGCACAGAAGCCCAGACGTGTCTGCAACTTGGATAAAGGCATAGAGGTAAGAGAGATGCTAGGACACATTAGGCAAATCAGTTTGAGGGGCTTAGGTCTGTCATCTAAGGAGCATGGAAGTTGTCACTCTGTTCTAAAAACAAATGAAAAGCTGAGCAAACTGCATACCCACTGCTCTTAGATCCACCAGAGAACCGAGGTCATAGGGCAAATTGTTGCCCCTCAGATTAGAAGGATAGACAAGAGGACACAGAAAATCACAATTTACTAGAGCAGAAATCTAAACTAATTGACAAAAATGCTAGCATTTCAGTGTAGGCAAGCCTGAGACTTAAAAACTAAAGGAGACCCAGGCTTAGGGGGAACCTTACACTAAACTTACTATTACCGTGTGATTCAGAAATCACAATCCCTTGGTTATTGCCCACATGAGATGACAACATGCTCACAAAAACTTGCACACAAATGTTTATAGCAGCGTTATTCACAGTCGTCACAACCTGGGAGGGAGTAGCCAAAGTGTCTTTCAGTAAGTGAATGGAAAATAAACTATGGCGAGTGAAAGTCACTCAATTCTGTCCGACTCTTTGCGACTCCATGGACTATACAGTACTTGGGACTCTCCAGTACAGAATACTGGAGTGGGTAGCCTTTCCCTTCTCTAGAGGAATCTTCCCAACCCAGGAATCAAACCCAGGTCTCCTGCATTGCAGGCAGATTATAAACTATGGTAAATCTATAAAATGGAATACTATTCAGGACTAAAAAGGAAATAAGAAATCAAGCCATGAAAAGACATGTAGGAACCTTAAATGCATATTACTAAATGAAAGAAGCCAATCAGAAAAGGCTGCATTATGTATGATTTCAACTGTATGATGTTCTGTAACGGCGGAGCAATGCAGAGAGTAAAAAGATCAGTTATTGCCAGGGATTAGGGAAGACAGTGCAGAGCAGACAAAGCCCGAGGAATTGTAGATAATGAAATTACTCCGTAAGATACTAGAGAGCTGGATGCTTCTCACTCTATGTGTGTAAAGCCCCGAGAATGCACAACACCAAGAGAGAGCTCTCATGGAAACTATGGACTTCGGGTGGTGATATTATATCAATGTAGGTTCACTAATCATAACAAACGTACCACTCTGGTGAGGGCTGATGACTAGGAACGCTCTGCATGTGTGTGGTCGGGGAGTATATAGGAAATGTACTTTCTGCTCAACTTGCTGTGAAACTAAGCTGTTGTAAAAAATAGAGCCTTTGGGGGTGGGGGCAGAACCGAGCATTACCGAGAATAATGAATATGAGAAAAGTGGCAGAAGATAGCTCCATCATCCACTACGACCACAACCGCGGCTGCCGCAGTGGAAACCGGCTTTTGTTGTTCAGTTGCTAAGTCATGACTGACTCTCTATGACCCGTGGCGTGCGGCATGCCAGGCTTCCTGTCCTTTGCTGTCTCCGGGAGTTTGCTCAAACTCATGTCCACTGAGTCAGTGACGCCATCCCACCGTCTTACGCTCTGCCACCCGCTTCTCCCCCTGCCCTCAGTCTTCAGCTTCAGAATCAGTCCTTCCAATGAACATTCTGTGGCGCTTCCCTTGAGGATGGGCCGGTTGGGTCTCCGTGCAGTCCCAGGGACTCTGAGTCTCCTCCAACACCACAGTCAGAAAGCATCAGTTCTTTGGCGCCCGGTGTTCTTTATGGTCCAGCTCTCCCATCCATACAGGACCACTGGAAAACCATAGCTGTGACTATGTGGGCCTTTGTTGGCAAAGGGATGTCTCTGATTTCTAATACACTGTCTGTGTTTGTCATGGGATTCCCATGTGGGGCAGTGGTAAAGAATCCATCTGCCAATGCAAGAGATGAGAGACACAGGTCCAATCCCTGTATCAGGAAGATGCCCTGGAGTAGGAAATGGCAAGTATTTAAAGCAAAGTAGTGACATCACTTATTTGATATGTATGTAGAAAATACACTCTTGGTATTACGAGAAATAGGTTTGATTAGGATGAGAGGAGCAGAAATGAAATAAATTAGAGAACTGTTAAAGTTCTGTTAAAGTTAAATCTTTAACAGTTTAAAGTTAAACTGTTAAAGAACTGTTAAAATTAAATCCATGAGTGTGTAGACAAAGAGAGGGAGAGGATTCAAGAAGCAATAAGGAGCTGGGCCTGCAAAACGTGGTGAGGGGCTGGTGAGAGAATCGGAGGGGACTAGAAAGAACAGACTGGCCTCTGACATTTAGGGCCCAGTGCATGAGTCAATGTAGGTCAACATAATCACAGGCTTTTAAATTCATTTAAGTTGACAATCCAGTAATTAAAACACATCCTGTCCTCTCATCTTGAAAAATATAAATCTGTAATGACAGATTAACTATAGGGCTAATTTATGGTTTTTAATACAACAGTGTTGGTAAGATATCAATGTTAATTAATTTAATTACTATATAGTGCATATCTGAGTGTTTCTGTCAGCATTTTTTCATGAAAATAATGGCTTAAGGGATTAAAAGCTAAAATGTAATTGTGCTCTAAGTGTATGTAATTTAATATATTTTTGATAAAATTATAAACTTAAAAAATTACTTTTCATATTTTGGGGAAGGATTTTTTCACCTAAAGCAACCCAATCATCTATTAAAATTAAGATGTGGAATGTAAATTATAAAGAATATTCTACTTAAGGTCAATTCTAGCATTTAATGTCAACCTGGTTGCCAATTTCCTCCAGACCTTTACTCATACAAATTTAATACTAAGAATTCTTAACGTTGATAAATGTTCCACAGTCTCCACTGAACAGTTAGCAACTCGATGCTAATCCTGCACACCTGTGGAGCTGCAAACTGGAACATGAAGGGAACATGACTATGGATGCTTAGCCCGAGAAGTTATTGCGAGAAACCACTGTACCCATGCCTGCTGAAGGAACATTTTGACAAGTCCATTAATTTGTCTTCTCACTTACCTTAGCACGTCCACAGCTTAAATCCTCATCGTTCTCTTTGGCGAGGCCCCTTTCTGAAGTTAGTAGTGACACAGTTCTCACACCTTCCCATCATTCAGAAGTAATTCCCTTTGATTTCAAGAATATAGGACAAAAGATATGTGAAGCGTTGTCGTGGAAACTGAAGGGTCCTAGCCAAGAGAAAAGGTATCAGTGGCACAATTCACCTGGTGCCAGTCTGTGTGCCAGACCCAGGAAGACAGAGATGCCATGACTTCTTTGAAGGAGGGAGTGTTTGTGCGAGAGAGAGAGAACCCGGAATGTTTTTAAGATGTGTGTGCCCAGTTGCTCAGTTGTGGCTGACTCTTTGCAACCCACGGACTGTAGCCCACCAGGTTCTGCTGTCCCTGGAGTTTTCCAGGCCAGAACGCTGCAGTGGGTGGATCAGAATAAATGTTTCTCTTGCCCTGGCTCAGTGATGCTTGGAGGACCACCGTGACATTTTTACCTTAAGTGTCTAGGCTTCTGGCGGGTTCTTAAGCAGGATAGGGATTATCATAGCAAGAGGAACAGATTTAGGAGAAAATTATAGGTTCAGTTTGGGACAAGTTAATTTTGAGATGGTGGGATAGTCAAACTAAGAAATTTAGCTGAGTTAGAAATGTAGTCTGGGCCTCTGAATATGGGAATGAACCTGCAATGTAGACTTAAAAGCTGTTAGCTTTGTAGTTTCCGGGGGAAAAGGAAGATTTCACGATTCTGCCCTCACACTCTTCTTTTTCTTCTAGAGGAGAAATCTGCTCATCAGATGTCAGATACTGAAAGGGCCATAACAAGCGACGAATGAAGTTAACCAGCGGGTCAAGTGGCTAGCTCCCTGTGGAGTCTCTCTCATGCCTCCTTAACTCAGAGTTCATGAACTTGGCCATCTCAACAATCCTGGAGCTGACTTTACTTTCTTTTTCTTTCTTTGAATATCTTCTGTATCTTCCTGCCATGAAATTAGAAAGTGATAATACTGAGAATCTGCCTTAGGTTGAGGAGGTATGTGTGGGAGGAGAGTTTGAAATAGAGAAGGTGACAGGTTAAACTTCAGAAGTCTCAATATAAAATGATTACAAGCTTTGAGGTCCAGGGACAAATATAGCTTTTGCCCAAAGCTTCTTTCTCCCATTTGTCATTGTTCATTGTGTATAGCCTCATGAGAAGGGTGATATAGTATAGGCTAAAATTTCAGTACTCCTGGATTATCAGTCCAACTGATGCTGGTGAAACCCCATCATAATATGAAGTACCAGGATTAAATAGTAAAAGTCCTATTATTACCTGCATTATTGATAACTAAATAAATTCAAATGGTAGCATTTGAACACATGTGCAATGAAAGAAGTTTTCTATTCTATTTTAGGTCTGGGTTCCACATATCAACACAAACAGGAACCTCACCTGCCTTTTGGCCAGTGCTTTAATTTCCTCACTAACAACATATTGAAAGAAAACAGCATTGTTAATAAATGTCCGTGCATACATTTGTGTGCACATGTATACATAAGAATAGATTCCAAAAAGTAGAATTTCTAAATCAGAAAATATCTGCCCTTAAAATTTTGTGATTGCCAAATTGTTCTCCAAAGAGACGTAGCCAATTTTCACCAGGATTTGAAATTTTTAGATGAATGTTCATAAATATTCTCACTTTTTTCATCTTGGGAGATAATGGTGGTAACAAATTTTTGTTTTAAAGTGCATCTTATTGATTATGAAAGAGGTTTATAAATTGGTGATATTTCTTCTTTATATAATCTATATATGTATCTGTAGGGTTATTGAGTTTTTCTTCTAATGTATAGAAATGTTTTATATCTTTAGGAAACATAGCCCTATTTTTAGTTTATCACTTGCTATGTTTACCTTTTAATGATATTTTTCCTGGATTGATGTTTAGTAATTTTGTTATATACAACTTTAACAACATTTTCCTCTATGAAAGCGTTAGTCACTCAGATGTACCTGACTCTTTGCGACCCCGTGGACTCTAGCCCACCAGGCTCCTCTGTCCATGGAATTCTCCAGGCAAGAATACTGGGGTGGGTTGCCATTCCCTTCTCCAGGGGACCTTTCTGACCCAGGGATCAAACCCAGGTCTCCTGCATTGCAGGCAGATTCTTTATCATCTGAGCCACCAGGGAACCCATTTTCCTCTATAGCTTCCTCTAAATTGGTAAAGATTGTTAAAATATTTAGCAATATTTTCCTTTGTGGTCCTTTCCTCTCTAGTGTTTCTCATGAAGAAAGTCATAACCAACTCTAATATAATGAATAAACATGCTCATTTTTTTCTATCTCCTATGAGATTTTCATATTTTCTACTTTGATATATCTAAAGTATATTTTGTTAAAAATGATAACGTTGAAATATAGCTCTATGTGTTCCCGGTGACTAGCAGTCATTGTGAACACTTTAAGGAAGAAAAATAATCCATCTTTTTCCTACTGAAGTGAGACGCCACCTTCGGCTGTCGCTGAATCCCGCGTGCGTGTGCCTCTGTTTCTGCGCTCTCCATCCTGCTCCTGTGATCTGTCTACATTTCTCACACCACAGAAGGCCAAGTGAACAAAAGCTTTGAAATATGAAAGATGTGGCTAAAAGTATCATGCACATTTTATATAAACACACATACCTGTACGCAGACATCCGTAAACCCAGCAGTCTGTGCACAGGTGAGGGCAGACACGCGCCCCCGGCTAACCCCCCGCGCGGCGCGCCCTCCACCCTCCTCTCCCGAGGGCGGATTCTCTCGCTGTCTTCTGAACAGAGCGGAGCTGTGACGCTGGCCCGTCTGGGAGCCGCCACACGGTCCGCCCAGGCCCGAGCGCGAGGCCCGCCGCGGCCGTCACTGTCCGCGCGGAATCTCGGCTGTGCCGAGCGGGGCCGAGGCGCGACCGCCGCCTGACCCCGTGGGGCCGGGACTCGGGTGTGACCCGGAAGCAGCCTCCGCGCGGGAGGCCGAGCCCCGCGGGAGCCGAGAAGCGGGGAAGAAAGCCAGCGCGGGGCAGGCCGGGCTGCAGGGCCGGCAGCCAAAGGCGAACCCGGCAGGGAGCCCGCGCGCTCAGCCTCGGGCTCCGGAAGGCCTCCGCTTGGGCGGGAGGGCCTCCTCCCAGGGCCGGAGGGACGTGCCTAGGGAAACCCTAACTCCGTTACCGTCTCCCTGAACCCCGCGAGCAGGGGGCGGCCTGGGCGCCAGAGGGACTCTGCAGAGGCTGCTCCGGGTGTCCCAGGGGCGCCGTCTGCGGGGCCCCAGGAGCCGCCGCCCAGGCCGGTGGGGCTCCTCTGTCCTTACTCGGCCTGCCCGGGATTCGAGCTCCAGGAGGCGGTCACGCCTCAGCCTGCCGGGGCATCTGCACCCTGACCGGGCACGCCTGGCTCTCGGGTTGCAACAGTACTGGGCAGGATGAGCCTCAGAAACACTCACCGCCAAGGAAGCCCGCCCGTGGAAACAGAAGGAAGCCTCTTACTAGTGGCACGGGGCCCAGTCTCAGCAGTAACTCAGGGGCCAGTGAGAACCCCACTGCCCTTCTGGAAAGGCTAAAGGAGGCCCTCCAAAAGTTTACCAATCTGGACTTGGACTCTTACGAGGGACAGGTGATTTTAAAGGACAAATTCCTGTCCCGATGTGCATCAGACATCAGAATTAAGTTACAACAGCTACAGCAGCAGGACCCTGCTTCCTCTTTAGACGAGATGGTCCAGACACCCACCAATACCTTTTGTAACAGAGAACAGGAGAAGGAGGCCCAGGAGAGGGAGAGAAGGAAAGAGACAAGGCCTGCCCAGCTGCTGGCCGCCTCCAGGGAGGCCCGATGGCACACCTGACTCCTTGAAGGACAAGGCACGAGACGAATGCCTAATCTGTAGACAGGCGGGGTGTTGGGCCAAAGAGTGTCCAAACCGTGACAAGTCTCCTAGAACTGCTTGCCACAAATGCCATCAACTGGGACACTGGGTGCACTCTGCCTCCGGGACCCAAGAGCCTCAAGGTCAAGCGCCAAGCCTTCCCTCACGATGGTTCAAGAGGACTGAAGCGGCCCGCTCCAGCCAGCCCGCCTGTCACAGATAACCATCACGGGGCTGGAGCCAAGGGTGCACCTGGATGTGGCAGGTAGGTCTGAGAATTTCATGGTTGACCCAGGGGCCACCTACTCTGTCTTGATCTCCTACTCTGGAGCCTTCTCCTCCCAAAACTGTACCATTTTGGCTGCTACAGGAACAGAAACTACTAAAAGATTCACCCAAGCACTTCTTTGTTGCTGGGGTGGGCAAATGTTTTCCCACCAGTTTCTGGTGGTCCCTGAGTGTCCGACTCCCTTGTTGGGAAGAGACATACTCACTAAACTGGGGCCCACCCTGTGATGGGAAGTTTATCAGCCCCCAGAGCCCTACAGCTCCTGGTTACTACTGAGGAACCCATCACACCTTCTCCAATAGAGAGGGAACAAAGACTATGGGAAGGTAAAGTTAACCCCCAGGTGTGGGGCCAGGGGACTCCTGGACGAGCCCACCAAGCTGAACCGGTCATCATTGTCCTCCGAGATCCCACTCGGTTTCCTAACTGGAAACAATATCCCCTCAAAGAGAGGCTCGGGAGGAACTACAGTCTTTAATGAATAAATTCCTTGCTTGTGGGCTATTGGTCCCCACCAGTTCGCCATATAACACCCCAATCCTCTCAGTAAAGAAAAAGGATGGAACCTGGCGGATGGTCAAGATCTCCGGATCATAAATGAAGCTGTAGTCCCCCTCCATCCCACAGTACCCAGTCCCTATGTACTCCTGGGAGAAATCCCACACAGTGCCAAGTGGTTTACAGTCTTGGATCTCAAAGATACATTTTTTTGCATACCACTGGCTAAAGAATCCCAGTATCTATTTGCCTTTCAGTGGGAAGCTCCAGGAGAAAAACACCAACAGATGACTTGGACAGTATTACCTCAGGGATTCAGAGACAGCCCCCACGTGTTTGGACAGGCCCTTAGCCGGGATCTCCTAGATCTGGACCTGAGACCTAATGGGAAAATATTACAATATGTAGATGACCTACTAATCTGCTCTCCAGATGAGAAAAATGCCCCAACAACATGCAATTCAGATTCTAGACATTTTGGCAGAAAGGGGATATAAAGTCTCCCGTGCTAAGGCACAGATGGTTGAGACAAAGGTCACTTACCTGGGAGTTCAGATTACCCATAGGTCCAGGAGGCTGTCCTTGGATCGGGTACAAGGAACCCCCCAGTTGCCCTCCCCCATGACTCAAAAACAATTGCGAGCTTTCCTGGGTGTTGTAGAATCTGGATACCCAACTATGGTCTAATTGCCCAGCCCTTACATGAAAGTTTAAAGGGACGGGATGATTCAATGCCACTGATGTGGGGAACTCCTCAGAAGAAGGCAGAGGCTACACTAAAACAGGCCTTAACTCAGGCACCTGCCTTGAGGTTGCCAGAACCAGAAAAAACAATCCAACTTTATGTCCATGAAAGAGAGGGAATAGCCTTGGGAGTGTTAACTCAAAGGCTGGGGTCTGAGCCCCAGCCTGTAACTTACTTATCCAAGAGACTCGATCCAACCACCCAAGGCTGGCTCTCCAGCCTTCGAAATCTTGCAGCTATTGCAATCATGATAGAAGATGCTTTAAAACTCTCCGTTAGGGGCAAACTAAGTATTTTTACCAGCCACCAAGTAAAACAACTCCTAAATGGGAAAGGCCATTTATGGATGTCTGATCAAAGAATCCTCAGATATCAAGTAATGCTGATGGAAAATCCAGGACTCACTATATCCCCTTGTGAGGTTCTTAACCCAGCCACCCTCCTGCCTACCCCCGGAGGGCTCTCTCCCCTGTCACTCCTGTCTAGAAACCTTGGACCACTGGACAAAACCCCGAGAGGGATTGTCAGAAGATCCTCTGACCAACCCTGAGGAAATCTGGTACACTGATGGAAGCAGCTTTGTCTTGGATGGAAAAAGAAGAGCCGGGTATGCAGAGTAGTCTCCAATTTTGAGACCATAGAGGCTAAGTCTCTCCACTAGGTACTTCAGCCCAATTAGCTGAGCTCATAGCCCTGACCCGAGCTCTAGAGGTGGGAAAAGGAAAAAGAATAGCTATTTACACTGACTCCAAGTATGCCTTTCTGGTGCAATAGGCACGCGCTGCTATTTGGAAAGAAAGGGACCACTTTGATCACCCAAGGGTCCCCAATCAAATATGGTGATCAAATCCTTAGGCTCTAGGAGGCAGTCCATCTGCCCACTGAGGTTTCAGCCTCCCACTGTAAAGGACACCAAAAAGGGAGCACAGAAGTGGCACCAGGGAGCCAAGCAGCCGATCAGGCAGCTAAGAGAGCAGCGTTACAGAGCCATGACCTAATAGGGCTTGCCACCTTAGTTCCACAGAATAACTTGCCAGAAACTCCTTCATATACTGAAGGTGAGACTCCTAACGCTAAGAGTGAGGGCTCTCAAGATCATATGGGGTGGTTCCAAAGGGAGGAACTCCTTTTTCTGCCTGGGAACCTCCAATGGAAGTTGGTTAACTCCTTACATGCCACCACTCATTTAGGAGAAAAGGCCCTCCAAGGATTACTAGAAAGGTCCTTCAGAGGAACAGGCCTCCAAACAACTATAAGACAAGTGGTCTCCTCTTGTCCCACTTGCCAATTAAACAACCCCCAAGGAGCTCGAAGACCCCAGCTGGCCAAGCCCATCCAATGATGAGGGGCCTGTCCAGGAGAGGACTGGCAGATGAACTTCACCCAGACGACAGTTTCTCAAGGGTATAAATACCTATTAGTCATGATACATACATTCGCAGGATGGATTGAAGGCTTTCCCACCTGGACTGAGAAGGCTGAGGAGGTAGTAAAAAAACTGCTCCATGAAATCATTCCAAAGATTTGGTCTGCCCAAGTCATTACAAAGTGACAATGGGACATCATTTACTTCTAAGGTCACCCAAGGGGTCTCTAAAGCATTCAGTTCAGTTCAGTTCAGTTCAGTTGCTCAGAGTTGCTCATGTCCGACTTTTTGCGACCCCATGAATTGCAGCACACCAGGCCTCCCTGGCCATCACCAAGTCCTGGAGTTTACTCACTCATGTCCATCGAGTCGGTGATGCCAGCCAACCATCTCGTCCTCTGTCATCCCCTTCTCCTCCTGCCCCCAATCCCTCTCAGCATCAGGGTCTTTTCCAATGAGTCAACACTTCACATGAGGTGGCCAAAGTGTTGGAGTTTCAGCTTCATCATCAGTCGACATTCACTCTTGCCATCTCCTGTTTGACCACTTCCAATTTGCCTTCATTCATGGACCTACCATTCCAGGTTCCTATGCAATATTGCTCTTTACAGCATCTGACCTTGCTTCTATCAACAGTCACATCCACAACTGGGTGGTGTTTTTGCTTTGGCTCCATCCCTTCATTCTTTCTGGTGTTACTTCTCCACTGAGCTCCAGTAGGATATTGGGCACCTACCGACCTGGCGAGCTCATCTTTCAGTGTCCTGTCTTTTTGCCGTTTCATACTGTTCATGGGGTTCTCAAGGCAAGAACACTGAAGCGGCTTGCCATTCCCTTCTCCAGTGGACCACATTCTGTCAGAACTCTCCACCATGACCCGACTGTCTTGGGTGGCCCCACACGGCATGGTTTAGTGTCATTGAGTTAGACAAGCTGTGGTCCTGTGATCAGATTGGCTAGTTTTCTGTGATTATGGTTTTAGTGTGTCTGCTCTCTGATGCCCTCTCGCAACACCTACCGTCTTACTTGGGTTTCTTAGCTTGGACGTGGGGTATCTCTTCATGACTGCTCCAGCAAAGCGCAGCCGCTGCTCCTTATCTTAGATGAATGGTATCTTCTCACGGCCGCCCCTCCTGACCATTTGGACATTATTTATTATCTCCATTGTGCCTGGAGGCCTCAGTCTTCAGGAAAAGTAGAAAGAGACAATCAATTCTTAAAATCAGCGATAGAAAAGATAACCCAGGAGACCTCCCTGGGATGAAAGGAGGCTTTACCAATAGCTCTCCTCCACACCCGTATTGCCCCTAAGGAACAGGTTGGCCTTAGTCCTTATGAGATGCTATATGGGAGACCTTTTGTTTATGTCAATGACCTCTTCCTAGATCCAGAGATTCAGACCCTCCAGTCTTATACCGTGGCCATTGGGCAATTCTAACAGATATACGCTTGTAGTGTCAACCAGGACCCAAAAGACTCTAAGGAGTCACCACTATATGCTCTAGGGACTCAAGTCCTAATTAAAGTCCCAAAGATGGGTCCCCAAAGGCTCAACTCCAGCCCACATGGAAGGGCCCCTACCCTGTAATGCTTTCTACCCCCACAGCGGTCAAGGTGCCGGGACATGACTCCTGGATTCACTACTCACGAGTCAAACCGTGGAAGAAAACAGAAGAGGACACTCAATCCACCTGTGAGCCCCTGGGAGATCTCAGATACCTATTCAGAACTACAAATGAGTGCCATTCTAATGAACAGCCCCAAAATCTGGTTTCAGAGGATAATATTTCTCAGGATACCTCTAAAGAGCCAACACGGCTTGATGGAGATTGTACTCCAAAACAGACAGGAGATAGATCTCCTGATCCCTGAACAAGGAGGGACTTGAGCCATCCTGGCGATGAGAATTTAGAATTGGCTAATGCCCCTGCTAGTCCTTGTTACACCATACTCATGCTGCTTATGATTGCTCTATGCGATTGTCTAGCCTGTTTTGTCTCTGCTCAGGTCAACAAGCTACAACATGCAGTGCCAGTTCACCAAAGATACAAAACTACAGCCGACCATGGAAAACATCACTCACCGTTAGATGGACCCCGCTGTGAGACTCTGAGGCTTGAGACTAACAGGAGGGGGAGGCCCAATGCCCCTCGCCATCCCAGTTCACCAGGAAGTAGCCAGAGAGACCTCGACGCCCCTATTCCCAAAGAATTGGGCCTCCCACCTCCTGAGGTGGGAGGTAGTTAGAGTAGGGAAGAGGAGTCCAAAACGACGATAGCTAAAAGACAAGGAAGAGAAAAGCCCGCAAAAATAGAACAGAAGAAGGTCAAAGGAAGGTCTGAGGACCGGCGTGAAGACTTCAGGTAGAACAAACAGCACTCCTGGCTGAGCCCAGTTTGCATAGGACCGGCCCGGGGGGAAGCGCGCTCTCCCTCTCTGGCGTGGATTCTCTCTCTCTCTCTCTCTCTCTCTCTCTCTCTCTCCCGCCCGCCGCGCGCTGGCACGCTCCTCCACGCTCTTCTCCCAGGATGCGTTCTCCTGCTATCTTCTAAATAAAATAGAGCTGTAACACTGAAAAACAAAGAAAAAAAAAAAAAAGAAACAGGAATGCCTTATGAAAATTTGAAACATGCCCAACTTCAGTCATAATCAAAGATGTGCAAATTAACATTCCAGTGATGTTCCATTTTTTGGTCTATTATGTTGGCAAAACTGGAAATGTTTGATTAACACAGGTACTCCCTTACCATTAATGGAATGTAAACTGGCACGTTTTCTTTGATTAACCACTTGGTAAGGACTCTCAAGAGTCTAATACATATCTTTCAACCCAATAATTTCCTACAGATGTCTGGTATACATTAAAAAAATATAAGTACAGTGTGATATGTACAATATTAAAAGTCCAGAAACAAACAATCAGGGGTAAAGGGACTTTTAAAATGAAATATTACATACATAAAAGGCAATCTTATCAGCCTTTAAAAAGAGTGATTTAAATAAGTATTGACAAGGAAAAATATTATGAAAATATATTATAAATGAAAAAAATTTTAATGATATAAGCAAATACTGAAGAATTGTAAGCTCCTCTGTATATTAAAGAGTGTACATCTCATGAAATTGGCACACACGGATTTGGCTCTGTATGTATAGAAGATTTCTGAAAGAATATGTAAGAAAAAACTAGTGATTCGTTCTTCTGGTAACAGGCAGATGAAGTGTTTCCAACATAATTGACAAGGTTTATTTAATCATGAAATGCTTTCATAAGAGGGAATACCAGCAACTCTTTTCAAACATGGAAAAGTAAGCCAGTAAATATTTTACAGGGAAAAAAAAAAAAAGTATAGTGTTCAACTTTACTCCAAAGTGAATATTAACATGAAATTCCATTCTTTACCTATCAAATTAGAAAAGTTTGGCAACTCAAAATTTAGTAGTTTATATATATGTATATAGTTTCCAATTTGAGAGTACTTTATTTCTAGGGATAATTGAATAGTAGACCAGTGTGTGCGTGTGTGTTTGTAAGGGACTTCCCTGGTGGCTCAGATGGTAAAGCGTCTGCCTAAAATGTGGGAGACCCAGGTTCAATTCCTGGGTTGGGAAGATCTGGAGAAGGAAATGGCACCCCACTCCAGTATTCTTGCCTGGAAAATCCCATGGATGGAGGAGCCTGGTGGGCTACAGTTCATGGGGTACCAAAGAGTTGGACGCGACTGAGCAACTTCACTTTATTTCTTCGATTCTGTTAACTTTAACCAGAAATCCTTGGTTTTCTGTCTGCTGTTAAATAAAACAAAGGAAAGAAAGAAAAGAAAAAGAAAATAATAATAACAATGAGAAACCTTCACTAAACAGACTCAAAAGAGCAGAAGGGGGAGATCTTGTGTACTGTGGAAGCAGAGCCCAGCAGGGAGAAGAAAGACGCATCTTCTTTCCTGGCAAGGACTCAGCCAATGAAAACCACAGGCTGTTTGCTTACTAGCGCTCTCTCAACTTCCTGTTTCCCTCTATAAAGGTGTATGCCTTCCCTTGCCCCGTGGGAACACGTACATGGCTTGTCACGTTGCAGAACCTGAATTACAATTCTCTGCTGATCCTGCGTATAATCCCCCCATTGCTGGGGAAATATCTGGCAGTCTGTTTGTTTCAGGTCAGCATTTTGGTCACCCATTTGGGAACTAGAAAATACTCTGAGGGCCCTGGGACTGGTGAGCAGATCTGAACCCTTTGTCACTCATTGCTTTTCTTACCAACCCTGGGGTTCAAACGTATGCGTTTCTCCTGGATCTAAGTTTACAACCTGCTTGTGTTTGAAGCTCTCCAGGTGTTATTTGGGGTCTATTTGAGGGTTTTGACTCTCTCATTAAGACCTTGTTCTGTGTCCTAGTACTGTTTTGGCATTTCCATCTGATTTTGAGGTCAGACTGTTTCAACTGATAGAGGTTGGAATTGCTGTTGGCCCAATTCCTTTAGGAAGGAACTACTTCAAAAGAAACTGTGCTGAGTTTTTTAGCTGAGTTTTTTAGCCTTCAGACTATTCCTTTGGAAAGACTATTCTCTGCAGACTGAGGGAAAAAAACAAAACACAGCCTTTGCCCTGGCTCTTGCTGGACCAAGCAGTCTTCTTAGGACTGCCTGGGGTTGACTTGCAAGCTGTTTGAACTGAGTCATTTGTGCTGTAAGCTGTTTGAGCTGTTTGAAAATTGTTTTTACTCTAGAAGAAAAAATTCCTGAAAGTGGAGCCCCAGTTATCTAAATATTTTGAGGACCGCACCCACCCACACCACCACAAAATCTCTGGCTAATGTTATGCTTAAAAACTGTGGTCCTTCCTTACGTGCATTTCTAACTAAATGGACCAACCTCACCAAATGCAACTTAGAATATCACTGGTCATTACGGGGAATTTGGTAAATCCCCAAACTTAAATTCCTTACTACTAGGTTGAACCACAGTAACTCAAAAATTTCCAGAACTGAGTGGAATGCTTCTTGTGATTGGTATTTTGAGACTTCCTAACATTATCAAGAGTCTAAAATTGCCTCTTTGCAAAATAAGGTGTTAATATTTACTGAGGCAAACAAACAATTAAAGAAAGGTAGAATGAGTCCCGAAGCCTCAGACCGGCCTTTCCTGGCTTCTTCGTGCCGGCTCGGTCCCCTGCACCATCTTGTCTCTCTCGGCCTGAAACCATCACTGACGCCACCTCTTCCTCTCCTTCTACACCACCTGTGCCTTCGTTATCCTCCCGTAAAAACTTCCAAACCATCTCACCAACCTTCCCCTTTTCTTGGAGTTTGCCCCATTCCCTTTTCCTCTGAATTGTCAGAACCTATTCATTTAAAGTTAATCCTTTTGAGGCTCCAGAGACTAAACTCTTAATTTCTTATATTCCCCAGACTAAAGCTGGACTATAAGCCATAGTCAAAGATTTTCCTAAAGTAATAGAAGATTCTCACAGGTTTCTCAGGGATTTAACACAGTCACTCAAACTTATCAGCTTCTTTTCTCGGACTTATATCAGCTAATTCACACACTAGTCTGTAAGACCAAGCCTAGCACTGGATGAAAACCACTAATTGGGAAAGTTCTGAAAGGTCTCTGGAATTAAAGCTAGGAGGCCAGTTGACTAACTTATAAAATTAGGCTTAGGCAAGCACTGAGTGATCTCATCAAGAAATTCCTAGAGCTTTTCCAAAGCATGGTGATTAGGACAAAATTCAGGCCTGCACACAAAAGTCTGATGAATATAGTCATGATTGTTAAAATTGACTTCAGATGATTTTTAAAGAAAATTCTGATTTTCCTTCAAATGCTGATTCCACCCAAGTAACTTTCAACTCTATGTTTATTAATGGAATGGACTGGGACCTTTCCCCTCTAGTGAAAAGGACCAGGGAAGATGGGAAATTGTGCCCACTTCAGGTTGAGTTCATCTGGTAAGCTAACTCTCTTGTACTTTAGATGTTGTTGTTGTTCAATAGTTGAGACGTGTTGACTCTTTGTGACCCCATGGACTACAGCACGCCAGGTTTCCCTGTCCTTCACTATCTCTCGGAGTTTGCTCAATCTCAAGTCTATTGAGACGGTGATGCCATCCAACCATCTCATCCTCTGTCGCCCTCTTTTCCCCTTGTCGTCAATCTTTCCCAGCATCAGGGCTTTTTCCAGTGAGTCGGCTCTTTGCATCTATTGGAGCTTTAAATGAGTTATCGCTAAAGAAAATCACAAAAATATTTCTTCTTCAACTCCGATAAGTGAAGGCTCCGAAATGAAACCACTGCCCACCTAAACACACACACACTCCAATTTTACCAGTGAGAAAACCTAAGGGCTGGTAATGGACGTTTGTCCGGGACCTCTAAGCAATGAGTTACACTGTTATCCTTTGATGGCCTGTTGTTCCTAATCCTTATATGTTACTAATTAATATGCATGCCTACTGGAAGTAAATTCTTTAAATTGATTCATGCACCACAGTCTTTAGTATTCCAGTTGATGAATCCAGACAATACCTTTTGGCTTTCATTTTGGAAGGAAACGCCTCAGGGTTTTACTGAGAGTTATTTCTTGCAAATCCTGAAGGCTAACCCAGATGACAAAGAGTTCTTTAGAGGTTCTACTTGGTTGCGGTATATGGATGATTTGCTTTTCTGCTTTCCTTCTCAAACTTCCTCACAGGAAAACTGCATCCACTTGCTTACTTTTAGTCTTAAAAATTATAGCGCTGCCAAGGAAAAATTGCTATTTGCCCAAACTCAGGTTTGATATTTAGGGCAATTTTAGAACAAAGTCTACTCCTAGATCCAGATAGACTTCGTGGTGTCCTGTTTCCCCAAACTCAAAACAATGCCAATTCTGAGTTTTCGTTAGGCTAGTAGATTATTGCCAAAATTAGATTCCAAATTTTTCTCTTACAGTTAAATCTCTATATGTTTTACTCAACAATAACAAGTCTGATCCAATTTTATGGGAAGAATTGAAAGACATAGCCTACAGGGCCTTAAAGGAGAGTTTGATGAACCCACTTGTCCTGGGTATCCCAATTATTAGATACCTTTTCCCTTTTTATATGTGAAAAGAAAGGGAATACTTTGGGTACATACCCAAAATCTCAGGAGACCACCATCAGTCCACAGGGTGTTCTGGTCACTCCCTGGGCCCTGTAGCACAGGGACACTCCACTTACTTAGAGACATTTCAGCCACTGCCCTTTTGGTTAAGACCGCAGAGAAAATTGTCCCCTTTAATCACTTTTGTACCTCATGCCGTAGAAGCTCTCCTAATTTTCAACATACTCAACACTTCTTAGCCAGCCACTTTACCGCCCATGAAGTTTTCCTTATTAACCGACCCTCAGATAACTATTTTACATTTTAATAACCTCAGCTTGGCTACTTTTCTCTCCTCTGCCACCAAAGGAGTGCATCACAACTGCTTAACTCTGGTGGATCACTTCCTGACTCCTCACAATGATCTACAGGAAATTTCACTGGGTAAAGTTGCCTTCTCTTTGTTCACTGATGATTCTTATTCAAAGGTTACAATGGCAACATTACACTGGGTGTACTATTGTAAATCCTGTTGACATGGTCGTTGAGGCAACATCTTTATCTATGGCTAGATAAAGCCATAAATAAAGGTTCAACAGGTCGAATTATCACTCTTACACAGGCGAAGACAAAACTGCCAGTATTTATATTGATAGCAGGTATACTCTCAGAGAAGCTCATGATTTTAGAATGTTGTAGAAGCAGCATGGCTTTCTTATTTTCTGGAGAAATAAAATTAAAAATAGCTCCAGTGCTCTGGAATTTGGGGATGCAATACTTTTCCAGATGCTTTGGCAATTATTAAGATTCTAAGGCATTCTAAACTTGGTTGTCAGGAAGCTAGAGGAAATCACCTTGCCGATATTTCTGCAGGGAATACTACCTTTAAGGGGATCAAGAGCAGCCAGACCTCTCTCATGGTGACTTGGTGGTCTTGCTGTAAATAATTTCATCAGAGGATTAGGGGCAGATGCAACAGTTGGTAAATACTGAGTATAAAGTAGAGATTATTCTATTTAGAAGCTTTAATGAATGTATTATTTATTTCAGATAAAACTGCATAATTCATCAATCTATTGACTAAAATACTGTTTAGTTAGTTTTTGTTTGGACACAGCATAGTATATTTTTCATATTAAAAAACTATGGAATGTGAAGCAATGGAGGACAGATTTAAAATATTTTTCTTCAATATTATTATTAAAGCCAATCACCCACCTGATTCTTAAATATAACTAGTATAATCACTCCTATTCGCTAACATAACTCCTAGACAGAAGAATTTTTTCAAGATTATATCTATCCCTCCTGAAATTGAAGATTTTTCTTGTGTTACTTCTCTTTATTATGAAATACTAACAACCTCTGACCTTGATATTTTAATAGAAAGATGCCAATGTCTAAAAATAAACATCTTTAGAATTAAATTTACATTATAGTTGATAAATAAAACATGAATATACAAGCTAATGCAACTATCCAGTTATAAACACTTGCTAGAAGGAAAAAAAAGACAGTTTAATTTAATGGAGAGCCATGTATCTTTTGTAGAACTTCTGAGTAGGAAATTTTTGGATAGCATCTTACTTTGTTGAATTGCAGCTGAGTCATGCCAATTTTGGTTCAGTTTTCAATATGGGATATCAGTTAAAAAATGTAGTGTTTTCTGGAAAATTAAGCACTAAAAACAAATTAAAATCAAAATCTTTACCTAGATTGTATGAAATGTAGTCAAGATATTGGTTTCTGGCATATTTTTTCAGGCATAAGTTAAAAGACTGTAGACATCAATTAAGATCAAACTTTTCAAGCATTTCTAATTATAATGAAAAGCCATTTCTATTTGTTTTTCAAAAACTGAGTGTTGACTTTATATTAATGGCAATTAGAATTATCATCAGATTTAGTTGTAAAGAAAAGAGCATCCATCTCAGGAAAGAGTCACTTTCCATACTATTTAACTTTGGCACAGATCATAACATTGCTTCTCAACACCCAGATCGCAAGCATCATACCATTTTATGAGACCCAAGAGGGCACAGAATTCACAAGTAGAACCAGAGATGTGAAGACCACTGGATTGAAATGATACCCAGTGAGTCAGGAACAAAGCAGAGCCCTCTTCTATGCCAAGGAGACTGGCGTGCCAATGAAGCAGAAGGAAGCCTTTTCTGGATGATGCAACTCCCTGGGCCATGACCGATGGAGTAATAATTTAGTTTTGCCATAACCCACCCACCCAACACATCTTGATGTGGTATGTGGTAACTTGTTAGAAATAGAGATAGGATAGAAAGTTAAACTTTCTATGAGGTTATAAGGTTAAAACCTGGTTCTCTTTATGACAGTCTGATTATTTCTCTGTTTAAAGTCATGGATCAAATCATGGTTTTCATTGAATACAGGAGATCTGGACAGGAAAGAGCTTAGCGACTTGTTCCATGTTTGAGACATGGGAATTGAAACCCGGAGTCCCTCGAAACAGAAGTGCTAAGCCACACGATTTGTTGTAACACAGGGAGAAACTGGTTTTCTCACCTTGGATCCGTGTTTCGGTCCCACAGTGTTGCTGATGGTTCCGAGACACTTCTAACTGAGAAATCCTGTGTTCTTCTCTCAGTTCTTCAAGGAAAAAAGAGAGATGAGTGTTTTTCTCTCTTCGCCTCTCCTGGGACAGCTGAAATTCTGTCTTTCTATGTTCTTAGGGGTGAGAGGATGTATGATAATTGACTCTCTTTGTTTTGTGTAACACTTTAAAATGAGTAATAATCCAGGGTATTACAAGTTCATCAACAATTTAGCTGAAATTATCCTAGAGCAGCATTGTCCAACAAAAATGTAATGTGAATCACGCAGGTAGTTTTAAATATTTTCATGACGATCTTTTAAAAAAAGTAAACACAAAGAATAAACATAATTTTAATAATAGATTTCAGTTAACTTGATATATCAAAATATTATTGCTTCAACATGTAATCAATATAAAATTTTTAATGACATACTTAAGACTAATTTCTGTAGGATGTTTTTGAAATGCAGTTTTTTTTTTTTTTTTAACTTGTTTGTTTGTTCATACAGAACAGCTAATTCATACTGGCACTTAATATTTGTATGGAGACAGTGGTCACTGTACTGCATACCACAGCCCTAGGTTGTAGGCAGAGAGATGAGAGAGGTGGACAGCCTGATCTGGGCCAAAAAATGAGATTCTTGGTTTGTGAGGATTAAAGGATGCTGGAGATCAGTTTCCTATATGCAAATATACTCTGCAATTTGGCAGAATTTCAGTGGGGGATAGCTGCAAAATGCCTGTGGAAGGCGGTGAGCCAGGGTAATTTGCTTCAAAATGTGACATTTCTTACATTTGATTATTCTTGGATAAACTCACACCTGTTTTGTGGGTATTCACCTCCAAATAGAGTTTCTGATTAAAGTATCTAAATAGAATAATATTGTCCACACTCAATACTTCTATCCCCAAAACCACTACTTGTGGCTCAATCTGATGAGGCCTAAGTTCCGATTCCAATCTCTTGGTGAAATTATCTGCTCTAAGACAAGGAAGGATGGAAGGTTACTTGAATCAGAGGAGGACTTATTTTTGGAAGTTCTCATAAAGAATTTATTTTATGATACCATTATTATTTTCTTCTACAACAAAACAAAGAAGCTGTGAGTTGAGAATAAATTCTAGAGGCCATGTAACTCAATATTCATATAATGCTGAAGGCTTTGCCGTGGGTCTGTGGTGCACTCAGTGTAACTGTGAAGTGAAGAGTTAGTCCCTCAGCTGCGTCCGGCTCTTTGTGACCCCACGGACTGTATGTAGCCCTCCAGGCTCCTCTGTCCATGGGATTTCCCAGGCAAGAAAGCTGGAGTGGGTTATCATCTCCTTCTTCAGGGGATCTTTTGTGCCCAGAGATCAAACCTGGTTCTCCTGTGCTGCAGACAGACTCAACCATTTGAGCCACAGGGAAGCCCAGTTTAGCCGTAAACCTGGGGACATAAGACTTAGACTGGACTAACCACAGCGGTTTTCCTTTCATCTGTTAACCTGGAAGCTCTGGCAAAGACCATCATTATCTCCTTGTGAATTAAGGATTTGAGGATATCAATTTCTGGGTTTTTTTTTTAAAGCTTTTTTGAGGTACAATTGATGAACAAAATAGTAAGATATTTAAAGTGCACATCATGATTTAAAACATGCATTCTTTGTGAAAGGAGTCTTCCTATCTAGTTAATTAAGCTGGGCTTGATTACAACGTCTGTTGTGAGTTCAGGAGGTAGATTGGATTTGATCATGCTTGAGTTATATAATTGTATGTTTTCATTGAATATTTTAGACTCTGTGCCTCCAGAAGTCACATTTGGAGAGTCAGACATACCCAAGCACTGTTACTCCCTCATGCTGGTATCCAGATCCAACTCACTGGTCATCTTTGGTGCTCTGAAAAACAGGAAGAGTGACGGCATCAGTTAAGTTGAAATGTAGAGTAGAGAAAAAAGAGTGAGACTTTAAATGAGAATACTTGGATAGAAGTCTCAACTCTGCAAAGTTAGTTATGTATATTTAGGAAAATCAATTTTCTCTTCTCTAAAATGGGGTTAATAATAATACCCATCTTACAGGATTGTTGTGAAGCTCCCTTTAATGTATGGAGCATTTGGCACTCATTGTTCTTACCTAAGTATGATTTGGGACCCTTATAAGATTTTTAAGAACAAGGACCATGACTTCAGTTCCTTTGTGCAAACCCAGCCTAGGCAAACAGTATGTGTGAAAGCAAATGAAGCACTTTTGAACTGGAATGTTGTAAACTTTTACTTTTTGTGTACTTCAAAGCAAAAGTATAAGTTAACTTTCTTGTCGAGTTGATCAAAGTATAGGCTTTATTAGAGATAGGATAAGATGCTGAAAAAATTCTCTGGGTGGCCGCCAACACTTTCTTTCTATGCTACCAAAATAGACAGCCAAAAAGGAAGGGCCTGCCCATAACAGTTTTCAGCAGAGATTCACTGGTAGTCATTGTGTGGTTGTTGTGAAATACAGCTGAGTATTTTATGGCAGCTTAATCTACTTTGCCTTTCATCTGTGCATCTGTGAAAAAATAGTGACAACATGGAAAATATTCTAAATCAAACATATGGAGTGTTGGAATCTGCAGCCAAATCCTGTCCTCACCAAACTGCTATTGAGAGAAAGTAGAAATTCCAAGGCTTATTTGAATGCTATTATAGATTATTGTAATGTACTCAGCCACTCCCTTAAATTGATTATCATTCTAAAATATCCTCAAAATAGAAACAATGAAAAGTCACATGAAGTATTTTTTTTATCTTACCAAGTGTTTAAGACAGAAAAGAACTTTCAGTAAATCCATACATAAGGAACATACATACATCACAGACACACACAACATATATACCTGATAGTTGAACACAAATTAACACGTATGGATTCAAAATGAAAGACCTCAGTCGTGTCCAACTCTTTGTGACCCCATAGCCTATACAGTTCATGGAGTCTGCAGGCCAGAATACTGGAGTGAGTAGCCTTTCCCTTCCCCAGGAGATCTTCCCAACCCAGGGATTGAACCTAGGTCTCCCACATTGTGGGTGGGTTTTTTACTAGCTGAGCCACAAGGGAAGCCCAAGAATACTGAAGTGGACAGCTTTTCCCTTCTCCAGGGGATCTTCCTGACCCAGGAATCAAAACGGGGCTTCCTGCATCGCTGGCGGATTCTTTACCATCTGAGACATCAGGGAAGTCCGACATGAAGCAGGCTTCGCATTAAAATTGTGAACGAGAATAAGCTGATTGCATGATGTGATGTCACATCTGGGTATCACCGTTTGTTGTTGCTGTCATTTAACACTGCGCCTCACTCCGAGAGATGAAGGATGGAGCGCGTGAAGTGCTGCGCGCGCCTGGTCCAGCGTTTAGTCGTCTGAACTGTGCCGTCTCTACATCCGTGGGGGGACCAGTCACACGGATCATGATGTGAAGGGCAGCGGTGCATCATCAGAGCTGCACGCAATCTAAAAACACCAAATGAACTCCAAAAAACGAGTTTTTCTGCGGGAAGATGACCTCATACTACCTTTTAGTTTAACCATATATTATATTGTAAATTATTTGATTTTATATATTTTGGTACAATTTGCATTACTCAGCAATCTTTCTAAAGAGCAATACTTTGCAAATGTTGGCTACATTGTAATCTTTGAAAGACTTGTTATAAAAATATATATATTTCTGAACTCTGACCCCATAGTTTCTACTTCAGTTAAGTTTGAGGTAGAGACAGAATTTTTATCTTTTAACTAGTTTTTAAGTGATACTGATTCAGTTGGCCCAGGGACCACACACTGAGGATCCCTTTCATTATAGTAATTATTGAAATAATATACCAATGAATAAATGAGATAAGCAGTAGAATTATATTTATATTGATTTTTTTTTTTTTTTTTTTACAATTTCAGTATACATGGAGATTCTTTCATATAACACTCTAAATATAAAGTGACAATGTTGGTTATTTGGTAGATGTTTTCTATACCTAACTTTAGGTATCCAAATGTATGGCATCAATCAATTGCTTTGATTACTCTACATTTTACTTTTCACACAGATTTATTTACATGAACCTACTGGGAGTGAGATTGTATTTTTAACTGAAATGTTGAAATAATAATTTAAAAACAAGTCAGACTGACAGATCCTATGCTACCCAAAGGTATTTGTTTTAGAATATTCTTGTTTTAAGAGAAACTGTTCAAGGTTTATAGATATGGGGAGACTGTTGACTTTAGGGTTTGGTTATGAGACAGCTCCTTTTCCTTTTATCATTTTTAATCGCTGTGATTTCCGTTACAGGCCGTCTCCTAGTGCCTGTCCAGGGAGGTGCAAGCCTTTCTAGCCATTGGTTACTTAAGAGATAAGTGTCAATAAAACACAAAGGAACTGACATATAAAACAAACTCTATTCTATCAACTTAGGAGAAGCTCAGGCTTTCTAAAAAATATTTTAATATGCTATAAAAGGTACCAAATGACACTATATTTTTAAAGCAAAAAAATTAACTAATGAACAAAAACCCCAGAGCAACAACAAACAGTAAAATTTTATTATTTATTACATTGATGTACTATTTGGTATTTCTGTTCATTTAATTAAATTTAAATATAATAATTTTTATTTTTGTAAGGTATAGAAGTACTCAAAATATACAAAAATATATAGCAAAAAAATTCACACACCACACACACAACAGGATAATTGAACAGGTGATAATTTAGGTTCTTTGGATCCTTCAGTTGATCTCTGGTTGATAAGAAACAAATGTATACTCAAGCTTACTCAAATGAAGGGGGAGGTTGCATCTTCACAAAAATCTGCAAATGCTGAAAAAATAGACCTTATATAATAAAAGAAAAAATAGGTTAGCTCCAGGAGCCTACCAACTAGATTCTGCGGGCCTTCTCTCTGGTTTCTCTGACTTTATGCTCTACTTACTCTTACTTATCTCTACTTACTGAATCTGCACCCCTCACCCACTGTTTCCTAACTGATGTCAGGAAACTGACATCTCAGTGTCTCTCAATATTCAAACTTCAAATTCCAAGGAAAGAAATCTAATGGGTAGCCCAGCCTGTGGGTAAAATCATCTGGGGTCAATGGTTTGCTAGTTGTTCATCTATGGTTAGATGATATATGGGCACATACTACATGGAAAGGCCCTCGTCAGGATTCTTGCATAGTTGAGTTAAAATATAAAGATTGGGTGGATACTATAGTCAAATGAAACATTTTTAGAAGAAGCCAGATTGGCTGAGGCCTAACACCCTAAACAGAGCTGGTGATTCATGCAAAGCACCAGATTACAGAGGGAATACCAGAAGGGAAATAAATGGCCTCTTGAGAATGGGATTAAGATTTAAACATAAATTGATGAAATTGCAAGTAACAGGAAGCAAAATGTAGAACCCTTGGAGGGAGCAAAATGCCTCCTGCAGTGAGGCAGTATGTCATAGGGAAAGAAGATAGGACTGCTAAGGAGAAATCATACATACTCTGAACATGAGAAGTGCCTTGGGTCTGTTGGAGAGAAAAAAGTTTCCTCTACCCTTCTAAGTTGCTTCCCTGGTGGCTTAGCTGGTGAAGAATCTGCCTGAAATGCAAGAGACCTGGGTTTGATCCCCGAGTTGAGAAGATCTCCTGGAGAAGGGAAAGGTTACCCACTCCAGTATTCTGGCCCAGAGAATTCCATGGAATGTATAGGTTGCAAAGAATTGAACATGACTGAGTGACTTTCACTCAGTCTAAGTTCTTTGGGCTGATCTAAGAATTAAATTGACATGAGATCTAAGAGTTAAATTGACATGAGGTTAACAGGAGAAAATAAAGTAAAACTTTCATAGCGTGTATTTGCAGGAAAGACCCAGGAAAACTGGGTTACTCACCCAAATAGCCAAAATTCTCACCTTATTTACTGTCTTCAGCCAAAGAGAAAAGAGGATGTTGCAGAAGGTGGTTTGAGACTTCAGAAGGGAGGAAGGTGCTTGATGTGAAGATGGGAAAGGAAATATGTGGTGAGTAAATGTTCGTTGGCCATACAGAGGCAATGAGAAAGGAGTGGGCTCCCCTGCCAAGGCTCCCCCACCACATCCAGACCACATTCTTGGCAGGCATCTCTGGCGATGGCTCTGTTCTGAAAGAGGCCCTTCACCTAAATCATCTAGACAAAAGAAAGATTTCCTGGGTCTTCTGTTTCTCAAAGATAATCAGCCTAAATTAGTCTTCTTGCCAAAGAGACATTTTAGGGTGCCAAACTTTGCTTCCTCACTAGTTTTATGATGAATATCTTACCTTTAGACTTCATAGTAACATTGTTTTATAACTTTAATAATTCTTTTGTAGAATAAAAAATTGAAACCCCCCATATGTAGCCTTATTAATATCATCTTGTTTGGCCCAATTACAAATCTCTTGTTAAGTGCTTTTATCTTTACTAAAGGAAGCTTCAAATTTAGAAATATATAGATTTTCCTATCTTAAAATTAAGTTTTAAATTTACCTTTCTAACCAGTTTTTAGCAATGGAAAGAATAAAGACTGATTACATATCTTGCCACTTCTGCTTTTCACCATCTAAAATTGAACTATTTAGTGGTTGATGGTTGAAGGTGATTCAGTTCAGTTCAGTTCAGTCACTCATTCATGTCCGACTCTTTGTGACCCCATGAACTGCAGCATGCCAGGCCTCCCTGTCCATCACCAACTCCTGGAGTCCACCCAAACCCTTGCCTGCTGAGTCAGTGATGCCATCCAACCATCTCATCCTCTGTCATCCCCTTCTCCTCCTGCCCTCAATCTTTTCCAGGATCAGGGTACTCACATCAAATAATAGAACTCGCTCACTAAAGGAAACTTTTTATGTGTGTAGTTTTAAAGTAATTTGACTTTTACCAATCCTTAATATTGACCATAATCATAGTTTTTAATGAAAACATGCTTTTATCACCGGGATTTTTTTCTTCCCTCTAATTATCCCTTTGGACTTAGTGAATTAGTTAGACAAAATAAATATTGAAGATCATGTATGATTTTCTATTCTCAGAAAACAAGCTTCACTTTCCTGTTTTTCTTTTTAAAATTTTTTAAATTAGCTTCTATACTTTTTTTTTTTCACTATATGTAAAAATCTCTGCCTATAATTCAAAACCATGCATGGCTTGACTGCTTATACTTGCCCTGGGTGGATAACATGGAAGAGAGAAAAAAAGAGAAGATTAGAAAGGTAAGGCTGGGGTCAAAGTTCTGAATTATTTTGGAGGCATTCTTAGGATTTCCGGCCCTGTGATCCTTGAAATGTGTCGTGCCTCACATTTTACTTTATTTAATTTTTTTTAAGGTGTCTTGTTCTTCTTGTAAAGATTCATATTTAAAAAATTTGGGATGAGACCTTGGAATCTGTAGTTTGAAGACTCAGCTGATGATATTGCACGTCAGTATTTGAAAGAAACCATCTTTGGCAGTGGAGAGTCGATGAAGGGTTTTGAGCACAAAAGTATTAAGCAGAGATATGCTTCAGAAAGATTACTTTAGAAATAATGGGTTTGTGAAATCTGCGACTTAACACAGAGAAGCAAGTTAGGAGATGATTGCAAATGGCCAAGAAAGAGTTATTGAGGGTCAAAGTTGGGACGATGGCATGAGAATTGGAAGGACAAGGAAGACTCAATGGTTCAATAAATATTTACCAAATGCTTACTATAAGCAGGTATTGTTCTAAGTATTGTGAATACAGTAAAAAGAAAAACAAAAAATTTTTACTCTCATGGAGGTTATATTCTATTGCTATAAGACATAAAATAAACGTATTACTTACATAGATAGATAAAGATTGACAGATTAGGTGCTAGGAGGAAAAGAAGCAGTGAAGGGGACATATAGTGACAGGTGGAAAGAAAGGTTAAATAAGATGATTTGGGATGGTTTTACTGATACAGTAATATTTTAAATAAATTTGAAGGAGGTGAAGTTTCAAACCATGTAGTTATCTGGTGAAAATCATTCCTGACAGAGAGTAACATATTGGTAGAAAGATCAAAGCATTGAAGTGTCCTAGGAAGAGCAAAGCCTGTTACTGTGGCTGGAATGGAAGGAGCGATGGGGGAGGAACAGGGTGTTAGGTGAGACGAACAGTGGGATGCCTGACTGTTTAGAGCTCTGTAGTTTCTTATAAGCACTTTGGCTTTTGCTCTTGACTGTGATAGAAAAACAAGAAGGGCTTTGAGAAATGGAAAGACACATCGTGCTTTATGTATTAATAGGATAAACCTGACTGCTCTTCAGTAGACTTGGTGGCAGTGTTGGTGGAAGAAAGAGAAAGACCAGTTAGAAGAATATTGCAATAACCCAGTTTCACATAGTGATACTTTGGACAGTGTGATAGCAATGGAAATAATTTGAATGATCAATTTCTTGAACTATTCTGAAGATATGGACAATGAAAGTTTCTGACAATTGGATGTGATGTATGGATGATAAGGAGGACTTAAGGATGTCTTCAGGGAAAGATGGAATGGTTATTAAAAGAGAAGAGTCAAACTGCAGGTGGAGAAAATTGGGGGGAAGAATATCAGGGGTCTAATTTTGATGTGGTTACATTTGAAATGGATATTAGGGCATCGAAGTAAAGATGTTGAGTAAGAAGTTGAATCCTACAATTTTGGAGTTTGAAAGGTCAAGCCTTGAGGTGGCAATTTGGCAGTTCTCAGTTCCGTAGATGGGATCACTAAGGAAAGAGTCTTGAGAGAGGAGAGAAGCATCCTAGGGACTGACATTTGGAGCACTCCAAGAGCAAGACATTTCCTTCTCCGGGGAATCTTCCCACCCTGGGACGGAAACCGCGTCTCTTGTGTCTCCCGCGTTGGCGGGCAGGTTATCACTGGGGTCACCTGGGAAGCCGTAAGGTAGACAAGGAGGAACAAAGAGACTGACAAAAAGCGCCAGTGAGACGGGGGAGACTCAGAGATTGCAATGTCTTCAGAGCCAGGGGAAGAAATGTTTTCAAAGTTGGAAGAGTAATCAACTGAATCCAACACAGCTGGTATTTCAAGCAAGAATTCTAAAAACTGACCTTTGCACCAAATAATAATGAGATCTTTGCTGACCTTCACAAGAAGAGATTCTGTGTGGAGGTGGGAGTGAAAGTATTTCTGAATTGCATTCAAGGGATAATGGGAGTAGACGAATTGGAACAGTGAAGAGTTTTGTTTTACAAGAGCCAAGAGAAAATATTAGAAAGTAGAAGGAAGAATTTGAAAATGTAAAAAGGAAATATTTTATTTTGTAGTTACCCATCTATGCCCCCAATAAAATTGGTTAATATGTCTAAATTGGTGATATCACATGTGCTAAGAAGTTATGAAAAGATTTAGTGCATACAATGGGTCTATCTGTTGATAGTAGTTAGGTGCAATAACTTGAGCAAAGGGAGGGACTTCTGTTTTTGTTTTGGTTAGAGTATGAAGTCTAGAGTAAGAGTTTCTGTGTGGACTGGGTTTGCATAGGTAAAAGTCCTGTTGGTTCCAAGGGGAGGTGAGTGAAGTCTTTCTTACTGACTTTCTTAGCTGTGGGGCAAGAGGCAGAAATAGATGGGGCTTGAAAACTGTCAGTGGTCAAACCCCAAAAATGGAATCAGAATGTTACAAAAGAGCTTAGAGACAAGTTTGGCATAGAGATTTAGGAAAGTTATAAAGAAGTATCTCTAATTTGAAGCACATTGATTGACGCTATTGATGGCATTTAAGCAAGATAGGAAACACCCAGTGTGGATCAAATTACGTCAAGAAGCACCAGCCCATTCTGGTCCTCAGGAAGAAGCAGGAGGAGCAAAGGAGGAGAAAGGGTGGAGGGCCAAGACAGAGAAGTAAGGGCTGGTGGTGTGAATTTTGACACTTGAGTTTTGAAGAACTATTCTCCCAAATTTCCATTTCTCTGTATGCAAATGTTTCTCATTTAGTTAAGGATTTTATAGCATGAAATCAGATAAAAAGAATCACTTTATAAATTTTGGGGAGTCTGCTCTTTCCTTTTTAAGTTAGCTAAATTCTTTAGTCAGCATCATATTTAAAAGAATTTATTAAGAATCTGTTGTGAAATTTCTTGACTTCCAATTTTGATTCTGAAATGAAAATAGCTTGGAAGTGGTTATTTTTCTTTCCAATAAGAAAAAAACTGAACAGATGAAAAGTCAATAATTTTAAAAAATTCATCACAAAGCTGAAGTTGTAAGGTAAATTCCTCCCCCAAAATCTGGGTGGACAGGTGCAACCAGAGAGTCACAGACAAACTCGCCTTACATGAGGTGGAAACCACTAGAGCCAAAACTAATACTGAAGCCAAGCAGGACTCTGTAGGCCTCCTGGGCACAGAAGCCTTTCTGTCCCATTTTTTAAGTCCAGTCTCCATGACCTGCCCTGAGTTCCAAAGGACAGATTTAAACAGTGGAACTCAACCCTGAATATTCATTGGAAGGACTGATGCTGTAGTTGAAGCTCCAATACTTTGGCCACCTGATGCAAAGAGCCAACTCCTTGAAAAAGACCCTGGTGCTGGGAAAGGCTGAAGGCAGGAGGAGAAGGGGACAGCGGAGGATGAGATGGTTGCATGGCATTATAGACGCGACATGAGTTTGAGCAAGCTCCCAGAGATGGTGAAGGACAGGGAAGCCTGAGGTGTTGCAGTCTGTGATGGCATAAAGAGTCGGGCCCAACTGAAGTGACTTAGCAGCAGCAGCAGCAGAGTGACTGAACGACACCCCTGGAAGGGAAGGGCTGCCAAGAAAATGGAGAAGCCGCCCAGGAAGCAATAGTGTGGCCTCGGGCCGGGGTCCTGGTTCCACTTTAAGGAATAAAAATGTCCTATGCTCTCTTTAAGATGTCAGCCTTCTTCACACCAGAGAAAGACCACGTAAGTCTACATGAAAGGAACCAGAGTTACTCATCAAGAGGCTCTGGTCACCTGAGACCAGATGCAAGGGGCAGAGGCCCTGCACACAGCCTCGTCTTACCCCACTCTTGCTTTAAAACCCTTCTCAAGTCCTCCCAGGTTGGGACACATCGTTTTTGAGAGGCAGAGCCTGCTGTGTCCCCCGTTGCCTGGCAAAGCAATAAAGCTCTTCTTTTCTACCCCACCCAAAACTGTGAGATTTGATCTGACATGGGTGTATAGAGACTGAGCTTTTGGTATCAGTTGCTCAGTTGCTAGGTCCTGTCTGGCTCATGGGAAAAGACCCTGATGCTGGGAAAGATTGAGGGCAGGAGGAGAAGGGGAGACTGAGGGTGAGATGGTTGGATGGCATCATCGATTCAATGGACATGAGTGTGAGCAAGCTCTGGGAGATAGTGAAGGACAGGGAAGCTTGGAGCGCTGCAGTCCATGGGGTCGCAAAGGGCTGGACATGACTGAGTGACTGAACAACAAATTCCTGGCCAGATGAACATAAAGGCATATTTATCTTAGTTCCTGTTATTGTGTACGAGGCATCCAGTTTTCAGCAACAATGGATATGTCCAAGGACTGCAAAAGACAAAAAGAAAAAAAGAATTGAAGAGACAAAGCAATCATCAGAACCAGCCTCAGATATGACATAGGTATTTGAACTAGCAAATTGTGAATTTAAATATCTATCATTAATATGTTAAGGACTCTCAAGGAAAAAGTAGACAACATGCAAGAATAGATGAGAAATTCTATCAAAGAAGCAAAAGGAAATATCATTAATCAAAAGCACAATAAAAGAAATAAATTAAGCTTTTGGATGAGTTCATCAGTAAACTGACATAGTTAAGGAAAGAATTAGTGAGCTTAAAGATAGTTCATGAGGAAATTTTCAAACTGATATGCAAATATAAACAAATAAAACACCCAGAACAGAACACTCAAAAAACTGTGGGACAATTTAAAAGCTACTGAAATACCATACTCTTCATGCCCTGAATGGCTCCCATCACATTTAAAAGCTGAGCTCTCTACTTGATCAGATTCCCTTATTTCTCAGGCTTCATCTCATACATTCTCCTACCAGTTGTTAATACTCTAGCCTAACTGACTTTCTTTTTATCAAACATGTTAAGTTTGTTCCTACATTATGGCATTTTCTCTAGTTATCCATAACATCTGGACTATTACTCCTAAATAATTGGCCTGGCTGCTAGCTACTTATCATCTGAGAGTCAGCATTAAAGTAACCCCCAGAGGTGTACATGGATGGAAGCCTTTGCCTTCTCCACTGACAGCAGTTTCTGGAGATTGAGACATGCCCGTCTTCCCGGCACAGTGAGCGAGACACCCTTACAGACACAGACATCTCTTTCAAAGAGGAACTTGCCTCTTGGTTTTCAGAACTTCTTCAGTGCCTGTCATTTATTCAAAACCAGCAGCTAAAAATAATCTTTATGCCAAAGAGGCACATTCTGGGGTGGCAAATTCTACCCCCATATGCTCTCTCATCATTCAGTCTACAGCAGCAAGCCACTCACTCTCTTTCATAGCACACTATTTATTTTTATTATATTTGTCCTCATAATATTAGCCACTATGAAAATTATTTTTGTTTACTTATATTTCCTGTTGATTTTTTCCAATAAAATAGTGTGAGCGTGAGGATCGGGTCTGTTGGTCTTGTCTTACTGTCCTACCTGCGGTCATCAGATGACCAAAGCACGTAGTAGACGTTCGTACATTCTATGAAGTGAATAAAATGTGTTTTAAGAAAACATCGTTGCTCTCAAATTTGATTGCTTTTCAAAGTAAGGTACTGTGTACTACCCATCTTCAAAATCCCCAGATGTCAAAGGAATTGCCTTTCATGTAGCACTCAAAGCATGAGATCATTGATGTGTTACTATAAATTTAGTACATCCATTAAACATTGGGCTATATTCTATATTTAAATTAAAATATGCAAATTAATTCCTCTGTGTCTCTCTCTATCCAGATGTTAAGGTACTTTTCTCTCGATATTGGAATTATAGTGCTTTTCTTTTTTTTATTTTTTCCTTAATTTTTGGAGAGGGGATGGATTTGTATGGAGTAGAGACTTTATTATTTAATACACTCGTGACCAGAGATAGTCAATAGGTTGAAAAATTAATTTAAGGCAGAATTATAAAAGTGATATATAAATGCTGCTTTACTTCATGCCATTAGTCACCTAATATTTAGCATAAATTACCAGGTGTGATCCGAGGGGCTCACCACACATGACAAAGACATTTTTGCCACTTGAGAAATTCCAAGACTTTAAGAGACTGCTTTTCAGGACTGTGGGACAAGGCAAGAGTGCTCAGGGCGAGACCAAATTGACTCCTGCACAGGCCGTAATCATGGTAAGAGGAGGGAAGGGCACCCGCTCCAGGGCTCCTGCCTGGAGAATTCCGGGGACGGGGAGCCTGGCGGGCTGCCGTCTGCGGGGTCGCACAGAGCCAGACACGGCTGAGCGACTTAGCAGCGGCAGCAGCGCATCTGACACGGGTAATTCTGGTAATGAACATTACGATCTCTCTGCAATCCTAAAATTCACTTCCTATGGATAAGGTGCATGTGAATCCTAGGAAAAGTCTAAAAGAAGAAACACTCAGTTCGTCATTATAGACTTGTATTATTATTTTACTTTTAGGGAAACTTCCTCTTAATATGCTTTACAAACAGTTGACGAAATGAGTAAGTTGAGGTCATGAAGATCTTGTATTGAATTTCTATTTTTACAATAATTATGAATTCCTTAATTATGAACATACATATTAAAGAACATGTTTTAAATGTTTAAAGGAAATTTTTTGAGTTTTAAGATAGTGAATAAAATTAAATATTTATGTTTTTTCCTGAAAATAGTTGATCTTTAATTGCATTATAAAAGTATCCTTTTTTTTCTTCTGTCCTTATTGATTGTTGCCTCACCTCTCCAAAGTTACAATACATCTTGTTGGAGGTGGAAAAATCTTTAAAATCCTTATAGAGTTCAGGCTCTCACTTTTCAGATGAGGAAACAATAAGATGTGAACTTACTTGCTCAATGTCAAGCAAATTCTAGCAGAGGGCTTACTGCAATTCAGAGTTCCTGAGTTCAGTCCAGGGCTTTTATGGGGAGTTAAAAACGGCAAAAATTATGACAATTGCATATGTCCTAATTGAGAGATAGCATGACACATGAAAAAGAGCTTCATTTTTGAATTAGGTCTACAATTATATCTCACCTCTTGTTATCACTGGCTACGTGACTTTGATCAAATTATTTAACCTACTTGAACTATGGTTGCTTCCCAGTTTAGAGATTATTAAATGAGGTAACTTCTAAAGTAACCCAGAATTGAGAGTATTTCTAAGAGTAATTGTGCTGCGTGCCATTTAATTAATAAATGTCTACTAAGTCAGACTTTCTACTTTTTTATTTGACCTGGAATATGAGCAGATATATTACAGTTCAAAGCTGAGCCCTTTTGATTTCCAGATCCAACCATCTGAGTTCATACTTTGCAGTTCATTGCTTCTTTAACTGTCCCATGGAGACTGTTATTGCTGCATCATTCAAGCTGCTGAAATGAAAGATTTCCATTCTTCTGGGGTAGTTTAAAAATCACTGAGAAAATTCACTGAGGCTTAACACTTGCAAGCATGCTCAATACCACGGCTGGTGTCTCAGGTGTCCAGTGTGAAATCTAAAATGTATTGAGGTAAAAACACGTAAGAATGACTGAAAAGAAAAGACAACATTATTGTAATGACTTCTTAAATGGATTTACCATATTAACAAAAATATTACTAAGTGAGAAGCCAATATGAAAAGGCCACATACTGTATGATTCCAACTATATGACTTTCTGTAAAAGGCAGAACTGTGGAAACCATATAAAGATCCCTGGTTGCTAGGAAAAAGCAGGGTGGTGGGAGGTGAACAGAAGAGTTTGGGGCAGTGAGAATACTTTGTATAATATTATAATGATGAGTATATGTCATTATACTTTGTCCAAAGTCGTAGAATGTGCAACAAAAAAAGTGAAACCTAACGTCAGCAATGGACTTGGGATAATGATGATGTGTCAGTGTAGGTTCATCCTTGGTCGTAAATGTACCATTCTGGTAAGTGCTTGTGTGAGAACAGGGGACATAAGGGAAATCTCTGTAGCTTCTTCTCAGTTTTACTGTAAAACCTAAAACTGCTCTTAAAAACATACTCCTTCTAAAAAATAAAAAATAAGTAATTTGAAAACAAACAATAAATACTTTAAAATTTTGGCTGAATGCTGAACTTTCAGTTGAATGTAATGTTTTGAGAGTAATATACAGCTAGTTTCACATTTTTAAGATTTCACTTATGATACCTTTCTTTATTTGTCAAGTCAAGAACTATTAAGCAAAACATCTGTTCCATATTTCTCTCTCTTCATTGCTATCTTACTTACATAATGATTTATAACATTAAAACAACTGAGAATTATGTGCAGCAACTATAGTACAAAATTCTAAACATAATTAATATCTGCAAATATCATACCATTGAACTTAAGGGATCATCAGCTTAAAGACATAAGTAATGTCGGTTTAAATCAATAAATGTATTTTTGGATGCCAGGCACTCTGGTAGGAACTAATATAGAAGTGAATAAGGTATGAGTCCTTACTTCTCAAAGTCTCAAACTAGTACTAGAAAATTCCATCTGTGCATTTGCTGTGAGTAGTTGGTTCTCATTTACCTAAAGATACATGATGATTAGGAAGCTTCCAAATATCTGGTGTAAAATATAAGACACAGATATATTTAATTTATTTAATTATTGTGATTGAAGTTTACCCAAAGCCAGTGGTTCTGTCTATCATGTGGTTAATTTCTCTTAAACTGTTATTTCACTTTGATAGAAAACATTGCATTCGAAGACTCTGAAAAGCATAAAAAAATTAATGGGAACCCAAATTAAATAGAGCTGGGAGACTGGAAGTGGTAGCTTTCCCCCACTACATTGATAGCAGAGTCCAAAAGGAAGAAGAAAGACTTTCCTTTTTTCCTGGCAATAACTCTGCTAGATGAAAACCCATGGACTGTTTCCTATAGCCCTCCCAAGTTCCTTCCCTTTTTTAAAGTGGGCCCCTTCCTTTGACAGGCACTCACATGCAGTTCACCATGGTTGCAGGTGCAAGGTTGCAATTCTCTGGTGATCCTGAAAAAAAAAAAAATCATCTTTGCTGCAGAGATATCTGGGAGATATCTGGTAGACCATTTGTTTTAGGTCAAGAAAAGGAAATTATTGGGTTGGCCAAAAGGTTCATCCTGGTTTTGGAAACCCAATAAATGCTGCAATAATACACCTCGCAGCATATTTTATGTGAGGCTCAAAATGACATTACTTTGAGTGCCCCAAGAAGATATTTTGGGAATCAGGCAGATCTCTGAGCAGTGTTCCCAAAGATACAAACTATGAAGATCATGAAACTAAAACTAAAGAGAAGATTTCAACTAAGTCCTCTTTCTGATAGAATTTTATTGAAACCAGGCACATAAAAAGATGTTGCCAGTTTTGTGATGTGAAGAAGTAATCAACAAGAATGGAAGATGGCATGTCAGTCACTGTGCTTTGATAGAGAAACCACAGATTGTCTGAGATATATAATATGACTTCCATGAAGGGAGAGGCAGAATTGAAGGAGCTAAATTTTTCAAAAACAGTGATCTGAGGAGAGCTAGAACACTGAAAAAGAGGCCGTCACTAATGGACTTCCTAAAAACTTTATTATGTAGCTGGAACACAGAATTGTTAGGCTTGGGACAAATGTCCTTGGATACATATTTCTAAAAAGAAAATAAATGACAATGGTTAGAACTTAACATGAAGAAAAGGAAAAACAATGACATTTTAGCAGTAAAATAAAATAAGATAGAATTTGAGATAATGGCTTCATACCTTGGGACAAGGGTTATGAAATAATAAAAATGTATTGCAATTGGTGGATAACGACAAGGGGAAAGTGGAATTAAATTTCTAATTACAAAAATCGTGTTTATGCAAAAGTCTAGTCAATTGTCTTACAGTACTCTGACTCACTCAACACATCAACACATAGAAAATTTTGAAATACATTTGGGAGATAGAAAGCAATCATTTGGGGTTTGAGATTATAAAGGAAGTAATTGTGAACAATTTCCAAGTGTTTAGCTATTATGAAAGAAAAGCTACATTTGAAATAAACAATTGAATAAAAACTTAAACAGCATTACAGGGAATACAAAATGTGAATTTTGTATTGTTTAAAATGTAGAGGAGAGAAAAGGGTTCCGCAAGAAATATTAAATATATTGTTAAACCCCTGGGGTAATTGAATAAAAAGAAGATTCAACAGTTATTGTTTAAGGGCTACTGAAAAGGAAGAATGAGAAAAATCATTTTTAATTTCAAAAAGCTAGAATCTGGCTTACTTCAAGGAAAATAAGAAAAATGATGCTTCTGTAAAAGGCAACTTAAAAAAATAATTTCAATTTAATGTGTGCCCACAAGTTGGCACAAACAGCATGCATACTCTGTGATGAACACATGCAATTTCCTTCTTTACTGTGTTTTAAGACTGCTCTGTATGGGTGGAACTATAAAACACTCCATGCATTATTGAAGTGAGAAAAAAATGGTCTGATACTTACTCAGCTGAATATAGAATGAAAAACAAGTATATTTCTTGTTTCTATTAAAAATAGAACATTAAACTCATGAGGAAAAAGATCGTGTCAGGGCTGATCACTTGTTCCGATGCGTCAAAATTTTGTATTCCATAATGCTTTCAGTGTATAGAAGATTTTATTAACATAAAAGCATTTTTTGTATAACTTCCTTTATGTCCAAACACAGTCCGTGGTAGATATGAGGATGCTAAAACTGGAGAGAAGGTTTAGAAGGTTTAAGATTTTTCTGATAGACCTTCATAGAACCAGGCACACAGAAAGATTTGCGTCTATTATGATTAAAAAAAAAAAAACCAATAAGGATAGAAGAGGCACAGAACTAAAAAACAACCAGATCTTGAACAATGTTGGAAGACGTTGAAAACTGTCTTTGGTATCATCTCAAACCTACAAGGAGGACAACCAATGTGTGACCCCCATCAAAGCAGAGCCTGCTGCGGTACCAGACTGAGTGCTGCCCTCCTGACCTCTGATACTGCCGCAAGTCCATATTTTTTTCCTTTTTGTGCTCTGTGGTTTATTTTGAACATGTCAGAGAACAGGAACAGTTCTCAGTCCTATTCAGTTGAACTCTAAGATTAGATTTTGCAGTTAATTCATCCATCGAGTTTGTTTATGAATGCCTATTTCCTTTCAGTCACTCGTTACCTATGTTCAGGGTCTGTTGTACCAGGAGGGGCTTCCCAGGTGCCACTAGTGGTAAAGAACCCACCTGCCAATGCAGGAGACTCGGGTTCGGTTCCCAGGTTGGGAAGCTTCCTTGGAGGAGGAAGTGGCAACCCACTCCAGAATTCTTGCCTGGGTAATCCCCTGGAGAGAGGAGCCTGACAGGCTACAGTCCATAGAGTCACAAAGAGTTGGACAAGACTGAAGTGACTTAGCATGCTTTGTTTCCAGATCTATTTTTGACCTACCTCTTTTCCTGGTAGAATCCCTAGAAAGCTTTATTCTTCATTTTCCCTCAACTAGACTTTTCCCTCAAGGCATTAACTGTTCTTTGCACATATCCCATCATTAACTTTTTCAGTACCATGCAGATCAGTTCAGTTCAGCGCTCAGTCAAGTTCGACTCTGCGACACCAAGGACTGCAGCATGCCAGGCTCCCCGTCCATCACCAACTCCCAGAGCTTACTCAGACTCCTGTCCGTCGAGTTGGTGATGCCATCCAACCATCTCATCCTCCATCATCCCCTTCTCCTCCTGCCATTAATCTTTCCCAGCATCAGGGTTTTTTCAAATGAGTCAGTTCTTCCCATCAGGTGGCCAAAGGATTGGGGTTTCAGCTTCAGCATCAGTCATTCCAATGAATATTCAGGACTGATTTCTTTTAGGATTGAGTGGTTGGATTTCCTTGCAGCCCAAGGGACTCTCAAAAGTCTTCTTCAGCACCACAGTTTGAAAGCATCAGTTCTTCAGTGTTCAGCCTTCTTTATGATCCAACTCTCACATCCACACTTGACAACTGGAAAAACCATAGCTTGATTAGACAGATCTTAGTTGGCAAAGTAATGTCTCTGCTTTTTTAGTATGATGTCTAGATTTGTTATACCTTTTCTTGCAAGGAGGAAGCATCCTTTAATTTCATGGCTGCAATCACCATCTGCAGTGATTTTGGAGCTCCCCAAAATAATGTCTGTCACTGTTTCCATTGTTTCCCCATCTATTTGCCATGGAATGATAGGACAAGATGCCATGATTTTAGTTTCTTGAATGTTGTTTTAAGTCAACTTCTTCACTCTCCTCTTTCACTTTCATCAAGAGGCTCTTTAGTTCCTCTTTGCTTTCTGCCATAAGAGTGGTGTCATCTGCATATCTGAGGTCATTGATATTTCTCCTGGCAATCTTGATTCCAGCTTGTACTTCATCCAGCCTGGTATTTTGCATGATGTCCTCTGCACATAAATTTAATAAGCAGCATGACAAAATACAGCCTTGACGTACTCCTTTCCCTATTTGGAACCAGTCTGTTGTTCCATATCCAGTTCTAACTGTTGCTTCTTGATCTTCATACAGATTTCTCAGGAAGCAGGTCAGGTGGTCTGGTATTCCCATCTCTTTAAGAATTTTCCACAGTTTGTTGTGATTGAAATAGTCAAAGGCTTTAGCATAGACAATGAAGTAGGAGTAGATGTTTTTCTGGAATTCTCTTGCTTTTATGATGATCCAGTAGATGTTAGCAATTTGATTTCTGGTTCCTCTGCCTTTTCTAAACCCAGCTTAAACATCTGGAATTTCTCAGTTCACATACTGTTGAAGCCTGGCTTGGAGAATTTTGAGCATTACTTTGCTAGCATGTGAGATGAGTTCAGTTGTGCAGTAGTTTGAACCTTCTTTGACATTGACTTTCTATGATATTGGAATTAAAACTGACTTTTTCCAGTCCTGTGGTTATAGCTGAGTTTTCCAAATTTGCTGGCATATTAAATGCAGAACTTTTACAGCATCGTCTTTTAGGATGTGAAATAGCTCAGGTAGAATTCCATCACCTCCACTTGCTTTGTTCATAGTGATGCTTCCTGAGGCCCACTTGACTTCTCACTCCAGGATGTCTGCCTCTAGACGAGTGATCACACCATTGTGGTTATCTCCAGCACTAAGATCTTTGTATAGTTCTTCTGTGTGTTCTTGCCACCTCTTCTTACTATCTTCAGCCTCTGTTAAGTCCATATTGTTTCTGTCCTTTAATGGTTTCTGTACCACTAACTAGGGCCTTATTAACAGAGCTCAACTCATTCAAAGAGTTATCTATCCCTGACATCTTGACTATTTAAACTCCCGTGTTTCGGGGCTATGTGGATAGAAATGGGAAAGTCTTGTGCTTCCTTTCAAGATGGTTTATAATAACTTCACCAAGCTGGGCTCTGGATCATTGTTTTAGTTTCTCTGAAAACCTGCGACCTCTAGGCATGGAGCCTACCAGTGATTCTGGATCCTGCCCAAACCTACTGTGGTAGAAAGGGAACACCCAGGAGCCACTGTGGGGGTGGGTAGACCATGATGGGAAATGTTTTGAAAAGAGACATAAAGACTGGGTCTTGGCTAGTTTCTGACACCAGCTGTTGGACCGTGAACTAGAGTATATATTTTATTAGAATAGTATTTCTTAAACTTTGCTACCCTATAAATCATCCATTATGGTATGAGGTTCTTCTTCAATATGCATATAGTGAGGCCTACAACTTGGCATTTTAAATGATTCCCAGAGGCTGTTGTCTGTGGGCTACACTTAGAGTAATAAGGTTCTGGATCATATTGGTAAAATGGAGGTGATGGTGGGGGTGGCAGATTAGTTGCTAAGTCGTGTCCGACTCCTGCAATCCCATGGACTGTAGCTTGCCAGGCTCCTCTGTCCATGGGATTCACTAGGCAAGAAAATGGAGGTGAGCCTCTAAATTTAAGTGTGCTTACATTCTGTATTCTTTCAGAGCTGATACTTTGGTGATTGGATCTGAACCAGTTCACATTTCTGAAAAGATTAAGATTTACTGCTCTGAAACACCCCCAGTGAAGATGTTAGGCATTGAAGGATGCTGTAAATGCTCATCCAGATCATTGGAAGGGGAGGCAATTTACTCAAGAGTATATAAACCCTTGCTAAATTATTAGTTTTCACAACATTGCCATTGGGATCTAAAATGTGACTTATGGTTCAAAGGAACAGTGGCATATTTAGGTTTTTATATTTCTTTCTTCTTAAGTGGCATTTTAAAATTTTCTGATTATTGACTTTTTAAAGTTCCATTTGCATAAATTATAAAAGTTTTTTCTCTAGTATAGCTGGGATGATGCAAATTAATGATTTCTTGCTAGATCAAATAGACTCAGAATAAGCTGCCAAATGCAATAGAATAGGAATCATTATTAAAAGGCTATTGAACAAAAGTGAGTGGTTTGAAGGACTATCATCTATTATGTTTTATAATGAGATAGACTTATTTTGAGATGATATCCCTAACATAAAGACAGCAAAATTAAATACAGATGGAGGGCAGAAAGCTGGGTAAGATAGAGGCAAGTCACAAAACTTCATGCAGTGTAAAAATAAAGAAGAGTCTAGGATAAGACAAACCGGGCACGAAGCGTAAAGGAGAGTTGCCAAGCGTTAGTAACAGTAGGCCAGTAGCAGCTCATACTGCAGGAAGGCACAGAGAAAGGGGAACCACCCTGGAAAGCTCAGAGCCAGACCTTTTCTTGAATCATGGTTTTAAGTCATCAAGAGGCAACACTTACAGCTTAATGTTTAACTTGTTTTATCCCTCAATGGGAAAACAAGTAACATCAATAACAAACAGGGTTAAATATAATTCAGGAAATTAGTATGAAGAGAAACTTCCGTAAAAAGTATAATCATGACAACTATGATTTATGCTGTTATCAAAAATTCAAAGAAGCTGAAAGTCTGACCTCTGTGTCCTCCTTGCACAGCGCTCATACTCCTTCTTTATCCACAAACTCAATGCAGAGACTCCAAGCCCTGGGAAGAGGCAGAGCCATGACGTGGGAGCAGCCAGAGTCCTTGATTCATCATGTACAAGAAAGCAACAGGAATGCATGCTCAGAACTGCTATAGAGTTGTGAAGTACTTTTACATTCTGTTAAGTCACTGAAATTTGGTTCTTATTTATAACTGCAGCTAGGTAACCCAAACTAACACAGAACTTTATACCAGAAGTGGAGTGCTACTATTAAAAGATACTAAAATTTGCTGAACTGGCTTAGCAGTCTGGTTGTGGGTAGCAAATATAGGTGGCTAGAAAGCTGGAAATCTCCATTTACCATGGCAAACATTTGATAAAATTGTCACCTGGGATGACCTAGAAGGTAGATCAAGTGCCTACTAAGCCTGCAGCTCTTAAGAAAGTTGTCAGAACCATCCAGATAGAATATTTTGGTTAATTATTTCTAGAAGAGTAATTGACTAGTTTTCAAGTGGAAAATATAACATATTGATTTCACATGATAATAAAAACTAATAGACAGTTTCTGGAATTCAAATAATAGAAAATAAGACTGAAAAGGCATTGAGAGCATAAAGACCATCTAGGCCTCTCAGGTGAAAAAAATGTAATTGAGGCATCAGTTCAGTTTAGTTCAGTCACTCAGTCGTGTCCGACTCTTTGCGACTCCATGAATCGCAGCACGCCAGGCCTCCCTGTCCATCACCAACTCCCAGAGCTTACTCAAACTCATGTCCATCGAGTTGGTGATGCCATTCAACCATCTCATCCTCTGTCATCTGCTTCTCCTCCTGCCCCCAATCCCTCCCAGCATCAGGGTCTTTTCAAATGAGTCAGTTCTTTGAAGCAGGTGGCCAAAGTATTGCAGATTCAGCGTCAACATCAGTCCTTCCAATGAATATTCAGGACTGATTTCCTTTAAACTGGACTGGTTTGATCTCCTTGCAGTCCAAGGGACTCTCAAGAGTCTTCTCCAACATCACAGTTCAAAAGCATCAATTCTTTGGCCCTCAGCTTTCTTTATAGTCCAACTCTCACATTCATACATGACCACTGAAAAAACCATAGCTTTGACTGGACAGACCTTTGTTGGCAAAGTGATGTCTCTGCTTTTTAATATGCTGTCTAGGTTGGTCCTAACTTTTCTTCCAAGAGGTTAAGTGTCTTTTAATTTCATGGCTGCCGTCACCATCTGCAGTGATTTTGGAGCCCCCCAAAATAAAGTCTGTCACTGTTTCCCCATCTATTTGCTATGAAGTGATGGGACTGGATGCCATGATCTTAGTTTTCTGAATGTTGAGTTTTAAACTAACTTTTCCAGTCTTCTCTTTCACTTTCATCAAGAGGCTCTTTACTTCTTGTTCGCTTTCTGCCATAAGGGTCATGTTATCTGCATGTCTGAGGTTATTGATATTTCTCCCAGCAGTCTTGATTCCAGCTTGTGCTTCCTCCAGCCCAGCGTTTCTCATGATGTACTCTGCATATGAGTTAAATAAGCAGGGTGACAATATACAGCCTTGACGTACTCCTTTCCCAATTTGGAAGTCTGTTGTTTCACGCCCAGTTCTAACTGTCTCTTCGGACCATATAAAATTAAGGGGATTGACTTCCACTGTATGCCAGCAGGCCTCCATATGGTAGGATCTTCCTGACTCAGGGATTGAACCTGGGTCTCCTGCATTGCAGGCAGATTATTTTGTCTGAACCACCAGGGAAGCTCTTTTTTTGACAAAACTGTACTGCTAAGGATACTATGATCCCAGTCAAAAATAACTGGTGACTTTGAACCAACTCTTAGGCCACACTTCCAACTTACCTTGTTAGGAAGCAGAATAAAAAAGCTATACTTTCCACAGTTCCCTAACTAGATCAACTCTCCTGCATGCTCAGTGAGCAGAGCTAAGAGTTACAGAGTACAGTGAACAGTTGGTTCCTTCAAGGCAACCGATCCAAGTCTAAGCAAAGAGCAGAGGAAGAGTCTTCAAACTGCTGGTGCAGCAGAATTCTCTTTGCTATAGACCAGTAACTGCTGTGTGTCTCCCGTTTTCACTTTCTTGATCTGAAGTTTTTATTGGGCTCACCCTGTCTTTGTTCCAGGCATACCCTGCCCCTGCTCCTTCATTGTATATTGGCTGATTTGTATTAGGTACAGATGCAGAAAGTTTATCATTTTAGTTTGTATGTTGTGACTCCCACAGGGAAACATATTACAACTTCAAGAAAGATACTATATTACCTAAAGAGCTAGACTTCAAGCTGGGTTCAGTAACTATCTGGTGCTTTGAATTATTTCCCTTTAAGACAGAAATGAGTGTTGTAATAGATTGAATGTATTTCTTCAAAATTCATGTTTTGATTTTTTTTTTTAAGTCACTCAGTCATGTCCAACTCTTTGTGACCCCATGGACTATACAGTCCATGGAATTCTCCAGGCCAGAATACTGGAGTAGGTAGCCTTTCTCTTCTATGGAGGATCATATTTTGATACCTAATTCCAAACAAGATGATATTTGGAGGTAGGACATCTGGGAAATGATTAGGTCATGAAGGCAGAACCTTCATGAATGAGATTAGTACCCATATAAAAGAGATAAAGCTCCTTTCCAGTTGAGCTATTTCAAATCCTAAAAGATGATGTCCTAAAAGATGTGAAAGTACTGCAGTCAATATGCCAGCAAATTTGGAAAACTCAGCAGTGGTCACAGGACTGGAAAAAGTCAGTTTTCATTCCAATCCCAAAGAAAGGCAATGCCAAAGAATGCTCAAACTACCGCACAATTGCACTCACCTCACACGCTAGTAGAGTAATGCTCAAAATTCTCCAAGCCAGTCTTCAACATATGAGAACTGTGAACTTCCAGATATTAAAGCTGGATTTAGAAAAGGCAGAGGAACCAGAGATCAAATTGCCAACATCCGTTGGATCATTGAAAAAGGAAGAGAGTTCCAGAGAAACATCTATTTCTGACTTATTGACTGTGCCAAAGCCTTTGACTGTGTGGATCCCAACAAACTGGAAATTCTTAAAGAGATGGGAATACCAGACCACCTGACCTGCCTCTTGAGCAACCTGTATGCAGGTCAGGAAGCAACAGTTAGAACTGGACATGGAACAACAGACTGGTTCCAAATTGGGAAAGGAGTGAATCAAGGCTGTATATTGTCACCCTGCTTATTTAACTTATATGCAGAGTACATCATGAGAAATGCTGGGTTGGAAGAAGCACAAGCTGGAATCAAGATTGCCAGGAGAAATATCAATAACCTTAGATATGCAGATGACACCACCCTTATGGCAGAAAGCGGAGAACTAAAGAACTTCTTGATGAAAGTGAAAGATGAGAGTGAAAAAATTGTCTTAGAACTCAACATTCAGAAAAATAAGATCATGGCATCTTGTCCCATCACTTCAGGGCAAATAGATAGGGAAACAATGGAAACAGTGACAGACTTTATATTTTGGGATCCAAAATCAAAATCATTGCAGATGGTGATTGCAGCCATGAAATTAAAAGACACTTACTTCTTGGAAGAAAAGTTAGGACCAACCTAGACAGCATATTAAAAGCAGAAATTCCTTTGCCAACAAAGGTCTGTCTTGTCAAGGCTATGGATTTTCCAGTAGTCATGTATGGATGTGAGAGTTGGACTATAAAGAAAGCTGAGTGACTTAGAATTGATGCTTTTGAACTGTGGTGTTGGAGAAGACTCTTGAGAGTCCCTTGAACTGCAAGGAGATCCAACCAGTCCAGCTTAAAGGAAATCAGTCCTGAATATTCATTGGAAGGACTAATGTTGAAGCTGAAACTCCAATACTTTTATCACCCGCTCAAAGAACTGACTCATTTGAAAAGACCCTAATGCTGAGAAAGATTGATGTTGGGAGGAGAAGGGGACCACAGAGGATGAGATGGCTGGATGGCATCACCAACTCTATGGACATGAGTGAGTAAACTCTGGGAGTTGATGATGGACAGGGAGGCCTGGCATGCTGCAGTCCATGGGGTCGCGAGGAGTTGGACATGACTGAGCGACTGAACTGAACTGAACTGAACTGAAAGTTCCTTTGCCCCGTCTGCCACATGAGAACATAGTAAGAAGATGTTCTTATAAGTCTTTCTTGTTTTACTGAGTGAAATAGAATACAAATAAAAAATCAACAAATGAATGCATTGCTTTTCATGGTTTAAATTTTGTCAAAATACAGTAAATAGTAACAGCAGTTAATGGTTATGTTTACCTATTTAATAAAAGTTTATGAACATTATGATTGCATGGGAAAGATTGATTTTCTGAATTAATTATTCCTGTGACCATAGTCATTAACTTCTAACAGTTATTGGTATGGTTTTAAAAAGATGTAGGTTTTGAGATCCATCAAAGCAATGTGGTTTATCTAGAGCACAATATTTAGCCTTGACACTCATGAGATTGTGGGGGTTGCCTTTACATCGTAGGATGCTAGCAGCACACGTACCTTCTACCTGTCTATGCCAGTAGAACTCCTGTGCCCCTAGTGCGGCAATGAAAGTTATTTCCAAATATTGCCAAATGTCCCTGTGACATAAAATCACCCTGATGGAGAACCTGACATACAGCTTCCATCCATTCATTTGTCAAGCGATTTAAAAATGATATTGAATGTTTACTCCATGTCTGGCACTATTCTAGCACTAGGATCACAGCAATGAATGAGGCAGAAAAGACTCTACCTTAAGAAAGCTTATATTATGGAAGAATAAATATAGAATAAATAAAGTAATCCATAATATAAGGTAAGGCAGTGAGAGATGATATGAAGAAAATAAAGTTGGTCTGAGGATTATATTAATAATGTCTTTTATTTTCTGCATATCTTCACATCTGAGAATCTCTGACCCTGGGGTGACGGTCCTTCCTAGGGCTAGCCAGTTCCTAGCAGTATAAACAGCTTTGGAAAGTGTGTTTTTACACGCAGACTAAACAGTGAGAGGCTCACCATCAGGTCCTTTCTCTATGGGGTTCTCACTCTGGACCGTTGCCCGCCTGCCCTAATCAGCTCAGGGCAGGTGCCAGGCGGCTAGGAACAGCCCTTGTGCCCCGGAGATGCTGAAGCTGTCCCAAGCAGGCAGTCCTGAATGTGCTCACCCTGTCTCGCCTGTTCCTTGCTGAGAGAAGCACAGTGAAGGCACTTGCCCACAGCTCCCCCAAGCTGCTCCCTTGGTTTCCAGGCCAGCCCTGGGGCCTCTCCACGCCGCCCACGCGCGTCCTGGCATGCCTCTCACGGCAGCTGTGAGTGATAAACCGTCTTTCCCTGGTGATTCTCTCCTGCTCTGCTGGCCTCTCTCCTACCTCAGCACACCGTGTTTTAGAATAAGATCAAAGGTCAGCAGGGTTCTGTTTAGATGAGCTGGTCTGCGAAGGAGCGACACTTGCAGAACCAGAGCCGGAGAGTGGACCGTGCCAGCGCTGGGCACAGCAGAGGCCGCAGCGGCGGAGGCCTGGGGCGGGCGCACGCGGGTCTCGGGGAAAGCGCGGCCGTGTGCCCGGGCGGGGCGCGGGCACAGAGGGGTCGCGAGGCAGCCCGGGGCAGGCCCCCACGCGGCTCCGCGCGCCCGGCGCGGCTCCCGCCTCGGGGCGTGCGCGGGCGAGAAGCAGACCCAGCTGGGCGGGCACGCTCAGACACGTGGCAAGGACTCCGCGTGAGTCCCCGGCGGTCCGGGCGGAGACCGCTCTGCCGTGTGGCGGGCCGATCCAGTCCCGGGTCAGCGAGCAGAATCCCACCGCCGCACTGAGGTCTGGCACAGCCGAATAAATCAATGAATATTAAACAGAAGATTTCTGCTGATGCTGTCTAGAGAACAAACTGTGAGGGGAAAGAGTGAAGCTAGGAGATCAATTAAGAGGTCAGGGATTGTGAACCAGCGGACTAGCTCTCGAGGGGGACACATTGCGAATGTAGAATCAAGAGCCTCAATAGGATTTGCAGGGAACTGGATTTTCTGTGTGAGAGAAGGTGAAAGTTTTGATCGTAGGTGTCTAGTGATGACATTTGCTGATGTGAGGAACATGGAAAATAGAGCAAGTTAAAATCAACAACTCAGTTTGGGGCATTAAGTGTGTGGTGCCTGCTCAACATCTAAATATGGATGCTTAAATAAATAGTAAGCATTTGTGTATATATATCGCTGGGATCCCAAGAAATGGTAGGGGCTAGTGATATAAATTTTGGATTCATTTATATCACTATGTAAATGAATCAGTATATAGATAGTGTTTAAAACCACTGAGATGGATGAGATCAACTCACAACAGTATATTCTGCTTATAGGCCTAGAACAAGAAATGAAAGTAAATATTACGGTGAGTTTAGACTTGGAAACTATGATGTAGAAAATGTTTCAAACATTATAAGGAATAAAGAAAATAAAGTCCTATGAGATCTTAGGGCTTCCCTCATAGCTCAGTTGGTAAAGAATCTGAGAGACCTTTGACTCCTGGGTCAGGAAGATCAGCTGGGCAAAATCCCTGGAGAAGGCATAGGATATGCACTCCAGCATTCTTGGACTTCCCTGGCGACTCAGCTGGTGAAGAATCTACCTGCAGTGTGGGAGACCTGGGTTTGATCCCTGGGCTGGGAAGATCCCCTGGAGAAGGGAAAGGCTACCCACTCCAGCATTTTGGCCTGGAGAATTCCATGGACTCTCTAGTCTATGGGGTTCCAAAGAATCGGACACCGCTGAGCAACTTCCACTGCACTTTCTTCCTTTCACAGGTGATTAGCAAATGGTAAAAGTTTTTAGAAGACTTTACTTCAGTCTTCTGTAGACTTATTGGTAGATTTGTTGGTAGCTGTCGATTTATTTCTCTCCTTGTTGAAGTATAGATTTATTGAAGGGGGAGGATAGGAAATAGGATAGTGATTTTTTTTCTCCCTCTATTACAGGTTTACAGCTTTCACACCATCACTTGAAGGCTTATTTATTTGTTTACTTCAAATTCTTAACCTGGCTTACTACTCCTCCCTCCCTCCTCCTCCCATTTAAAATGTCTCCCATTTGGCAGAATGTTAGGCAGCAGTGCTCATGATGATAAAGCATAGAGCGATAGCAATTCCACTGGTCTTTGTGGATTAATATGATAATGCATCAGTGATGAGCCCTGACTAATATTCTTAAAAATGCACTGCTAGCATCAACACCAATGAGTCCTTTGGAGCTATTACCATTTGCCTGTGTCTTTGCTAGACTGAGGCAAATATCCAGAGAGTACAGTATGCTGAGCTCAAGTTATATCTGCATCCCTTTCTTGATCTATTCTTCTAGCTCTTGATAAAGTCTCAATACAAAAATTACAAAAATGTTTAACACACAAACAAATATGAAATACTTTTTCTAATCTGTCTTATATATGTGTGTTTGTGATTTTTTTTCATGTATCTACTACCTACCTCATCACTTAGCTACCTCTCCCTCTATTTAATGTCAATGATAATGAAAAGGTTATATATAGATATCTGTTTTTAGAGATAAAATTTTTGAAGACCTTGGACATAGGTTGAAAAATGAGAGTGACTTCTTTTATATCATGAAATTTTCTCCAGGGCTAACAACTGACAGGAACAATGAGAATGGGGCATGCTAAGTTGAGGAAATATATTTACCAAAATTGCATCAGGCTGTGAGCAAATTATGTATAAACTGAACAAAAAGCCAGAGCCAGAGAAGGAAATCTGGAAGGTTAAAGCAAATGGACAACCCAAGACACAAAGTGGTAGCTTTGTGAAATAAAATAGTTTGGGGACTTCCCTGGCAGTCCAGTGGTTAAGACTCTGCCCTTCCAATTTAGGAGGCACAGGTTTGACCCTTGGTGGGTAACAGAGATCCCCCAAGGCATGCCACATGCCCCCCAGCCCTTGCCAAAAAAAGAGAAACACCCAACCGACCAACCAAACAGCAACAAAAAAAACCTTGATGACCAAGAAACATTCAACAGCTCTAAATACATAACTTTGGTCTTTTTCCATGTGTGAGAGAAATGAAATTTGTTTTTTTAAAAAAGAGAGAAATAGTTTGATAATGGAGAGTACTTAGATAAAAGCTTAAATTCATACATACCACTGAGCAGATAAAGCTAATATTCAAGAGAATAAATACCCAATTTTGCTCGCATGTGCGCTCACACGTAACGCCTCCTGTAGGTGTTTGGACACCTGTGCACTCATCTTACTGCACCAACAGTTTGCTGATTTTGTTCAGCTGCTGTTTGTTATGGTTCTTGCTCAGCCGCACCAGCAGTCTAAGTCACACAAATACCTGTTAAAGGGGCCCTCTTGGCACTTTGCTAAGCAGGATAGCACATCAATATGAATATGGACGAAGTGTCTCCAAGTAACTTTTTTCTTAGAATCCTCTTAAGTCAAGGACTCTTGAGTAGATCCCTTCCTTTGTCGTATATCTTATTAATACATTGTTGTCAGGGAAAGTTGAGACATGTTTGAGCTTGCGATGAAGATGCTTAGTTTACCAATGAACTGATTTGGTGTAGTTGAGGTGAAAATCCTTTCCATCGCCAAAGGTCTTTGCTCTAGCAGAGATGTTTTCTCTGGTTGTCTCCTAAGGCTTAGTGAGTGAGAAAATCTTACCAAATCAGCAAGGGTGCCTTTTGGGTTTGTTAAGGCAAAGACCCTTTGGTCAGTTGTTAACCAATCTACTGCATTTTCAGCCTGTTTAATCCATATAAATGCAAGTACAAGTAAACCAATCTGCAGACACTCTCAATAATGTATGTAGCCTACTCATTTACCCTCCCTGATAACTGAACCATAAACGTAGGTTAATTATTAGCCCAATACCACTAACATGTTTTATGCTTGCTTGTTGGAATTGTTGTACCATCAATCTTACTGATTACTTTTATTATGGTTAACAAGAACCATTATAATTAGTACTGTCCTAGGTGACCCATAACAACTCCTCTCTGTAGGCACAAGCAGAGTTTGAATGCATGTGGGGAAGGTCAAAGCCAGTTCATAATTCAACTTGTGAAGACTGAGTCCTTGCTAGAGTTTTCCTCCTACGGGTGATTTAGGATTTCTGTTAGAAAGGTGTGGGCCTCAGAACAGCAGACCCTGAGCATAGATCTTAGAGACAAAAATTCACACACGGGAGAACTCTAAACAGAAGTGTTATGTACTGATCAATATTTTGTCCAACGTTGTTGTGTAAAACATAAAATGTGTTCTATCCTGGGCAGATTTATCAGTCTTCCCCAGTCCTAACGCCATATGTAAACTTGCTATATTTGCTAGCGCTGCTGTAACAAAGCACTTCACAGTGGTTGAATGAAGCACCCAGACAATTATTTTCTCAGAAATATGAAGTCTGGACACGTTGCTGGGAAGATGAGTTTTTCTGAGGACCATGTGGAAGCGATCTGCTCTAAGCCTCTCCCCTCAGCCTGTAGTGGGTTGTCTACTTGCTGTGTCTTGACATTGTCTATACATGTCTGTGCCCGAATGTCTTCTTTTAAGGGCTTCCCTAGTAGCTCAGCTGGTAAAGAATCTGCTGCAGTGTGGGAGACCCGGGTTCGATCCCTGGGTTGGGAAGATCCGCTGGAGAAGGGAATGGCAACCCAGTATTCTTGCCTGGAGAGGTCTATGGACGGAGGACCCTGGCGGGCTGCAGTCCATGGGGTCACAAAGAGTCAGACATGACCGACATGGTCTACGCTTGTCTGTGCACTAATTTCACGGGTAAGATTGGCTTGGGATCGACTCAAATGATCCCATTTTTGCTGAATTACTTCTGCAAAACCCCTATCTTCAAACATTGTCACAATCTGTGGGGTACATAATTCAGTCCATAATACCAATTTTCTTGGTAATATTTTTTAAAAAAATCTCCTACAGCTCACATCCCTGTATCAGACACAGTGTTTGTATACAATATATATAAGCCAAATACATTTTTAAAGGTGTATTATACTTTTTAATGAGGTCAGAGTTCCCAAGCTGTGGCAAAGCAATTCGAGGGCCCTGTAATAGATGGACACAGGTTTTTTTTAATTCAACAACTTCTTAGCACCAACTATGTACCATGCACACTTCTAGGCTTGGGGGATACATAAATTAATAAAACAGGTAAAACCCATTGCTATTAGAGAAGTTACATTCTCTCTGGAAAACACAGACAAAATAGACAAAAATAGTAGACAAAATAAACAAGCAAATTTTATTGCAGGTTAAAAAGTGCTAAGTGATATGGAAAACAACAGAGCAGGCTAAGTGGGAATAAGAGGTGATGGGGGTCTAGCGTTGATGAAAATGAAAATGGGACAATTTCAGTGGGCCTAACTGGGAGGCTGGCATTTGAGTCAGTGTGTGGAGAGGAAGGGTAGAATATACAAACATCTAGGGAATGAGCTTTCTAAGTGAAGACCCTGGTTTCCACTATTGTTAACCAAACATTCCCATTTACTGGACTTTGCTGGCATTAACTTTTACTGGAAATGGAGATTTCACACGGATCCCCACAAAATACATGACTATCTGAATCCTCACCATCAACCATCCCTAACTACAGGTAGACAATTACCTCATCCAACAAGCTGCATGCTACACTCTGTTTAAAAATGTCCCACCTTAGATAAAATAATCTAGTCTTCTAAAATCCTCTTGATGCCTGCAAGAAGTTAACAGCACACTCTAATACTCATGTATTTCTGCTAAGTCTTCTAAAATTCTGCCATTGATAGCAGAGAGCTTGGATCTTATGTAACAGAAAAAATATTAGGCAGTTTTTGCTGCCACTCAAGAAAGCTTTGTCAAATTTCAGCGAAGAAAATGGGGCTCTGTACCAACGCAACTTGTCTATTTCATTGTCTATCTCTTTGGATAGTATGTTCCTGGTACCATTTTTTAAGATAGCTGGGCCCCAAATGACAGGCTCGGTAGAATTATGGAGTGGGGAAGGGCTTGTTCTAAGAAAGAAGAGAGTGTGGACAAGAGTAAATGCTCTTACTGCAGTTGTTCACTAGTTTTTGCTCTAGCTTTTTAAAAATTTCATTTAAAATTCACTGAATATCACAATGTGAATCTCCTGATGGTGAAACATTTCACACTTTTTAAAACTTCAGTGGCTTAGAGATTCTTTACTATGTCACTGTTTTTATTTCTTCCAACCCAGACAGGCAAATGACTTGTTTATCATCACGCACACATATAACAGAAATAATAAATGGGTTAGAGCAGTGGTTCTTGAAGCTTAGCATGGTATGGGAAATCTGGAGAGCCTGTTAAAACACAGATTGCTAAGTCTCCAGTGTCAGAGTTTCTGATTTGATAGTCTGAAGGTGCAACAGGAATCTGCATTTCTAACAAGTTGATCAGTGACAACACTCTTTGAGAACCAGTGGAGCACCCTTCTACTTGAAGTCTTAGCCTCATGTATAACACATTGCTCCAGGCAACTAGAGTCAGAATATTTTCCCATCTGAACATAAAATAATATTCCCATGTACCTGGAATATAAGGACATAGTACCAATATTTTCAGGGGAATTTCTGTTAATTTTGCTACAAATCACTACTTAAGCTTCTGAAAATCTTTACTGGTTATGCCCTGGAACTTCTAGGTCTTCCAGAAGTTGCTACTGGAATAAAAAGACAAGAAATAAAGATTTTAGCAAGATCCATTTTAGTCAGTCTTATTCTTCGCATAATTTCCGCTGTCTTTCTCATTAAGCAATCAATACTGAAGATTCAAACATAGCAATACATAACAGAACAACCAAAGTCATCACTGAAGCTTGAAGGCCCACTTGCATCCAAATTTCAGTAAAGTTTTTAAAGATGCGTAATACCAACTATGAACCAAATGGAATGAATCTGAGTAAAGACATCATGGAAACCTTAAAATACTATGACCTAGAATGTTTATACTCTCCAGTTGGGCATGTATTTGAAATGTGGCTTCCTCTCTTTCCATTCAGAAAATGGTGTGTACAGAAAGAAAAGCAAGAAATAGAGAAGTTTCTTGTACTTCTTGATATATTTTTTCCACTAAAGGATAAAGTAAATAGTAAGGATACAGAACTTATGAATCTAGACAGGAAATAAAGATGAAGGATAATCATGTGAAGAAAAGTAATCTGACACAGTTATACCATGAGGACAGAGAGCTGGATACAGAAATAGACCAGTGGACAGTCATAATCAGTTGATTAGAAATGGCTTTTAACTGTGATCTTTTTTCTGAAAATCAAAGGATTCTATATTTGTGTAGTAAAACTATAACCCTGTTCAACCCAAGCATCTTCAAAAGAACCCTATTATGTTAAAACTTTCTTATCTGCATGTAGAGTTAAGCACATAGAAAGCTACAAAGAAGAGTCATGATGTCGATTAGGGTGGAAGGTAAAGATTTTTAACAAGTAACTTCACAGCTGGGTGCACTGTGATTGTTTATCCCAGGGTCAAATACGGTATGCTTACATATCCCTTAGATGCCTGCCTGACTGACCCAATGATCTTGGGGAGGTGTGCCTGAAAGCACTTGTCAAAATTAATCTCAGTTTTAGCTGAGGTGCTAAAACTCTCCAACTGAGATCTCCAGAAATAGATAGGAAGTTGAGTAGTAATCTGATTTGGTTGTTGAATTGAGCTTGAGAAGGAAAAATAAAGAGAGAAATGCCCTCAAACATGAACAAGTCTTCATTTAAGAGTGTCCCATAACTTTTGCCTGACCTATTGCTAATTTTTTAGTTAAGCTACAGTTATTTTGATACCAGGGATTTGTGGTTAAGAATCCTCTGAATTGAATGATGACACCCATAAAAAATTATTTGCTGACCTATTAACATAGACAATGAGATTGACATATGTATATATGCCTGCTCTAATGAATACTGTAACAATAAACAGAAACAGTCAACCAAATTTAAGAAGATTGAAAAATCTGGGTGAATTATAGGATTTGAAACATATAACTGGAATTATCAGTTTTCTGATACTACAGCTACTTAACCGTTTTGAGAGATGATAATGCATATTATAATGTCAAGTTCAAGAAATTCTGATCTCCATGGCAACCATGGGTGCTAAAGGCACCCACATGGTTATGAAACTTCTTGGTTTCACATTCTGGAGTCAGAGTTTAATCAGTTCTCTATCCTATTGGGAATAAGAAGAGTAGAGGAACATAAAGGCAGTCAGTATCTACTGACAATTGCAATCTGTCACTTTCATTTTCTTGAAGGCTAAATAATAAAGACCTTTCTGGGACCAGAGATTGGGGTTTCACACTAAAATTTACTTCTTTTGCTGTTACAATAAAATGCTGCCACATTTTCTTAGTATAATGGGAAATAGCCCTTAGAAAATGTCAAAGAAAATTTTCCTGCCCCTGTTCAGTTAATTTGTGCCATTTTCCCCAGTGTACCGTAGATCTCCAAATTGCTAATAGAGTTACTTAATAAGGTTGAGATTATATCGGACAGAACACATACAGACTACTGCATTCTAATCTCTAGTCTCTTTTATCTATCATACTTTATTTTTCAATTTGTCCCAACTGTGTAGTTTACCAGTTAGGGCAGAACTATAAAATATACATAAGAGCAAAGAGGAGGTCACTCTGACAATGTGTTATTTTTGCATATCTTTAATTCTTCAAGAAAGACAGGGAGATAAGGATCTATCTTCAGTTTATGTCTGTGAAATATTATGTCAAAGATGTTTTTATGGTTAGCACACAATATATGGTATTTTTACTTTATTATGAGCCATAGCAATCCCAAAGATCTAAAGCAAGTGAGCAATAGTTTTGCAGGTAATTCAATATAGAAGAATCTTTTTAGCAACTGGTGCTAGAAAAGTTGGATATCAAAATGTCAGTATGCAAAAACAAACAAAAAGAGGACTTTGATACATAGACTTATACAGATATACAAAATTCATTAGCATAAAATGGATCAAAAATCTAAACTTAAAGAGGTAAAATTATACAAGTACTATAAGAATATATTGGTGATAATTCTGGTGATCTTGGTATTGATGAAGAATGGAGTATAGGGACTATTTGGACCAAGACAGGCTTAGTGTTTACTTGTTCTTTATTAACTTGAAGTAGATACACAACACTGGCCACAAATAGCATTCAAAATATTTAATAAGAAGTCAGCATGAGTATTAGCTGTTTTGGTTGGATGCTAATCTTGAATTCTAGGACAATGTCACTTTAACTACTGACTGAGACATAAGTTGCCATGTCTTTTCCAGATATTCATAATTCATAATTCTGGAAGAAGTATACATTTCGATTCTAGCACAAGCTGGAATCAAGATTGCTGGGAGAAATATCAATAACCTCAGATATGCAGATGATGTCACCCTTGTGGCAGAAAGCAAAGAGGAACTAAAAAGCCTCTTGATGAAAGTGAAAGAGGAGAGTGAAAAAGTTGGCCTATAACTCAACATTCAGAAAACTAAGATCATGGCATTTTGTCCCATCACTTCATGGCAAATAGATGGGGAAACAATGGAAACAGAGACAGACTTTGTTTTTTGGGGGGTTCCAAAATCACTGTAGATGGTGACTGCAGCCATGAAATTAAAAGACCCTTGTTTCTTGGAAGAAAAGCTATGAGGAACCTAGACAGCATATTAAAAAGAAGTGACATTACTTTGCCAGCAAATGTCTGTATAATCAAAGCTATGGTTTTTTCAGCAGTCATGTATGGATGTGAGAGTTGGACTACAAAGAAAACTGAGTGCCAAAGAATTGATGCTTTTGAACTGTGGTGTTGGAGAAGACTTTTGAGAGTCCCTTGGACTGCAAGGAGATCCAACCAGTCCAGCCTAAAGGAAATCAGTCCTGAATATTCATTGGAACGACTGAAGCTGAAGCTGAAACTCCAATACTTTGGCCACCTGATGCAAAGAACTGACTCATTTGAAAAGACTCTGATGCTGGGAAAGATTGAGGGCAGGAAGAAAAGGAGATGACAGAGGATGAGATGGTTGGATGGCATTACTGATTCAATGGACATGAGTTTGAGGAAGTTCTGGGAATTGGTGATGAATGGGGAAAGCTGGCGTGCTACAGTCCATGGGGTCACAAAGAGTCAGACACGACTGAGTGACTGAACTGAACTGAACTGAACTGATGCTCTTCATAATTCTGTTTCCCTCATCTGAGGTTGCCATTCGTTGGCTGGGGATTGGTGTAGTGTGGATTAATTGACAGCCCTAGGAAATCCCAGGGCTGCAGATTAGAAGGAAGATGTCAAATTTTCTCTTTTGCTTCTATCATTTCTCTGTTTCACCTTCATTTATCTTCTTCACAGAGTGTTTGCCTAATGGGCATTATCAAATATAACATCAGAGAATCCTCTTGGAGATGTTAATGGACTTGGTAGCAGAGTAACTTTAATTTTGCAACTCAATATGACATCTATGTTTTTATTTAGTGAGATCTTAAAAATTATGGTGGATGGGAAAGAGCTGTTGCCTTTTTCTTTTCTCTAAGGAAAAAACCTTTTTTCTTCTTCTTTTGTGGCTAAGAAATAGGTGGATGATAAAGTTGAAATGAAGCAAATAGAAAAATTTCAAATTTTCACCCTTTGATGTATCAAACATTATTCAAAAGGAGGAGAAAGATAGTAGAGTCCAAAGAATTCTACTCTTCTATGTGTTAGTTTTGTCTCAGCAGCTTCAATTCTATGAGTTGAATCTTCAATATTCAAATAATTAAATGAAAAATAAATCTGACTTGTACATTCTGAATATTGTGTTTCAAATGAGTTCTTATTGGGGCAGGGTTGGTTTGAAAGGTGTTAAATGAGACTTTTGGAAAAACATCACTATTTTCAACACTTTTTTCCCCCAAATAAGTAGTTACTATTATGAGTCAATGACAAATCTCTTTCAGTTAGGCATGTAGATTCTTTTTAGTATGTTTGTTAGTTTTACAAAGTTCTATCCAGTTTGCTAGCATACAAAATCACCTGATAAAGTATTAGCTGTTTGACTTAATAAGAGCCCTTGATACCGTTGACTCTCAAAGAGAGCTTTTAATACCAGCCTCGTAGAACATGTGTCCAATTTCATAAACCCAAAGGAAGGGCCAACAAAGTGCAAGGCCCTGTTAGGTTCAGTGAAGCAAAGAACACAATTATTCGTGCCTTTCATTAATTTATAATTAATTAGCATGCCAGTCATGTCGAATTCAGCATAAATAATTTAGCTGTAAATGTGACAAGTAGGTGAATTTTTAAGATACAGATTTTTGGTAACCATAGAGATACAACAAACTATCCAGCTTTGTGTATTATTTATTTATTTTATTTTATTTATTTATTTATTATTTATTATTTATTTATTTATTTCTTTTTATTGAAGTAAAGTTGATTAACAATGTCGTTTTAGTTTCAGGTGTACAGTAAAATAATGCAGTTATAGGTAAATGTATTTATTCTTTTTCAGTTTCTTTCAACTTATAGACTATTACAAGATATTGAATATATCATAGTTCCCTATGTTATACAGTATATCCTTTTTGGTTATGTATTTTGTATATGATAGTGTATATGTATATTGCTTTAGTTAAGATGACCATGTAATTCATCATTCAAACTGGTACATTTTTGAGAAATAAAGGAGTGAGTGAATTGTTTAAAGATAATAGTTAAAACCTGGACTCTCCCAGGGCAAATCAAAGTATCAGTTAAGTTCAGTTCAGTCGCTCAGTCATGTCCAACTCTTTGCGACCCCATGAATTGCAGCACACCAGGCCTCCCTGTCCATCACCAACTCCTGGAGTTTACTCAAACTCATGCCCATCGAGTCGGTGATGCCACCCAACCATCTCATCCTCTGTCATCCCCTTCTCCTCCTGCCCCCAACCCCTCCCAGCATCAGGGTCTTTTCCAATGAGTCAGCTCTTCGCATCAGGTGGTCAAAGTATTGGAGTTTCAGCTTCAGCATCAGTCCTTCCAGTGAACACCCAGGACTGATTTCCTTTAGGATGGACTGGTTGGATCTCCTTTCAGTCCAAGGGATTCTCGATTCTTCTCCAACACCACAGGTCAAAAGCATCAATTTTTCGGCGCTCAACTTTCTTCAAAATCAAAGTATATAATCAACTAATTCTGATAAACATATTTTATGTAGGAAAAATTTGGTCCTAAAGATTTTATCATATTGTAGAGGTGAAAAGTTGCCAGATATCTGTATGGGGTGTCCAGACTCCTTTCTAGTTTCATAATGGGTACTTTCTTGGTATGAATGTATTGCAAGCTGAACTCGCTAATTACCTCTTTATCTCAGCTGGATAGACGTTTTTGCTTTCTTTTCCAATTATTTCAAATGCAGATCACATTTGCTATCTAACTTCTTCCTTCTTCCACAACTGGATTACAGGGACTTCACTGGGAATCCAGTGTTTAAGGCTCCACGCTTCCAGTTCTGGGGTTGCAAGTTCAATCCCTGGTAGAGGAACTAGGATCCCACATGCCATATGGCCCAGATCAAAGATAAAAATAAATTAATAAAAAACAACTGTCTAATGGACTATTTTATGAGACTTTAAAAAAAAATCTCCTAATGAAAATTGTGAGAATGTGGAAACATTACATTCAGTTCATCTACTCAGTATGTTGAAGGCACTACATCCTAGACTTTGCAGGAAAAACTAGGGCATTAAGATGTTAGATCTCATCCCTGCTGCATGGTGGGGCATGCTCCGTCCTGTCTGATACTTGAGCTTATGGATAGTAGCCCGCCAGGCTCCTCTGTCCATGGGATTCTCCAGGCAAGAGTACTGGAGTGGGTTGTCATGACCCAGGGATTGAACTCCCGTCTTGTGTCTCCTGCATTGCAAGCAAGTTCTTTACCCCTGTGCCACTTGGGCATCTCGTCATTCCTACTGATACAGACTGGAATGTCTTGGTGTGGCCGTGGTGGTGTTAGTTGCTGTCATGTCCAGCTCTTTGCAACCCTATGGACTGTAGTTCACCAGGCTCCTCTGTCCACGTGATTTCCCAGGCAAGATAGTGGAGTGGATTGCCATTCCCTTCTCCAGAGGATCTTCCCAACCCAGGGATCAAACCCAAGTCTCCTGCATTGCAGACAGATTCTTTACCGTCTGAGCTCCAGGGAAGCTCTTGTCTGTGCCCTCCCCCAAATCTATATGTTAAAATGTTAAGTTCAGTTCAGTCGCTCAGTCGTGTCCAACTCTTTGCGACCCCATGAATTGCAGCACACCAGGCCTCCCTGTCCATCACCAACTCCTGGAGTTGCATTAGATGATAGCATTAGAAGGTGGGGCCTTTGGGAGGTAATTAGGTCAATGAGGGTGGAGCTTTCATGAATGGGATTAGTGAGATTTTAAGAGAGATCTCAGAGAGAAGGAAATGGCAACCCAATCCAGTACTCTTACCTGGCCAGTTCCATGGATGGAGGAGCCTGGTAGGCTACAGCCCATGGGGTTGCAAAGAGTCGGACATGACTGAGCGACTTCCCTTTCTTTCTTTCTTTCAGAGAGCTTCACTCTGAATTCCATCACATGAGGACACACAGAGAAAGTGCCAGCTATAAACCAGGAAGTGGTCTTCACCAGAACCTGACCCCGTGACCTTGCACTTCCTAGCCTCTACAACTCACAGCAATAAGTTCCCTTTGTTTATAAGCCATGCAGTCTATGGTATTTTGTTTTAGCAAAACAAAAGTAAGACGCCAAAGGGAATATTGGACCAGCTAAGACACATACAGAAGATTATAAATTTACAGACAGGATTAAAAAATCAAGTAGATAATAAGGGGAACAAAAAAGCACAGGGAGAGTAAGAAAATGCCATTAAAAAAGAAAAAAGCAAAACTCATGCAGAAGAAATAATTATATTCATTTTGAAGAATCGAGAAGTGTTTTTCATGAACAAGAAGACATTTGTGACAAACCTTGGATAGATATATCAATAGAATGAGTTGAGGAAGAGAAAAAGGATAGCAAGTCAGGGGGATGAACAGAAATATACTTAACAAAAAATTAGGGTGAATAAATATATTGTCATCAACTGGAGTAACTTATCCAGTGGTCAGGAAGCTTTAGGAAAAGATTTGTAACATCTACACTAAGACAGCAAATTAAGCTATAAAATTGGTTGGATTAATCTATGTGAAAATTAAGAACAAGATGAGAAAATGTCAATTGATGCAGAAACATACACACAACAGCAACAAAAACAATCAAGCAATTGGGAAAATTAACTAAAACAGAGCTAAAGAAGAAATTGTTTTAAGAATCTTGTTAGTGAAAACCAAATTTCTTAGAGAAATCCAGGAGGATTGGACTGAAAATCCATAGTTATATTTTATCAATTATATATTTTGAGACCAATTTTTAGCACAGGGATGAAGATTGATGGTAGATCTGAAGAGTTTAGACTTGAACTGGTAACAGTGTAAATACAGCTTGTGTAGAATTCTTGATCCATAAAGTTGGCATTCAAAAGAGAAAACATCATGATCTGCATCATATCAGCAACAATTAGCAATAGTTAACTGCAGCCCAAAGACAGGCAATGCCAAAGAATGCTCAAACTACTGCACAATTGCACTTATCTACATGCCAGCAAAGTAATGCCCAAAATTCTCCAAGCCAAGCTTCAACAGTATGTGAACTGTGAACTTCCAGATGTTCAAACTGGATTTAGAAAAGGCAGAGGAACCAGAGATCAAATCACCAACATCCATTGGATCATTGAAAAAGCAAGAGAGTTCCAGAAAAACATCTACTTCTGCTTTATTGACTGTGCCAAATCCTTTGACTGTGTGGATCACAACAAACTGTGTAAAATTTTAAAGAGATGGAAATACCAGACTGCCTAACCTGCCTCTTGAGAAATACGTATTCAGGTCAAGAAGCAACAGCTAGTACTGGACATGGAATAACAGACTGGTTCCAAATTGGGAAAGGAGCACGTCAAGGCTGTATATTGTCACCCTGCTTATTTAACTTATAAGCAGAGTACATCCTGTGAAATGGGAGGCTGAATGAAGCACAAGCTGGAATCAAGATTGCCGGGAGAAATATCAATAACCTCAGATATGCAGATGACACCACCCTTATGGCAGAAAGTGAAGAGGAACTAAATAGCCTCTTGATGAAAGTGAAAGAGGAGAGTGAAAAAGTTGACTTAAAGCTCAACATTCAGAAAACTAAGTTCATGGCATTTGGTCCCATCACTTCATGGCAAATAGAAGGGGATACAATGTAAACAGTGGTACACTTTATTTTTTGGGGCTCCAAAATCACTGCAGGTGGTTACTGCAGCCATGAAGTTAAAAGATTCTTGTTCCTTGGAAGAAAAGATATGAGGAACCTAGATAGCATACTAAAAAACAGTGACATTACTTTGCCAATGTCTGTCTAGTCAAAGCTATGGTTTGTCCAGTGGTCATGTATGGATGTGAGATTTGGATCATAAAGAAAGCTGAGCACCAAAGAATTGATGCCTTTGAACTGTGGTGTTGGAGAAGACTCTTGAGAGTCCCTTGGTCTGAAAGGAGATCTAACCAGTCCAGCTTAAAGGAAATCAGTCCTGAATATTCACTGGAAGGACTGATGCTGAAGCTGAAACTCCAATACTTTGGCCACCTGATGTGAAGAACAAACTCACTGGAAAAGACCCTGATGCTGGGAGGGATTGGGGGCAGGAAAAGAAGAGGATGACAGAGGATGAGATGGTTGGATGGCATCACTGACTCAATGGACATGAGTGTGAGCAAGTTCCAGGAGTTGGTGATGGACAGGGAAGCCTGGCGTGCTGCAGTCCATGCGGTAGCAAAGAATCCAACACGACTGAGCGACTGAACTGAACTGCGGCCTTAAGGATGGTTGCATGGTCCTCACATTGCACTAAGTAGATATTAAAATCTTTAAAAGATAAAGTAAGAGGGTAGCTCACCACTTCTCTCCTTTTTACAAATCTTCCCAAGGGCCAAACACCAACACAGACATAAATGGCTGTGGCATTATTTAAAGAGAGATACAGGCTAAACGTGATCCAGTATGTGGATTGGGATATAATCAAATATGATCTATGGGGGGAAAATGTATAGATATAACCACACAACTAAGTAAATTCAGTTTAAAAACAGGAAAGCTGTGTTTAAATCAACCAAAAGCATTAAAATTTGTTTTAAGAAATATTTGCTATTGGTGACAGGGTTTTTAAGAAATCACAATCTCTAAATATGTTTATGTGGTTTGTTATTTTTATTTGTTCTCTCTTTTTTTTTTTCTAGTTTTAACTTTTTATTGGAAGTATTCCAATATAAAATGAAACTGTTTTGAGTGACTATTATTTTAAAGTTTCAGAAATTTTATCTCTTGCTAAAATGTGTAAGACAAATGTAATTATTTTGCCAGTGGACAATGTAACCTGATTGACTGAAGTGGAAATACTGATTTCTATAGGATACTTCCCAATAACATTGTGATCTGGGAACTCTAATTACAAAACTCTCAATCTACTTACAAATATATTTGGAGATTGGTCTCTTCCAAATTACTGCCTCTGATAAACATTCTATCATTTTCACATTGACATAAATATCACTTAAATAATTCCTCTTCTATATGAAAATTCCTGTGTGAATATTAAAGCTATTCTTAAGTGGTAAATAGCAAATAGGTTATTTTCTTTCAAAATGAAAATGATAAACCAAATCCAAATGTTTCATTTATGATTCATTTCTTTTAAAAATTAAGATGAAAGACAGTACTCATTTTGCTGACAGATTTTATCAGTTTTGCTGATAGATGAATCTTTTTCACTAGGCATAGGAGCAGAAGAGTAAGTTTGAACTGGTATTGTAGCATCAAAATACAGAGTAAGTGGTAGTAGAAATGTGGAGAGAAAACAGCTTAAGTTTTGATGATTGAGAAGAAATATTGTGAGAGCATTTTAAATTCCGATGGATAAGGACTAAAGTGAGCCACAAGCTAGGTGTTGTCCATGAATTGTCTGTAAGGAGATTCACAGCTTCCTGCTCTTTTAAAAAGTAAGAAAAAAGAAAAAATCTAAATCTGCTCAGAAATCAAATTGAAGGACACTGGGGGAATTATTATAAAGTGCCAAACATTTGCATCTAGTCTGTCAGGTAAGAGAAATCTAAATAATTTAGTTCAGAGAAGGAAAGAATTAAAAGTATAGTGATTATTCTTCCTATTTTGAAAGATTGAAGGCTGAAGGAGAAGGGATTGATGATGGTTGGATGGCATCATCGACTAATACATACAAGTTTGAGCAAATTCTGAGAGATAGTGAAGGACAGGTGAGCCTAGCATGCCGCAGTCCATGGGATTGCAAAGAGCTGGTCACGACTTAGCAACTGGACAACAACAACTTTATCATAAAAGTAAAGAGTTCTCGCTTCCTTTTTCTGGATTTTGTTTTAAATAATATTTCCTAATACTGAACTACATACCACATATTTTGACAAGTCAATACTTTTAATAAAGAATATAATAAACTAGATTTTCAATATACCCTAAGTATGTTTAAGGGATTGATAATTTGCAAGAGTACATCAGAGTTTTTGGTTGAGAAAGGACTACACACATGCATTTGATTAATCAACAATTTCATATTATTTTCTGATAATTTTAAAAATTTTGTTCTCAATAGTAGGACCATAGGATATAGAATTATAATTTAACTGCTTGTATGTTGGAGATGTTTTTTTTTTTTTTACTTTGTGACTGTGTGGATCACAATAAACTGTGGAAAATTCTGAAAGAGATGGGAACACCAGACCGCCTGACCTGCCTCTTGAGAAAGCTGTATGCAGATCAGGAAGCAACAGTTAGAAGAGGACATGGAACAACAGACCGGTTCCAAATAGGAAAAGGAGTACGTCAAGGCTGTATATTGTCACCCTGCTTATTTAGCTTATGTGTAGAGTACATCATGAGAAATGCTGGGCTGGAGGAAGCATAAGCTGAAATCAAGATTGCTGGGAGAAATATCAGTAACCTCAGATGTGCAGATGACACCACCCTTATGGCAGAAAGTGAAGAGGAACAAAAGAGCCTCTTGACGAAAGTGAAAAAGGAGAGTGAAGAAGTTGGCTTAAAGCTCAACATTCAGAAAACTAAGATCATGGCATCCGGTCCCATCACTTCATGGCAAATAGATGTGAAAACAGTGGAAATAGTGGCTGACTTTGTTTTCCTGGGCTCCAAAATCATTACAGATGGTGACGGCAGTCTTGAAATTAAAAGACACTTACTCCTTGGAAGGAAAGTTATGACCAACCTAGATAGCATATTAAAAAGCAGGGACATTACTTTGCCAACAAAGGTCCATCTAGTCAAGGTTATGGTTTTTCCAGGAGTCATGTATGGATGTGAGAGTTGGACTATAAAGAAAGCTGAGCACTGAAAAATTGATGCTTTTGAACTGTGGTGTTGGAGAAGACTTTTGAGAGTCCCTTGGACTGCAAGGAGATCCAACCCGTCCATCCTCAAGGAGATCAGTCCTGGGTGTTCATTGAAAGGACTGATGCTGAAACTGAAACTCCAATATTTTGGCCACCTGATACGAAGAGTTGATCATTGGAAGAGACCCTGATGCTGGGAGGGATTGGAGGCAGGAGGAGAAGGGGACAACAGAGGATGAGATGGCTGGATGGCATCACCGACTCGATGGGCATGAGTTTGAGTAAATTCTGGGAGTTGGTGATGGACAGGGAGGCCTGGAGTGCTGCGGTTCATGGGGTCGCAAAGAGTCGGACACGACTGAGTGACTGAACTAAACTGGACTGAACTGAACTGAGCACTGGAAACTGGCAGAGAAAAAGAACCTCTCTATAGTACAGCTATCCACTAGGGGGAATTATTCCCTTTAGAAAATATAACCCAATTGGCTGCTATAAATCTATATATGTACAGTTATTTGCTGAGCATCTCCTGTGTTCCCAGCACAGTATCATTCAAGGTAAGAAGAGAAATATCGACACTGCTCAATTATCTAGAGCAAAAAATTTCATTTTTTTGAAAAATTGCGTTTCTGTTGCAAACTTATACTTTTCTAAAATTCAATAAAATAAATTACTAGGAAAACGAAATTAAAACCAATACAAGCCAAGTTGTGGTTATATCCAAGAGAAGAATTACGTTTAACAAGTATAATCAAAACAAACATTACAAGGAAAAAAATTTAAAATATGTACATTATTCATTGAAAGTTGCATCAGTGTGATTCAGGTAGAAAATCACCACTACACTTGAACCTGTAGTGTCATAACAGAAATTAAAAGTTATGAGTAAGATAGAAATTCTCTGTATTGAGGTACCTATTTCACACTTCGAGGAAATATCCTACATATCAAAATATAACATTTTTAAAGTAACAATAAATTTGTTCCTTGCTTATTAATTTATCTAGTATGGGTTCTCTCAAAAACGACTCTATTTATAGAGAATGACATATCAAAGCTATTTCCAGTTTTTTATCGACTCATCGTAGATGAAATTCCCTGACAGTCTGGTTGTTAAGACTCTGCCTTTCTGTAGCTGGGGACTCAGGTTCTATTCTTGGTCAGGGAGATAAGATCCCACAAGCCACCCAGAGCAACAAAAGTCAATAAAAAATTAAAAATAAATAAATAAACTCACTGTGGAGAAATCAGACTCACAACAATATGTTGATAGCAGTGAAAGTGGTTTTAAAGTAATTTCAGCAGGCTCAGGATATTCATTTTTAATTTTTATTCAGGATGCTATATTTTCAAAACTCATCTTCAATACTTCATCAGCAGCCAGTTCCAACATTTTATCCTGCAAGTTGTTGCCAAACTTGATTTAACTTATGACGAAAGAAATTGATTTTAAATTCCATTAATATATGATAAGTGAATATTCTTTTGATGGAAAATTAATTTATATCATTCTATCAAATTCATAAGGTCCTTATTGATAACTTTCCACAGATAAAATTTATCAAGATTACCTGCTTACTTAATAATTATTTGTTAAATGCTGGACTACATAATACTGTTTTCTCAAAGATTCTCACCTTTGATTTTTACCTATAAGACTTACCTGCCATGAAAAACATATTGCATTTCTCCATTGCATGAATGTATTAAGATCACTAAAGGCACCAAATTCCAAACAAGTAACGTGTCTTGAGGCCAATTTATGATTAGAATATATTGACATTAAACTTTTTTTTTGTACTGTATACTGTTTCTTTCTGTCATTCAAATATTTTCTACAGAGCTTTTCTCCTTGATGGCCATTGTACTTCAAAAATGCAACAATACTTTGTGATCAACTTTCATATTATTTCCTAATAAAGAAATAATCTGAAATTTGAAATTTCAGTTTCTGCTGCCGGAATTTTTTACTACATCCTGACCACATTGCTTGGGCTTCCCAGGTGGTACTAGCGGGAGGAAGCCACCTGCCAATGAGGGAGGATAAGAACTGCGGGTTCGAGCCCTGGGTTGGGAGGATCCCTTGGAGGAGGGCGGGGCAACCCACTCTAGCAGTCTCACCTGGAGAATTCCGAGGACAGAGGAGCTTCAAGGGCTACAGTCCGTGAGGTCTCAAAGAGTCAGACAAGCCTGAAGTGATTTAGCACACACACGTGCAAACGCATTATTTAGTGGGGTTAAATTTTTCTTTTATAATGTGAAAACTTTCCAATGAAGTAAGGCGTTGTGGCAATTAATACTCTAGAACCAGAAAAGCTGGCTACTTACTCCAGAATGCTTTCTTGTCTTTGAAACAGTAGCAAGAGCATATTCCTACACAAGACTTGAACTCCAAACTATTTTTATGCACTTCATATATAGTTGTGTTTTTTTATCAGTGAAGCTAAAAAGTGTTCAGGCAAATTGCACTTATACTGAAAAGACTGCCGTTCTAAGAATATCTCTGGATTTTTAAAATTGCAGTAAAAAGTACTTTACGAGCTTTACTTATCCTCTGAGTTAATATTCCATGTCATTAGTTTGTTTCTTAAGTTGATATATAGTGTCACTGAAAATTTGTACTTGAACTATCTTCTTTGCTGAAGTTCCACCCACTGTTTTTCATGCTAATGCCTGAGGAGTGGTCTTGCATTAAAAGCTCAGCAGTTAAATATACATATGCTTTTAGTGTTAGCAACCCACAGAGCTACTTATAATAAACTCATAAAACACTAATGGTTACATATAAAATATTAAACATTTTTCCATCACCTTTTTAACTCAATACTATTTCTTTTTTTATAGAGCACTTATAGTTCTTAACCTCTCTTTATGTTTTGAGTTTAAAAGCTATTTAAGTTTCATTGTTTCCCTTGCCCCATTAGCCAACATATTAGCTAGAACATATTAATGTTGGAACTTCATCATCAATTATGGATACTAAACAGGCTTTATAATACAATATATATTATACTATGTATAATATAAACGTATTTGGTCTTCATTTCTTCACACCATGATGTAGTTTATGACTGTTGCTCTATTTTGAAAAGCTGTATCTTGACAAAAAATGTCTGATGTCCTGCATCACCATAATTAAATTAGAATTTAAAATAACAGAAAATTTTCTTCCCTAATTTAGCTAAGAATATTAAACTGAAATCTGAAACCAGGTTTGATTAAAAATTAAAGCAATTCGAAAGATGTTGAAAACGTACGTATACACGGAGACGTTCCTCATAAATTTCTGTGAATTCGGCCCACTCCGGAGTTACAGACTGTCGCGGTCTGCGTGAGTGGCCCGCCTGCACATCCTGCTCTGTGCTACCCGCAGAGCCGGTTCGGAATGATGAAAACCGCAAAAGGACAAATGCACGGGCCATGTGCTTGAATGTCATGAGCATGCCAATTACTGTGAAAATGTCTGAATCCTTGTTCGTTCCTCAACTTACACTGTCACAGCCTGTGAGAGATGGCTCACGGATCAGCCCAGGAGCAGGGGCCACAGTCCGGGTGTCGCTTCCTTACGGCTCCTGAAAGGTGAACCGAATTCTGAAACACCCCGTGAGTGTGGATCCCGTGTGCGTATCAGAGATTGGAGCGTTAACGCGAGGGAGAGCAGCGGAAGAAGGTGGAGAATCTTGAGATGCAAATAAAGGGATTTCAGCGTGTACCGCAGGCCCTGGAAGCCAGCTTCTTAAGCAGGGATAATATGATTGTCAGTTTTAGCAACCTGAGCTCTGGCAGGACGTTAGAACTTCGTGAGGATCTTGTGCCACCTACATATTTTACAGATAGAAAAACATTTTGCAAATAATTTACCAACAGAGCTATGGCTAAGCACCTCCAAAAGGAGCATGTTAGATTTATAAGGAGGCTTTTGGAAAAGATGTAAATACAGTACACACAGGAAAGAGTTTCTACACCTCATCACGTTTCAAGCTAGGTGACATTGGAACGCCAAGAACACTTAAACTTACAAGGACGCTGTAGAAGACCTTAACTCAACCCTCCCTGGGAAAAATTCTCTGATACTTCATTGTCTTTACAGAATTACTCTTCGTGCAATGACTTGGGCAGTTTTCAGGTCAGTCCATCCCAGCAGCTATGGGACGTGTATTAACCATGACTGCTGAGGCGTGAGGAAATTAAGCAACTGCAGAAGACATTGGAAAACCGTACAAATTCAAAGACTAAAGGTGGCAACGCGAAGATGAAAATGGCCCACTTTTACTCTTCTTAGGCGACATTTCACTAATGCGTATAAACTTGGAAACGGCAGAACAGACTCATTACCTTAATTTTTACAGAGAAATTTGTGAGTGCTTATTATGGTAGAAATAGTTTGTGTTAATCTGAAACTGCTAATTCTTCCACAAGTATATTAGATATTGTAAGTTGCCTATTAAACAACCTTTCCCATGTTTTCATTTGCTATCTATTTCTATAGCATTTAAATAAGATCACTTGGAAAAACCAGAGGTAGGAGGGAATAAGTGCTTCTTAGGTGACACAGTGATAAAAAATCTGCCTGCCAGTGCAAGAGACACAGGAGATATGGGTTCAATTCCTGGGTCAGGAAGATACCGTGCGGTAGGAAATGACAACTCACTCCAGTATTCTTGCCTGGAGAATTCCGTGGGCAGAGGAGTCTGGAGGGCTACATGAACTCCAAAGAGTTTACACAACTTGGAGACTGAGCCCTCACGCATGCAAGAAGGAATGATGGCCACAGTTTAGAGAGAGAGGAAATGGGATACAATTTGAACCTACCATCTTTAGTCATCCCACAGTTATCTCCTATTACACAGTCTCAAACTCACACAAAAATTACATTCTTTGAGAGAATGAATGGAGAAACTTATTTAATGGCAGAAGCAAACTCAGAAGAATGAGGACTGCTAGAAAACAACTGATTGTACATAGCTATTTTTCTCTGTAGGTTCACTTGTGGAAATAGTGGTCAGGAAAAAAAGGGCTAGAATTCTTATATATGCACAATACATCATGAGAAATGCTGAGCTGGATGAAGCACAAGCTGGAATAAAGATTGCTGGGAGAAATATCAATAACCTCAGATATTCGGATGACTCCACCCTTATGGCAGAAAGCAAAGAGGAACTAAAGAGCCTCTTGATGAAGGTAAAAAAAGAGAGTGAATAATCTGCCTTAAAACTCAACATTCAAAAAACTAAGATCATGGCATCCAGTCCCACCGCTTCATGGCAAATTGTTTGTGTTGTCTTAGTCAGGTCTGACTCTTTGTGACCCCGTGGACTACAGGCCACCAGGCTCATCTGTCTGTGGAACTCTCCAGGCAAGAATACTGGAGTGGGTTGCCATTTCCTTCTCCATCATGGCAAACAGATGGTGAAATAATGGAAACAGTGACAGATTCTATTTTCTTGGGCTCCAAAATCACTGCAGATGGTAACTAAAGCCATGAAATTAAAAGACACTTGCTCCTTGGAAGAAAAGTTATGCCAAATCGAGACAGCATATTAAAAAACAGAGACCTTACTTTGCTGACAAAGGTCTGTATAGTCAAAGCTATGGCTTTTCCAGTGGTCATGTATGGATGTGAGAGTTGGACCATGAAGAAGGCTGAGCACTGAAGAATTGATGCTTTTGAACTGTGGTGATGGAGAAGACTCTTGACTCTTGACCCTTGGACTACAAAGGTATCAAACTAGTCAATCCTAAAGGAAGTTAGTCCTGAATATTTATTGGAAAGACTGATGCTGAAGTTGAAGCTCCAATATTTTGGCCACTTTATACAAAGAGTTGACTCATTAGAAAAGACCCTGATGCTGGGAAAGATTGAAGGCAGGAAGAGAAGGGGACAACAGAGGACGAGATGGTGGATGGCGTCACCAACTCAGTGGACATGAGTTTGAGCAAGTTCTGGGAGATGGTGAAGGACAGGGAAGCCTGGTGTGCTGCAGTCCATCGGGTGGTAAAGAGTTGGTCATGACTGAGCGACTGAACAACGACAAACTCTGTTTGACTGATGGGTTCAGTGAGTTCTCTGTTCCTGTGGTTTTGCATGCCATGGCATCTTAAGATAGCCTCTGTAAATGAATCATGCCATTAGAATGGAAACCCCCAACAGAAGTTAAGTTTATATTGTCAGGAACATTTACTTATTTATTTTCTTATTGATCAATTAATTTAAGAAACATTAATTGAAACTCTACCATGTGTAAAATATAATCGGCATTACTGGAGGTATCGTAAAGGTATACTCTGTGGGACTTACATCCTACTTGGATAGAAAAGCAAGAAAAAATTAAGCAAAAATGTGAATACAATAATCTCAAAAAGTAAGGATGAAATTCAAGCACAGTTTTGCGATAGGAAATGTTGGGGATGGAGTAGAGACCCATCAAAGAGGAAAATCGCAGACGGCCTAAGGAAAAACACTTTAAGTGAGAACTGAATGAAGAAGGGGCAGACAGACGAAGCGCAGACTAATTCCCTTCCTGTCAGATAGAGGCCCAAAATTCAAAGCCCCAATAGAGGAAAGAACTGGAATGTAATCTGTCAAATTTGTCAGTGAATCCCCAGTACCTGGTAAATACTGAACACACATTAAGTATTCATTAAACGATGGTTAACAATTTTTTTTGCAGTTAAAAAAATTTTTTTTGTTGTTGAAGGATGCAATTTTTTTTTTTTTAGCATTTGGAAAGTTCGAACAAGAGAGAAGCTTAAATGAATAGGGCCAATCACACATTTGAAGTTCAAAGGCATAGAGGAGCCATGTGCTTGTTTGGGTTTTGTCATAGCTTTTATTCCATAATGTGCTGTTTGTTAATTAAATGTACCAATGTGTTCACAAACTCACAAGCAGTTTTATTTTATTGATTTCTGTTAAATATGAGAAAATTTTACTAACTTCATAGTAAACAATGTGGGACTTGTTACTTAAACTTTAACTGGATACAAAAGCACTGAATGCTGATGTGAGAGGATGAGTCTGAAAGAGACACGTGCGCCCAGTGCTCATCTCAGCCTGTCTATACCAGCCGGGACACGGACGCAGCCTCCATGCCCATCCGCAGACGGGAGCACCGTTAGTAACAGCTGGGACATGGGAGCAGCCTGGATGCCCATCCGCAGACGGGTGGGTGAGGACGCTGTGGTGCATACACACCGAGGAAACCAGATCTGAAAGAGACACGTGCGCCCAGTGCTCATCTCAGCCTGTCTATACCAGCCGGGACACGGAAGCAGCCTAGATGCCCATCAGCAGACAGAAAGATAAAGACCAATACAGTATACTAACGCATATATATGGAATTTAAAAAGATGGTAACAGTAACCCTATATGCAAAACAGAAAAAGAGACACAGATGTACAGAATAGACTTTTGGACTCTGTGGGAGAAGGCGAGGGTGGGATGATCTGAGAGAACAGCATGGAAACATGTATATTATCAAGGGTGAAACAGATCGCCAGTCCAGGTGGGATGCATGAGACAAGCGCTCGGGCCTAGTGCTCTGGGAAGACCCAGAGGAATGGAATGGGGAGAGAGGTGGGAGGGGGGATCGGGATGGGGAGCACATGTAAATCCATAGCTGGTTCATGTCAATGTATGACAAAAACCACTACAATATTGTAAAGTAAGTAGCCTCCAACTAATACAAATAAATGGAAAAAAAATGAGCATTTATGTAGGGGACCAAACTGAGCATGGAAACAATTTGTCACATAGGCTAGGAGCAATATTTTTTAAATGCATGTGACTCATACTTTTACAACCTGTTTTTGTTAAGACAAGTTTATAGCTTTCCTAATGAATTATGAAAGGGTAAATTGGAAAATAAATATGAGAAGTAATGATGAATTGTAAAATGCTGATGTTGAAAATACTCGGATGCATTCAATTATTTTTAGCATATTGTAATTTCTGAAAAGGCTGAAACTGCTTCTCTTATGGTAAACTTCCCACCTGACTAGGTAGAATTACTTAAATATTAATGCTTGAAGCTATTCTCTGTGTAGAAACTCTTAACAAACATAGGGAGTAATTCTTGTCATAGGATTGAGTCTGTCATCCTCCTATTGTTGTAATTGCACAGTTGTCATCATAGCAAAATCTAAATTTACTTTTGTGCTCTAAATACCTCTCAGTATTATTTAAATAATAAATATCAAAGACTGCTTTGCCTGAAACTTAGATTAACTTAAGTAGTAAATTTCTATTTAAAAGAAAATATGCTATTCTAGTTTAGAAATATGGCTTCAAATCATCTCTCCCCAGTGAAGTGGGCTTTTATTGTTTATATATTTTCCACTCTAACTGTTGAAAAATTGTTGAAATTTATTTTTTAAATTATTGCCATGTACACAAGCCTTAAGTTTGATTCATATGGTGTCGACAATAACTTTAAAACTTTAACAATTTCCCTACGTGATACCATGTTCTACCTATAAAAGGTATAATCCCATGTGAACATCAAGTAGTTTATTAACTAGATATAACAGCGAGGCAATAGAAATGGAAGAAATCATGGACCGTTTCTTCCATGGGGCCTTAAAATCATGAAAGCGTATGCAGTGTATGTCTTGGTCACAAGTTACTATTTGTGATTTCCTTCAGCTTACAGAGACATTTTAAATTCAGTAGATATTAGTAACTTTTCTTCAATGAGTGACTTAATTAATTGTTGATAATTGGAAAGGTAGATTAGAAAAGAGTGAGAAGCTGGAAAATGCTGATTAACAAAATAGGCACAATTGGTTCTACCTGGCATATAAAGAGTTTAGAAACTGTACCTCCAACCTAAAAACATTAGAAAGGTGAATAAAATGAAAAATCAACTCTCCATAGATTTCTCAGAGTGAGGTCACAGGACAAACCCTTGTATTTAAAATTGGAGAGAGAGGCAGGCAGATACAGAGACCAGAGCAGAACCCCAAGAGCTGAAGCTCCACAGGACCAGTGCTGGTGTAGAGAAACCTGAGCTGTAAGTTATGAATTGCTAGAGACTCAGGGTGGAGATGATAGAACGAAAAACTCCACGGGGATCACATGGGGCCCCTGCACTTCTGCGAGGAGAAGCTCACAGAAGCCCCATTAGGTCCTTGCAGTGGAGAAAAATCCCCTCCTTCTTCCAGCAGGAGAAAGAGAAAAGGAGCTATTTTGAAATATGCCTCTTTTATCTCCAAAGCTACAGAAGTCTGATGAACGATATTAAGGACCTTAAGAACTGGAGAAAGAGTCCATGTTCATGTATAAGGAAACTCAATATGTCACGATGTCAGTTTTTATTTTGTGGCTATCAACAAATTGATTCTAAATTTTTTGTAGCGGATCAAAAAATTCAGAATAGTCAACACTGCATTGAAAGAGAAGAACAAAGTCAGAAGACTTACAACCCAACTTCAAGACTTTCTATGAAGCTGTAGTAACCAAAATCATGAGGTATTGAAAAAAAATCCAAATATAATAGAGCAAAGAGAGTTTTTTCATCAAATAGTGTTGGAATAACTGGACATGCATATACAAAAATTCAGAGACTGACTTTATATCCATCACAAAAATAGCTCAAAATGGATCACAAACTAAATGCAAAATCTAAGAGTATAAAACTCTTAGACCATAAGAAAAAATCTGCATAATCTTGGACCTAGTAATGACTTTCTAGATACAACACTAAAATTACAATCCATGAAAGAAAGAATTGATAAGCTGAACTTCATTAAAGTTGAAAAATTCTGCTCTGCAGAAGACATTGTCAAGAGAATGAGAAGACAAGCCAAAGACCGGGGAAAGCATTTGCAGAAGACACATCTGAAAAAGGACTATATCCAAAATACACAAAGTGCTTTTAACTCAACACAAGAAAATGAACAAGCTAATTGAAAAATAGGCAAAAGCTTTGAACACCAAAACCTCACCAAAGAAGATAAACCTATGGCAAGGAATCATTTGGAAAAAATGTTCAACATCGTTAAGTCATCAGGAAATTACAAATTAAGACAAGGAGATACCACTACACAACTATTGAAATGGCCAAAATATGAAGCAAGCAATACCAAATGCTGATGAGTATATGAAGCAACAGGAACTGCTGATGGGAATAAAATGATATAGCCAGTTTGGAAGACAGTTTTGTAGTTTCCTTCAAAGCTATACATACACTTACCATATGATCCAGCAACTGCTCTCCTTATATTCAACCCAATGGGTTGGAAACTTTGGTCAACATAGAGACTAGCAAATGAGTGTTTATAACAACTTTATTCATAATTGCCAAAACTGGGAAGTAACTAAGATGCCCTTCAGTAGGAGAATGGGTAAATAAGCTGGTTGTTTCAGATATAGAATAGTCCAACTTGGGTTTGAATTATGGCTTCATCTTTCGAATGTTGTGTGACTTTGGGCTGCCTAATTTTTCCAATCTCACTTTTCTTCTCTCTAAAATATGATAATACCTGCATTATATGCTCATGAGACTTGCATGAGGAGATAGTTGTAAAGACACTCCCTCCAGCTCCTTCTCTTCTTTGCTGTTTTTTCTCCTCTTTCCTGTCTCGCAAGTAATCTTTAGGCTGAAAAGGAAGATCAACAAAGTCAGAAATGGATGGAAAAACTGCAAGAAGATTGTGACATCCAAAATGCCAGTTATGAAAAGAGGTAAGGCCGTTTGAGTCCTCATTTGCACATTCAGTTCAACTCAGCTGTCTGGGTTCCTTCTGAACTGAGACCTGGGAAGCTCATGTTACTCCTGTACTAAGCAATTGATGCTAATGTGTCTTCAGCACGTGCCCTCTTTTGTTAACCAGGCTTTTGCTTTTGCTTCTAGAAAACTGACTGAAGGTGTTCATATTTGTGCGCTCTTAATTTACATATTCCCTGCTCAGAATTAGAATCTTGCCTTGTTTCTACCAGGATCTTTAACCTAGTCCCCAAACTCCAACAAGACACTGGAATGATATTTTCTGCTTAGTAAACAGCATCCCTGTTATTAACTGTCAAGTCCCAAGAGATGACAATCAATACATTATACATTCATGACTTTCAACCTGATTCTCCTCAGAAATCTTTTCCCATGTATTTAGTCATTTCTTCCCCAATTCTTCAAAAAAGGCTCTTAACATCACTTCTAGAGGACAAGAAAATTCTAAAACTCACCTAATACTTGATTTCTTATTTTAACAAGAAATCTGACCACCTGATAAGGACACTTTCAACTTCTTTCCTGACATGTAGTCTTTTACAAACCTTGGTCCTTGTGTGTTTATTTTTAAGGGCTACCTTATGAACAGGAGGCTTAAAGCAACAGAAATGTATTCTTTTTTTTTTTTTTTTTAATTTTTCAGTGGGTTTTGTCATACATTGATGTGAATCAGCCATAGAGTTACACGAATTCCCCATCCCAGTCCCCCATCCCACCTCCCTCTCCACCCGATTCCTCTGGATCTTCCCAGCCCAACAGGCCCGAGCACTTGACTCATGCCTCCCACCTGGGCTGGTGGTCTGTTTCACCACAGATAATATTACTCAGCCGTTAAAAAGAATTCATTTGAATCAGTTCTAATGAGATGGATGAAACAGAAATGTATTCTTTCACAGTTCTGGAGGCCAGAAATCCAAAACCAAGTGTCGGTAAGGTCAAACTCCCTACAGAGGCTTCAGGGAGAATCTCTTCTTTGCATCTTCCAGCTTCTGGTGGTTCCCAGCTCCCTTGGCTTGTGACCACAGCGCTCTAGTCTCTGCTTTTGTTTCCATGTTGCCTTCTTCTTTTCTGTGTTTCTGTGGCAAACCTCCCTCTACTTTTCTCTCATAAGGACACACATGATGACATTAAGAGCTAGTTAGGTAAGCCAGAATTTTTTCATCTCAAGATCTTTGACATAGTCACATCTGCAAAGACTCTTCTTCCAAATTAGGTAATGCTCACATGTTCCCAAGATTTGACGTGAGTGTATGTTTTAATTTTCTGGTTTTTGGGGGGGAGCTGTTTTTAAGCCTACCACACTGTTTCCTCTCTCTTTTATCTTCAAGTGCTATATGTACTTACTCACCCAGTCATGGTCAACTCTCTGCAGCCCCACGGACTGAGGCCAGCTAGGCTCCTCTGTCCACGGAATTTTTCAGGCAAGAATACAGGAGTGGGTTGCCATTTCCTATTGCAGGGTATCTTCCCTACACAGGGATCTAACGCGTATCTGCACCTCCTGCATTGGCAGGCAGATTCCTCACCACAAGCGCCGCCTGAAGAGTCATTATTTGCTTGTTGGCCTTCGCTCTTGATCCCATCCCACTTTAGTTTGGTTCTCCTAATAGCAAAGCCTGAGACAGGGACTTGGTTGTTTGGAAGGTGATTCAGAATTGAAAATATCTCATTCTACCCCATGGCCTCTCTTTTCACCCACTCCCTGTCAGTCTGGGCTAGAGTTCTCTCTTCCACATGATTTCTTGGTCCTGTTAGTCAGAGTTTTCCTTAGCAAAGCTTCAGTCTTATCCTATTATATTAGTGTCACTTTAATTCTTTCAAGAAAGAGATTTCAATTTTTCATTTCCCAAAATATACTCTATATGAGCACATGTTTCAAAGCCTTAGGTCTACCTTCATTGATTTTCTTGGGGATTTTCTGCAGAAACCTCCTGGCTTTCTCTCACATAGACTGATCCATGGGGATAGCTCCATCATGTCTGTTTTTGTTGGTGTCCTGAAAATAAGATAAGACATCTCTTTTGCTGGGCTTTTGAATCATCCTTCCAGAAAAATAGTTTCACCACCTCAGGTCTGCATACATGCAAACATGCAGTTTCATTCAATTAGGTGCAAAGATGAACAAGACAGACTGTGTCCTAAAAGAATTCACTATGCAGAAGAGAGAATAAAGCAAATAAACAAATCACAGTGAACTCAAGGTAAGGTAGACTTAAAGAGAGAGAGGAAAGGATAGTACAAATGAAATTTCCGTTCCACAATGTCTCCTAGAAGAGTGCCTGGGCTAAACTGCAGTTGTAACTGGAATTATCTGCTTATATCTTGGTGGTGGGTTATGGAGTAAAACTAAGGAGAAGGTTATTGGAGAGGTGAACTGAATGGATCCCCGTCTTTTCTTGGCCAGGGTTTAGACAGCCATACAATTAGAGAACACAAGGAAAACAGGAGCTGAGCAGACGGACGACCGCGGAGTGTGTGACGTGGTCTGTTACCCGCGGGCTGGCCTCGAGCCTCACCAGCGCTGGTTACAGATGAGACGGCAAGGGCGCCACCGTACCGAATCCCAGTGGCCACGACTCACTGCTCATTGGTCAGCACAGTTCTGGGCTCACTTCGTGGGTCCTTTCCCCCAGTGCTTCTGAGGTTCTCTGGGGGGACGTTTCTGTGCCCTGGATTCAAGTTTACCTTGCCGATCGATTGTTGGCGCGTGCTGGGGAACTAAACCACAGCTCTCAGCCGTGACTCCCAGCCCTCAGAGCCCCCCTGCTTGTTTTCTTTCCTCCAACAACCCTGCCATGCTACAGATGATGGGGTGGATGGAGATCTGCAGGTCCAGAAGGCCCCCGTATATCTGCGTCTCTCTGAATCACTGATTCAAGTGATTCCAACCACCTCTCTCTCTGATGCTGCTGAGCTTCACTCTCATCAGCTCTAGATTAGGCTTTACCGGGTCCTGTCCTTGCTATAATCTGGCAGATGCGCCCCACCGCAAATTCAAATCTGTGCGTGTGTACACACACACACACACACGCACACGGGGAATGTTTGCTTGCTTGCTGCAGGAAGGATTTCAGTATTAACTGGACCCAGTTTCCCTTTAACAAGGTAGATTGGGGTGAAGTCTAGCTCACTTATTCATATTTTCTACTTTTAAGGAGGTAGTACTATTTTTTTATATATAGACACAAATGTATCTCCAAGACAAACTTTAGGCATCAAATAAATGTTTTTTAATGACTGAGTGAATGAATTGGATTTTCCTAAGTGATTTCAATGTCATTTCTTTTTATTTGACTTTTATAGGGATAAGCACATTCTTACAGATTTTAAAAATATATTGGTAACATCTAGAGTAAGAAAATGTTAGGATCCCACAGATTTTTCTATATGAAGCTCCTTTAAAAATTTATAATTAGTAGATGCAAAGAGACGAATGGTGTTGACTTCATTATCTCTTTGCAGAGTCAACTTCTGTAGGAGACATAAATTGGGGTGAATGCTTGACTCAAAACAGGCCGTATCTGAACCACAGCTCCTGTCCTCTGGATATGGCTAACAGACACAAGATTCAGTCTAATGACCCAAGCTAGGACAATCAGGGTCTACTTTTCAGGTTTTAAAAAAATTCTCATGGAAACACATAAAGACAGAGGAGGTTGAAACTAAATCATAATATGATAGAAGTTGCTGCTAAGATATCTGGAGCTGCCCTAGTTTTTGTCATTATCATGCTTAGAGACTCAATCTTTGCTTTAATTCTAACAGCGACCTTAATGTCCTTCCAATAAATCTCTGTTTTGCTTAAGTTAGCCAGTGCCAACGTCTGCTATTTGCAACCCAAAGAAACGTAAAGAATAAATTATGTGGTCCTAAAAATAAATGACAAATGTGTGGAAAGGGATGCTTTATTCACCAGCCAACAAAATTGGAAGCCAAGTTCCAGAATCTAGTTAAAATGTCTTGTCAGGAAGTCCTGACTTGATAGAATTGGGTACACAGGTTTATTGGAAGTCCCAAGGACTTTGCTGTTAGAAAAGCTAAATCTGAATCATAGCAACACTTTTTCTTTGTGGGATTTGGTCAAGTTAATGTTAATTATAAAAATATAAAGAGATACAAGAAGAAATATAGAAATATAAAGTTAACATATAACAATAAATAATATTAGGTAACATTAAGAAATATTATTTTATACTTCTATACATTGGAAATGCTGATACCTGATGAGTGCTATTATGAGAATTAGGGAGAGGGTAGGTTGCAAGACAGAGAGTCAATATTTATAGTATTTCTGTAGAAATGGTTGAAGATAAGGACAGAAAGACATATTGGAGCTACATTTTGGAGAATTTGCATGCCACAGTGCAAAACTGGAAGTTGATTTGTTTGGAACTCGAAGACATTGCACTGAAGGTCATTGAGCAAGGGAGTGGGAAAGATTAATATGACACCATGACATAGGGTAAGCAGTTTGGAGATGGTAAATGGCAGACTCTCAGGAGATGTTACAGTAATCTCGGTGGTAGCAATGAAGGCCTGAACTAGACTGGTAACAGAGGGAACAGTAAAGGATGAAGGTATTAAAGACACATAGACTGCAATGAGTTGGCTGTGGTGGTAGCTGAAGGAGAAATATATAAATCAGAGATTCTTGAATTTCCAATCCTGAGGGCTTGAGATAAAAACAAATATGATTCAGGATGCTGGAAATACTTCATGAGATACAATTAAGCAAAATAAAGCTATAACAATTTTATATCTTATAACATCTAAAGTTTCTTAGCCATTTTTACTTTATGTGTTTCTTTATTCGTATTGGGTTACAAATCACTGCAAGGAGATCCAACCAGTCCATCCTTAAGGAAATCAGTCCTGAGTATTTATTGGAAGGGCTGATGCTGAAGCTAAAACTCCAATACTTTGGCCACCTAATGCAAAGAACTGACTCATTTGAAAAGACCCTGATTCTGGGAATGATTGAAAGTGGGAGGAGAAGGAGACAACAGAGGATGAGATGGTTGGATGGCATCACCAACGTGATGGACATGAGTTTGAGTATGCTCTAGCAGTTGATGATGGACAGGGAAGCCTGGTGTGCTGCAGTCCATGGGGTCACAGAGTCGGACATGACTGAGCGACTGAACTGAACTGACAAATCACTCACCATTTATGTAGTATGTGGTAAGCTGATTATGTTTTTCTGGAATTGTCTTAAAAGAAAGAGTTTGGCTTTTCCTCAGACCTCCAGTGCTTTCCTATGTATCACATACCATTAAATTGTGGGTATCCACTTAAACCTTACCTATGATTAACTGAGCAATTCCTTTGTACCTGAAGTACTGCCCATAATTTTACATTAACTATCTTATTTAATGTTTTTAATCTTTATAAGCTCCTTGGGAGAAAAGTTATGACCAACTTAGATAGCATATTAAAAAGCAGAGACATTACTTTGCCAACAAATGTCCATCTAGTCAAGGCTGTGGTTTTTCCAGTAGACATGTACAGATGTGAGAGTTGGGTTATAAAGAAAGCTGAGCACTGAAGAATTGATGCTTTTGAACTGTGGTGTTGGAGAAGACTCTTGGGAGTTCCTTGGACTGCAAAGAGATCCTACCAGTCCATCTTAAAGGAAATCAGTCCTGAATATTTGTTGGAAGGACTGATACTAAAGCTTAAACTCCAGTACTTTGGCCACCTGATGCGAAGAACTGACTCATTTGAAAACGGAATGATTGAAGGTGGGAGGAGAACGAGACAACAGAGGATGAGGTGGTTGGATGGCATCACTGACTCAATGGACGTGAGTTTGAGTATGCTTTGGGAGTTGGTGATGGACAGAGAAGCCTGGTGTGCTGCAATCCATGGGGTCACAAAGAGTCAGACATGACTGAATGACTGAACTGGACTGAATCTTTACAAGCAACTCTTTGCAGTAGACACTATCGTTCTTTCTCCAAAAGTAGGGAAGCAGAAGTTCCAAAGGTGCCCATTACTCAACCCATGGCTGGACTTACTTCCTAGAATGAACTTCTTTTATCTTTCCAGCCACAAGAACAAAACAACATCAGGGACTTGCCTCTTGAGACAAATGAAAAATGGTTCTGAATGATTATTCTTTCTTTCTGAAACCTAAATTACCTTTCCTTGGAAGATTTACTAGCATTGAAAGTATCCAACCTAATATGTAACAGGCTGTTAAGGGTGATTATTTTGAAATAAAATTAAATTACAGATAGGAGTTCTAAAGTCTATTTTTTTATGGCAGTGGTTTTCCAACAGTTTTTACCACAAAACACTGAATCTAAGTTACAAAGCCACCAGTGACAATGGTTCCTTAAAGCAGTTGGGTCTTCTGGGTTGGGGTATTTATGCATGGCACAAAAGTATTTGGAAGTGTGTGACATTGCAAAAGTGACCCAGAATTTTTCCTGATAGATTCTTTAAGTAGTGTGCTGCTGTCTTATCCCCACTTAATTTCTGCAAAAAGTAAATACATACTTCATGTGCCAAATCTGACCCAAACTTCATCTTAAATTTGTAACTACATTAATCCATTTGAAAAAGAGGTTACTGACTGCTTAAAATCACTACAGCATGTTTCAAGTCACATTTTGAAAACAAGTGACTCAAGAACAGTCTAATTGTACATTTTACATTTATGTGCTCTAGCTGAGAATTCGGAGAAGGCAATGGCACCCCACTCCAGCACTCTCACCTGGAAAATCCCATGGATGGAGGAGCCTGGTAGGTTACAGTCCATGGGGTGGCTAGGAGTCGGACAAAACTGAGCGACTTCACTTTCATGTATTGGAGAAGGAAATGGCACCCCACTGCAGTGTTCTTGCCTGGAGAATCTCACGGATGGGGGAGCCTGGTGGGCTGCTGTCTGTGGGGTGGCACAGAGTCGGACACGACTGAAGTGACTTAGCAGCAGCAGCTGAGAATTACGTATGTTAAAAAAAAGGATGACCTTTAGAAGTTTAGAGTTATCTGTTATTATCTAGATACATAGGTGAAGTCAGGTAAATTTCTGGCCATTTCTGGGCCTAAGTTTCATCATCTATAAAATAAAAGTCTATGAAACCTTAGACTGGGTGCTCCGTAAACACTAGCTGTCTTTCTACATAAATGTGTTACTGCTCCTGGTGTCCTTGTTAAAGGACTTTCTCTGTTCAAGTTTCTTTCCATCCACCACGCATACTACATTCAAGCTTGGTAGCTTTCCTTTTTTTCCTTCCATTTTCTCTTGTCAACAGCTGTTCTTAGGGAAGCTTTTGACATAATTTGTATGATGGATATATACATTAATGAATCTTTAAAATCACAGTAAGAACTTGGTCATTAGGCAAGTAGCAGTGGTGTTGATTGATTTTATCCGAAGTAGGATTGAAAAGAGGAATGTGTATCGATGTGCAAGATTTGTGCTCAAAGAATATCATTTAAGCAGTGTCCTGAAGGATAAAAAACTTTTTGAGCTTAGATGAAAATTTCTTAATTAATTTGCTTAACAAATATACTACTTTATTCCAACTTGTGTTTCTACCTGGAAACTCTAGTCTGAGAACACACTGCAGTCTTTGTACTGAAATCTTAATAGTCCTTAGTTCATAAAAGCTGACTTCCCACTATCAGCTAATAATTTATGAGTCATGATGCCATTCCTAGCTTTTTTTTTTTTGCCATTCCTATCTTAAAGATGAATGACTCATCCAGAAAGAAAAAAAAATGTGAAGTTAAATTGCCTTGAAATAATTTCATTTGATTTATTTTATGTTCCAGGAATCTTGAGACCAATAGATCATAAAGTGAATTCATAAAAAATATGGCTATTTTGCTTTACATATTTCCATTTAGTTCTCAATATTTTAAAAATAGCATATGTACTTTGGTATTAAAATACCAATGCAAATTTTAACTGAATGAACAAATAAAAATATATGATAATCTTTGATACTGCAATTAGTGTATTTATTGATGTGAACAGATAGTCACAATGAACAACAAGCACATAAAAAGGTTATAGCAAAACACATATTTATATATAGTAGCTACATGTACATATTATGCTATGTGTATCATATAAAGTTCAATCTCTTTTTTTTTTTTTTTTTGAAACTTTTACACATATTTAGGTGAGAAAATCTTAAATATGGTTTTCACTGAATTTTACAGTGATCAACACACCAATGTAATGACCACCCCGTTTAAGATGTAAAGCATTTACCTTAGCCCAGAAGCAACTCTTATGGTCCTTCCCAGCCATCAACCCTGACAAGGATAACCACTATTAAACTATCAAGATTTTTACTAACTTTTGTATTTTCTCATGGCCTTTCTCCTGGACTCTCAGCTTCGGAGCCTCTTTCCAAATGTACAAAGTTGCAGACGTCTCAGCTCTTTAGGCTTCCATTTTCAAATGGACTCCTCCAGCAAGCCCTTTTTCCATGATAACTCAGTCCTTGACTTTCCACATTACTATGAATCTATAAATTTGGTTTAATATTTCTATATTGTTATTTCAGGCAAGGATAATATCTTAAACAGAAAACAGGATTTCTGTAAGGACATAGTCCTTAACATCTTATTTATTTTGTCCCTTACAATTTAATATTGGGAACAATGTGAGTTTATTCAGACATCTGTGCTCACATTCTAGCTCTGCCTCTGTGATAGCTATATGCCCACCACCAAGCTATAGATCCCCTTTTTAGTTCCAATATTTTCATCTGCAGTTCAGAACTAGTTATCATAGGGTAGTAATGCAGATATGAGGAAAAGAAATCAGTTAATTCAATTTTAACCACGTTGTGTTGGTTATGCCAACACTACCTTTGTAAGTGTTGTGGGAAATGGGAGACCAGGTTGTAGGACTTCAAGTTTAGGATTATAATTCTTGCTAGTCTATCCTTTGTCTTAGTGAGTATCCTTGGGCTTGCAATTCCAGTTTTTTGAGGCCCACTTTCTCCGCATTTTAAAAATAAAGGTTGGAGGATTTGTATAAAACAAATCCCACAAAACCCTTAAAGAGCCTCTGGTTCCAGTAGCCTGTGTCTAAGCTTCACGTGAGCCAGCACTGTTTAGCTACAGGTGAGCTCAAATGCTGTGCGTGCATCTTATGCGCTTCTGTGTCTTTGCCTGTTATCTCTGTTGTTTATATAAGTGGGGACTCCTGAAGGAAAAGTTATCTTTAGAGAAGACGTTATTTCTGATGTTGAAATTAAATGGTTCTTTCAGAATGAATTTAGCTTTGGTCTATCTATTTGTGTTGGTAGAGCTATCGAAATGTACTAGGGAGGGGGGATGCTCTTTGACCAGAAGCCGTTTTTCATATTTATCTACCATCTCTTCTAGCCCTGGGGGAGCCTGAAGCTTCTGTCTCACCTAATTCCTGTGCTGGGCAAGGCCACTGGCTGCCTCTTCCCTTATTTCTCTTTTTCTTTCCTCAGAATTCATTCACATTTTGAGAGATTTTTAAATACTGATTTCAGAGGAAGTCTGTGCAATACAGAGTTATTGTCTGTATTTTCAATTATTTATGTTTCTTGAAGAATTATCATTGCTTCTTTAAATAGGTAGTTTTAGAAATCTCCTTCCTACATCTTGCTGGAGCTAAAAAGGATTTCTAACCTAGTAAATAATTACAGGGTAAAAGAGCATGCATTGCAGCTTTTATCACATTCTTTGCAGTTGAGGGATGGCACCTGTACAGCTGTTGAATTACCTCTGGGTCGTCATTTCATGTTTCCTGCTTTGGGCCACTTTAGATTTATCTTCAGGGCTTCCCTGGTAGCTCAGCTGGTAAAGAATCTGCCTGCAATGCAGGAGACCCCAGTTCGATTACTGGGTCAGGAAAATCCACTGGAGAAGGGATCAGTTGAGTTCAGTCGCTCAGTCTTGTCCGACTCTTTGTGACCCCATGAATCGCAGCATGCCAGGCCTCCCTGTCCATCACCAACTCCCGGAGCCCACCCAAACTCATGCTCATCAAGTCGGTGATGCCATCCAGCCATCTCATCCTCTGTCGTCCCCTTCTCCTCCTGCCCCCAATCCCTCCCAGCATCAGGGTCTTTTCCAATGAGTCAGCTCTTCACAAGAGGTGGCTAAAGTATTGGAGTTTCAGCTTCAGCATCAGTCCTTCCAATGAACACTCAGGACTGATCTCCTTTAGGATGGACTGGTTGGATCTCCTTGCAGTCCAAGGGCCTCTGAAGAGTCTCCTCCAACACCACAGTTCAAAAGCATCAATTGTTCTGCACTCAGCTTTCTTCACAGTCCAACTCTCACATCCATACATGACTACTGGAAAAATCATAGCCTTGACCAGATGGACCTTTGTTGGCAAAGTAATGTCTCTGCTTTTTAATATGCTATCTAGGTTGGTCATAACTTTCCTTCCAAGGAGTAAGCATCTTTTAATTTTATGGCTGCAATCACCATCTGCAGTGATTTTGAAGCCCCCCAAAAATAAAGTCAGATACTGTTTCCACTGTTTTCCCATCTATCTGTCATGAAGTGATGGGACCTGATGCCATGATCTTAGTTTTCTGAATGCTGAGCTTTAAGCCAACATTTTCACTCTCCTCTTTCACTTTCATCAAGAGGCTTTTTAGTTCCTCTTCAATCTGCCATAAGGGTGGTGTCATCTGCATATCTGAGGTTATTGATATTTCTCCCGGCAATCTTGATTCTAGGTTGTGCTTCCTCCAGCCCAGCATTTTTCATGAGGTACTCTGCATGTAAGTTAAATAAGCAGGGTGAGAATATACAGCCTTGACTGCAATGGGTGAATTTAACTCAGATGACCATTATATCTACTACTGTGGGCAGGAATCCTTTAGAAGAAATGGAGTAGCCATCATGGTCAACAAAAGAGTCTGAAATGCAGTACTTGGATGGAATCTCAAAAACGACAGGTTGATCTCTGTTCGTTTCCGAGGCAAACCATTCAATATCACGGTAATTCCAGCCTATGCCCCAACCAGTAACACTGAAGAAGCTGAAGTTGAACTGTTCTATGAAGACCTACAAGACCTTTTGGAAATAACACCCAAAAAAGATGTCCTTTTCATTATAGGGGACTGGGATGAAAAGTAGGAAGTCAAGAAACACCTGGAGTAATGGGCAAATTTGGCCTTGGAGTACAGAATGAAGCAAGGCAAAGGCTAATAGAGTTTTGCCAAGAGAATGCACTGGTCATAGCAAACACCCTTTTCCAACAACACAAGAGAAGACTCTACACATGGACATCACCAGATGGTAAACACTGAAATCAGATTGATTATATTCTTTGCAGCCAAAGATGGAGAAGCTCTATACAGTCAGCAAAAACAAGACCTGGAGCTGACTGTGGCTCAGATCATGAACTCCTTATTGCCAAATTCAGACTTAAATTGAAGAAAGTAGGGAAAACCACTAGACCATTCAGGTATGACCTAAATCAAATCCTTATGACTATAGAGTGGAAGTGAGAAATAGATTTAAGGGACTAGATCTGATCAATAGAGTGCCTGATGAACTACGGATGGAAGTTTGTGGCGTTGTAAAGGAGACAGTGATCAAGACCATCCCCATGGAAAAGAAATGTAAAAAGGCAAAATGGTTGTCTGAGGAGGTAATGGTGGTAGGTTTGGTGAACTTTGATCAAAGTTCTGCTAGTATGAATGAAGAAGAATCTGGAACTATGCTGGTGTTCATATAATATTTATAAATGGAACATAAATGGAGTACGGATAGAGTGGATAAGACTTGCTGATAGAGGGGGCATAGGACAGTATCTAGCTGTCCCCAGGGTTTCTGAAGCGGAACACTGGATGAATGACTCTGTCTAGGAGACAGACAGGAAGGAGCAGATTTGCAAGAAGGATAGGGGAGTCTGGAGTTTCAGAGAGTCTCAGATTAGTACTAGATATTGGGAATCATTTACACAGTGGATAATGAATTAGATGTAAACTAGATAGCTATTTTACAGGCATTCCAGTTCATCTGACAGAAACACCAACTTAACCTGCCAGTGTATTCTGGTACAGTGACAAGACAGTTAAATTTTACTTCAGATGTTTAAAAAAGTATCAAATATAAACAAAACCCACTCTCCTTTGGAAGCAGGTGCCTTGGAAACGGAACACTTGTTATGACGATGCTGCCAATACTCATATTTTTAGATTTCATCTTTAGGAATTACCTCGAAACTTTACAGATCTTCTCTAGGAAAATCATCTTTTCAGGAGTGCATTTAGATACACATGCTTCTTGGAAAATACATAAATATAATAATAATAACAACAATATGGAGTACCTACAATGTGTAGCAAATCCTGTACTAAGCTTAATGAACATTATCACATTTAGTCTTCATAACCACCCAATGAGCTAATTATATCTAATATTTATTTTTTAGTTGAGAAAACAGGCTTGGAGGAGTTAAAATAAGTTGCACAAAGTCACAGGAGTCTGCCTGACTCTCTAAGCAAAGTTTTTTGAATAGTTTGAATAATAATAATTTGATTTTAAAATATAAGTATAGAATAACAAAACTCATTTCTAAGATATCCCTAGAGAATCTCCATCCCCCTCAATAAAAGGAGTTCTCAAAGTCACTGAAATGTGTATAACCTATTAAAAAATTAATTTGAGGAATAAGCTCCAATTAGGTATATTTTGTTTGGGTAGTGTTTGATGAATTATTTTAATTATTTTACTGCCACCTATTTTGTTCAAATTGTAGGATAAAAACAAAGCTGAACTATGACTTTTACTTATGTGGAATTTAATTACAAACCACTTTTATTCTTTTTGTTTACCAGATTTGTTCTCTTTGTCTTTTCTAAATAACATGGTCTTAAGGCAAGTGACTGACTCAAAAAAAAAAAAAGATTATAGGAGTAGAGTCACTTACAGAGGTGTGCTAATTTCTACAGAGCAAAGTGAATCCACCATATATATATACATATATATAAATATGCCCACCCTCCTGGATCTCCCTCCATCAAGGTCACCATACAGCCCTGAGCAGAGTTCCCGGAACCACACACGGGTTCTCATAAATCATCTGTTTTATACACAGGAGTATACACATGACTTTTTAATTCTTTCATATTATAGAATTTTGCAGAGATTTTTCTGCAAGAGACTCAATTAGGAGAAGAGACTCAAAGAGAAAAGAAGAGACTCGGTTAAAGCTTGGGATGAACCAAGTTAACAGACTCAGTGTTTTCAAACATAGAGAACAGCAACATGCATGCACACACACGCACACGCACCACACATGTGTGCACTCACACACACCAAGAAGGAATCCATATACTTTGGTATACACCAAATTCTTACCATAAGTGAACTTTCCAAAAGTCACCCAAGAAATTATTTATGAAGGCTGGTAACATAATGGATATTAATTATTAAAGTGAATAACTTATAAAATCTGTTATTCCCTTAAAAGTACAGCTACAAAATATCTTTAGGTCCTCACTTGATGTTAGCTGCTAATGTCTTGCTTTGTACTGGATATGATAGAGGAAGTGATACAGCTATGATCTGAATATGATATGATAGGAAAGAGGAAATGATATGGAAATGGATATAATGCAGGAGAAAGTTCATCTATACTCTTTTTCTTTCTGCATTAGAGCAGGGTAGCTATATGAAAAGGGAAGAAATATATAAGTTAAAGCAAAACAACTCTAATCCTTCCCCATGAAAAAGCCCTCCAAGACCTATTTCCCTCAGTAGAATCTTTTTTGTTGTTAAATTCATGAAAGAAGAAATGCTTAATGTACACAATATATTGTACAGTATTGATTATATTTGAAAATTGTGTACACAAAATATCTCAAAGATAATTAACTAAAAACCATGGGTAGTCAATATATAAAAGTAACCAATCATATTATTGCAGTATGGAACTCGGAGTATTTCTAAGGGTTTAATGTGTCTTTGCGTTAAAGTACAATCATGAGATATCAGAAAAATCAGATTCAGAATCACTGGTTAATACTCTTTAAAATGTGTAGCTTCCTAGGCACTGTGGCTAGTATAATTTTAATAAAGTACCCTAGAATCAGAGAAAGTCACGATGCCACTCAAAATCCAATAGGAACTAACTTAAAATATACATAAAATGGTGTTTCCAGATGACAGAAAAGAAGCATACAATATGAAATTTCATCTACACAGTTCAGATGGTAAAATTTAAAATTTGGAAGCATTGCATGAACTATTCAAGGGCATGTGATTTTGGTGTCTTTGGGAAGTTAAAGAATTTTCTTCATATTTGAAGAAAATAGAATGTCTTAAGAGAGCCAAAGGGTTTCACTGGTACCTCAGTGGTAAAGAATCCACTTGCCAATGCAGGAGACGTGGGTTTGATCCCTAGAGGGGACGATCCCTGGAGGAGGAAATGGCAACCCTCACCAATATTCTTGCCTGAGAAGTTCATGGCTAGAGGAGCCTGGCGGGCGTATGCACATCAAGGACAACTGCTGAAGCCCCTGTGCCCGAGAGCCATGATCTGCAGCAAGAGAAGCTACTGCAAAGAGCAGCCCGTGCACCGCACCTGGAGGGAGCCTCCTGTCCCCACAACCTCAGAAAAGCCCAGGCGACAGCAAAGGCCCAACACAGCCACAGACAGATAAACAAATGAAGCTGTATGTGTAAAGAGAGAGCCCCAAATGCAAAATCAGAATATTCAACTCGGATGAGTAAGTAGACTACTCAAATGCGATGAGCTACTTAGACTAATGTGTACATAATTCGAGTTAGGGAATGAAAATTGTAAAACTACACACCTTTGCAAAGTGAAATGAAGATATCTCCTGCCATATCAATAAATAAGAAATGTCACAGCCATCAGCGACTTCTGGCCTCCAAATGTGAATGAGGGCTCCCAAAACTTGCTGAAGCGGATCCTGCTACCCCGCCACGGGGCCTGCTGAGGAGCTGGGAGAAGGCAAGAAGCAGCCGTCTGCCATGCCTTAAAGTGAGAAAGAGACAGGACTGGCCCCAGGGAGCTGAGGGGCGCATGAACGGAATGAATTCAGTGAGCCCAGAGGCTTGCGTCTTCCCCTACACTGAGTGCTAAGTTCCTTAACTGGATGCCTGGTCTCGCACGTTCAGACTGCCTGCTCCCTTTGTTGCAAACGTGTTTGCAGCCTTCCTTCCCCTACCTCCTCCTTGGGGCAGTTTTCTCCGAGCTATTGAGATGCTGTCTCCTGGCCTCAGAGTCCTAAGCATTCCCACCAAATAAAATAGCTCTCTGCTTTCATGCTGTGTGTATTTTTTAGACGACAGTAACTATGGAATCTGTTTAGGGAGACTCTCAGCATTTTCCAGTTCAGTCTTGGGAGATAAACAGAAAACAAAGCAGGTGAAAGCCACTTCCCTGCCAAATCTTTCTTTAGTCAATATACAACCTTATTTGTCAGACAGGAAAATCCCAGTCTGCTTGGGAAAATACGTGAAATGAAATTCTCTCGGTCCTGTCTGACTCTTTGCTACCCCGTGGGCTGTAGCCTGGCAGGGCGGCCCCCCTGGCCGTGGGATTCTCCAGGCCGGAGTACTGGCTTGGGGAGCCATTCCTCTCTAAGGGATCTTCCCAACCCGGGGATCGAACGCAGGGCGCTGCGCTTCAGGCAGGCTCTTTATTGTCTGAGCCACCGAAAGTATATCGGCCACTTTATTGGGTAAAAACATTTTATCAAAGGTTAGTATGATAAAGCTAATCAAGCTACAGTATGAATACTTTTATGTGAAGGGAAAAAAATCCGTCTACTTTTGGTAAAATGCTTGTGCTTTTTATTTTTGGTATAGTATCTCAGTTGTGATTTCAATTTAAAATGTTTAAGGAAAAAATTAATTATAGGCCGAGATTTTAAATTGAAATAAGAATATGTCTAGTGTTTGAGAACATTATGGGAATAAGTTTGAAGGTTTAATATTTACTATCAATATATTATAATCACCAGGGGTAAAAGGGAAGCTTGGCGTGCTGCAGTTCATTGGGTCGCAGAGTCAGACGTGACCGAGCGACTGAGCGGCAAGGGGTAAGAGAAACACTTGAGAGTTTGTGAACATTTTGTTTGCGAGAAGCACTTGTGTTTTCCATTTTGTGCACATATACACACAAGGTCCCATCAGCCATCCCGAGCTCAGAGCAGATTGATAAGCGTTGCCATTCTTGAGCAGCACACCAATATGCTTTCACATCTGCACTGAGAATATGCTCAACGTGATAGTTAAATTAGAGACAAACTTTGCTTCCCTGGTGGTCTAGCAGGTAAAGAATCAGCCTGCAATGCAAGAAACTAGGGTTTGACCCCTTTGTCAGGAAAATCACCTGGAGGAGGAAACGGCAACCCTTTCCAGGATCCTCGCCTGAAAAAGCCCAAGGGCAGAGGAGCCTGGTGGGCTGCAGTCCAAAGAGTTGCAAAAAGTCACACCTGACTAAACATGCAATTTGAATATTTAAAATGATAAATGTAGATTAAGTGTTTTGGTTAAATACAGTTATAAATTAGGTAAAATATTAATCAAAAGCCACTGCTATGTATATTATGGCTTATCCATGATGCTGTATGGCAGAAATAAACAGCATTGTAAAGCAATTATAAATAGATAAAGAAAAATAGAAAAAAAAATATAGCATTAACTAAAAAAAAGAATCTTGTCATTCAACAAATTTTAAAGTATTTACTATAGATAATTGTTTGAATAAAGTATAAAACAAAAATAAAGTGATTGCTAAATATTTATTGTATTTATAATTACAGAAAAAGATTATAAATTTACTTAAAAAGTTTAATATGTAACTTAGGTGGCATAGTAGAGAATCAGAGGCACTTTTCTTCCTGAAACAATTAAAAAACCAGGCAAGTGATGTGAAAACAGTTTGAAAGAAATTGGGCATTAGGTAGTGAAGGCCAATGAGCATGGAGATGAGCATGGATTGCTCCAGGTTACTTCCAGGAGACAATTTCCAGGTTGTACCAAGGGAAACACATTCCAGACTTTTTCTTGGGTTACAGAGACATCACTGGGTGTCCAGGGAGGCGAAGGCAGCCACATTTTGCAGGACAGAATCCCAGAGAAAAAAGAGTTGCCTGCGGAAACAAGCAGAGCCCTCAGGGGATTCCCTGGAGTTTTCACCTGAGGTTTGATCAGCACATATATGCAGAAATTATCCAAGGCTGAGGAGGGGCCACCTGAAAAGATCAGAAGGAATAACACTTGGACTCACACAGGGTCTAGAACAGTACTGCTCCCAGCAGCCAGAGTGGAAAATCTTATAAATTACAGCCCGTGGCGCAGATCGCGAAGAAGGTTCTTGCATCAGTAGTGGGGAAAGATTAACCCTTGACCATGCTCTCATCTTGCCAAACAAAGAGGACCACATAACCTGCCAGGCTCCTCTGTGCATAGCGATCCTCCAGGCAGGAATACTGGAGTAGCTTGCCATGCCCTCCTCTAGGGGATCTTCCCAACCCAGGATCAAACCTAGGCCTCCCACATTGCAGGCGGATTCTTTACCACCTGATCCACCAGGGCAGACCGAGAATACTGGAGTGGGTATCTTATCCCTGTTCCAGGTGACCTTCCCGGCCCAGGAATTGAATCAAAGTCTCCTGCATTGCAGGTGGATTCATTACCAGCTGAGCTACCACGGAAGCCCAGTGGAGAAAGATAAGCCCTTGACTCTACCGTGAGCTACCTGGGAAGCCTGGCGTGCTGTAGTCCATGGGGTTGCAAAGAGTCAGACACGACTGAGTGACTGAACTGAACTGATACCCTGATCTTGCCAAACAAACCTTAATCAGACCTAAAAGGATCAGACTGCTTCCAACTTACCTAGTGGTTTCCCATAAAAAAGCTCAAGAAATTTATTGGCATAAACACATCTTAAACATCCTAAAGGCAAAACTTACAATTGCTGGTATCCAAACAAAAATCACCACACATGCAAGTAAGCAGGAAAATGCTAGCCATAATGAAAAGAAAACTCATTTGAAACTGATCCAGAATGGCATGGATCTATTATTAGATAATAAACAAGATAATAATTTGCAAAAATCAAATTGATTCTTATAAAAATACTCAATGAATTAGAAACTTAAGAGAATCCAAGAAGTATATTTGAAAAATCTGTATTTACTCATCTATTTTTTAATGCAAAAAACCTTTGAACTGCTACTTCAGTAAAGAAGAGACACAGTTGGCAAATAACTACATGAAAGACTCCACATTATTAGAGTGAATTACAAATTGAAAGCACAGTGAGAAACTTCTATATGCTTACTGGACTTACAATTAGTTTAAAATTTAAAAGATTGACAGTATCAAGTGTTGATAAGAATATGAGGCAGAAGGAATTCTCATATACTACTAAGTGGGGGTGTAAAATAGTACAACCACTTTGGAAAACAATTTGTCAGTGTCATAAGAAATTAAACATAACCTGTTTACAACATGACTATTGTTACAACATGTAGCTATTTCCAAAAAAAAATAAAGGCATATGTGCAAACAAAGATTTGTATAAAAATGTTTACATCAACTTTATCTGTAACAAAATCTGTTAAGAATCCAAACGTCCATCAACAGGCAAGTGCATAAATAAATTGTGGTATATTCAGACAATATAAAAATACTAATCAGAAAGAAAAATGAATAAGCTATTAATACATGAATAACATGAATAAATTCAGAAATAATTAAGTATTCTGAGTGAAAAAAGCCAAACATCTCTCCCTTTAAAAAAAAGCAAAAAACCCAAGAAACTATTCCATATATAATTTCATTCAAATAAAATTTTAGAAATGTAACTAATGTCTGAAAGTAAATCAGTCATTGATTTACTGAAAGCAAATGAGTTATTGCCTAAGAATGGGAGATGAGGCATAGAGAGAGAGGAAAAGGAGAATTACAAATGTGAACGGGACATGTGAGGAGAAGTGATGGATGCATTCACTATCTTGATTGTGGTGATGCTTCATGGGGGTGCTTGTCTAATATACAATTTAAACATATGCAATATATTTCATGTCAAATATACTTCAGTAGGGCTTCCTGGGTAACTCAGTGGTAAAGAATTTGCCTACCAAGCAGGTTTGATCATTGGGTGGGGAAGGTCCCCTGGAGGAGGAAATGGCAACCCACTTCAGTATTCTTGCCTGGGAAATCCCATGGTCAGAGGAGACTGGCAGGCTCTAGTCCATGGGATTGTAAAGGGTCAGACATGACTTAGCAATTAAACAGCAACAAATATTTCAGCAAAGCATCTATAGAATCTTCATTTCTTAATTCATTACTTTAATAAGTTGATTTTTAATTTAAAAAATAAAATATTTCTATAAATAAAAACTTTCATGTACATTAAAAAATTGATGCTGTCAGATGTAAGGCAGCCTAATTAAAACTCTTGGTCGTGGGGTTCAGAAATTTGTTATAACAGTCCCAGTTGATTCTAACTCACGCAGGTTTTCAGAATCATACCTTTAGACAGTCAGAAGCTTTATAAATTTCACATTTGGCACAAATCATTTGAGCATCTTTTAATTCCCCTAACAATTTCATAATTTTAGCTTAGAAGTTTTTCAAAGGATGAATAATAATTGAATTCTTGGAGAAGGAAATGGCAACCCACTCCAATATTCTTGCCCGGAAACTTCCAGGAACAGAGGAGCCTGGCAGGCTGCAGTCCATGGGGTCACAAAGAGTCGGCCATGACTGAGCATGCGTGCACGATGTGTGGCTAGGAAGATGATAAAATGTGTTCAAGTGTAAATAAGAAGTGCACTTGCTTGGTATTTTATACAACTGTCCATGCTGGAAAAGCATCGGAAATAATTACATCAGAGGCCCACCGTCCAGGTTCTGTGTGGCAAATATCACTCCATTGCTTTCAGAGTTTCATAAATGCATCAGGACGTAGCGGAAAAGGAAGTGGTTTGGAAGATATTAATATACGATATATTAACATATAGGATGATATTAATATATTCATATATAGGATGTCGCTTTCATATTTCTGCTTCTTAGTTGAATGCCCTTGAGAAGAACAAGGAAGTGAAATGTTTGAAAGGAGGAATTTGGGGAGTAAAGGAAACAGAAGAGTGTCAAGCAGAGAGCAATGAGGGGAGGACATCACAATAACAAAAGAGACTTGTTGAATGTGTATGGAGCCCCAGTGCATGGTTATAATAGGATTTACTGTGTATATAGTTCTCTTCTGCCAAGAAAACCAACCGAACCATAACTACTTCAATAACTTGGTAGGTTCTTACTTTTGAAATTGATAAAATAATTCTCACCGTGTTTTTATTTTTTTATGAACCTATGATGCCAAGAATATGCTCTTTAGAGAGATTCTGATGGGTATTAATGCTCACTATTCCTCATTGCCTAGGTCTGAATGGGATGTACACCATTTTCCTAAAGCACTGTGTCTCAAAGTCCTGACTTTAACTCAGAGTAGTAAGTGGCAGGAGGTGGATTCTGGAATTGTTTACAGATTCTCTGTTGAATGATTGTTATTGAATATGTAGTAGGGACTGTGCAATCAGGCTAATTCACTGAAGGGCGTTTCTTCTGAAATGGGATTAAAGCTTATAAGGATTCACTAATGTAATGCATGTGAAGCATGTCACCATTGCTTGGAACGTAGTGATTGTCTAATATTAGCTGTTAGAAGTATGGAGGCAACACAGCAGAGTTGAAAGTCACTAAATTAGGAAGCAAAAAACCAAAATACTAATGCCCTATGTTTAGGATTTTGGGAAAATTTCTTATCCTATTCAGAGTTTCTTTACTCAATCTATAAAATGGATTTAATACAGTCTCTGACTAGGAGCTAGATCAGTTAGATATGTTGAAGTCTTTTCTAGGACTAGGTTCTGTTCTACCAAAAGAGGACCCCAAATGACCAAATGAAAAGCCCTGAGGGATTAGATAGAGACTTACTGGGAGAAGACACACGAAAAGGACATTCACAAGGTGCATCTTGGAGGTGTTGCTTCTCTTGATGCTATTGAGTTGTGATTTGCCACGTGTCCCCCAAATATTTCCTTTTTGAAACGTTTTGTAATAAGATCGAGTCACAGTCGAGGCAGGTAGAATGCGAGGCACTTTGGTCATGCAAGAGCTAAAAGAAGAAAAGTAATGAGTTGAGAGAACCGCTAAACAGATTGAGCACCAAGGTTGCTGATCCATTCCTGATTCCAATTAACCTTAATTTGTTTAGAGGCTCAGCGACGCCAAATGAATCTAGCTGGACAATTAGCAGAGCAGCAACACGAGTTCAGCTCACCGAAGACTGTGTATCAGCTGGGGATGATGAGGGCTCGCTTCTGCTGATTCTGTGATAAACGTCAGGGCGCGGCTGTCTGTGGAGCTCCTTGACTTGGAAGTTACAGACTGTACACGTTCTGAGAGGCTGCGTGTAGGAGCTGTAGGGGGAATGACCTGCACTTCAGCAGGGGATTTTATTAGTGAGCACAAGCTATTTACAAGTGAATATTAATAAGACTATCTCGTAAGCCCATGAGGTTTAGACTATGATTAATTCTTTGCACACACAGTGCTTAGCAAGGACTAGGTGTTCAACAAATGCCAATGAAGATATTTCTTCCATTTTTAAACTTTACCAAGTATTTCCTTAGTGAATATTCCTTGCTCTTACCAGAAAATCTTTTCTACCTGTTAGGATAAAAATATGATACACCCTATTTTCAAGACAGGAATTTTGAAACACAGATTCACTAACATGTTGAAGATAGCATCATTTCTTTCCTGGGCAGCCATCTCAGAACAAACTGTAAGAAAATCTAATTCATATCATTACTGATTATTAAATCTGAATAAAAATGATTCAAACGTGTGTCCAAAAAGATTAATACAAATATGCAAATCATATTTGCAACACACTGTTGATTCTTTATGAAAGTTATGCAGAAAGTGGACATGGTCTCTTATTAGGACAGGAGGAGACATAGTGAGGTCTTAAAGGAGAGTGGGAAGCAGCAGCTAATTTCAGCTCTGATAATAACTTGATGCGTGGCCTCGGGCAACTGATTTAAATTCAGGGAGCCTCCACTTCTGTCAGGGTGATGATAATATATGCCTACTTCCCACATGTGTTGTGTGGATTAATTATTTAATGTTTGTCAAGTGCTTTGAAGATGAGGACTAAAGACTAGATGCAAAGCCTGTTACTTGGAGTAGGTTATATGAGGAAACTGCATTCTTTGTCACTGGTGAGTGCCGATGGGCCAAAAGGGGAGTCTGAAGGGATACCAGTTGAAAGTGTGAAAGAACTGAAAACTTGATGATGAAACAGCCATTTCTCAAGGAATCAGGATTTTTTTTTTTTTTTATCTGTCCTCTACTTTGGAAGAAATGTGTTTGACAGCTAAGCATAACAGGAATGTATTTTAAAGTTATGTCTAGAAAATACCTCTATCACCAAAGCAGTGTCAGTTTGCTTTTTCCACCATATCTACATTAACTGCACAATGAGAATTCATCCTTTAAATGGCTCTTAGACAACAAGAATTCCCCAGCACAAAGAATTTACTGTTTTATGTTGAATCTACTTTTGAAGTAAGAATTTAGGCACATTAAAATTGTTGGTTTGAGTAGAGTTTTAAATTAAGGAACTGATAATTTTATGATTTCTGAAAGTGGTAGAAACTATAAGTATTTTCTAGCTAAGTAAACAGACAATCATTTTATTCTTTCATGCTCATCTGTTTCCTAAGTATGTAAGGAATTTGCTCAAATTAATAGATGAAGGTTAATGACACCTCTATGAGAAGGATTCTCGAAGGCTTTACAGCAAGCAAATGTCAAGGTGAGTAATTGTTAATTTGGTTAATTCAGGACTAAAACAGCACTGTGTTTTAGCTACCGTGAGTCACTAGCCACAGATCGAGTGACCAAACCCTTTATTTTGGACTCCTATTAGAAAAATCACAGAAATATGGAAAAATAATGCTACAATGTTACATTATGCACATGAAGAAAGGAAGGCCCTGAAATCAAAATGTCTAGACCTAGATTCCATTGATAGTTGACAGCTGAACAAATATCCTCATATGTATACATTATTTCTCCACACTGAATCCAACTATTATATTCTAAAGGTTAAAAATAGCATAAATATGACAGGACAAATATATATGTTATATATAAAAACATACACATGCATATATATGAAAGGTATAATTTTAAATTATATATTTAAATTTACAAATTCAGATAAATTAGATTTTTCTGACAACATTTGACATGGAATTAATTGAGAGTAATTAATTAAATTTGCTGTTGCTGTTCAGTAGCTAAATCACATCCAACTTCTTGCTTCCTGGTGGACTGCAGCCTGCAAAGCCTCCCTTGTCCTTCACTGTCTCCTGGAGTTTGCTCAAATTCATGTCCATGAGTCTGTAATGCTGTCTAACCATCTCATCCTCTGCTGCACCCTTCTCCTTTGGCCTTCAATCTTTCCCAGCATCAGGGTCTTTTCAAATGAGCTGACTCTTCACATTTTTATTAAAGAATAACATATTTCCACTCTGTTTCACAGTATTGACAATATTCCAGTTAATAATTGTACTGTTTTAAATTAACTAAAAACTTAAACATGTTATATCATTTACTCCTTATAATAATCATTTGTGTTTAGTATTCTTTAGAAAACTCATAGCTGTTATATAATAATAATGTTCATAATGATGATAACAATTATTAAAATAGTAATTTTGAGTATACATGCCGGTCCCATGAGTCATTTAATTTTAACAACTATGTGACAAAAGTTTATTACCATTCATTCAAGGTAGAATAAATGAAGTTCTGAATGGCAAAGTTCACACAGTTGTTAAATTATAGAGCTGCATTCAAATGCAGTTCTCTCTGAAATGGTATGAAAGTCACATGCAAGTTTCAGGCTGAAAAGTTTTACACTTTCCACCACATTGTTCTGCAGTTTCTGTGTGTACCACAAATATTACATGATTTATTGACTCTACTGTGACTCATCCTTTACGTGTATTCATCTCTTCTTTCAAATAAAGCCTTTAGGGCTCTGAAGGCAGAAACCATCCCTAATTTACTTCTGCATATTCACAGTTCCTAAGTTGTTATCACTAAGGATATTAAAAAATATGAATCTTGAGGGGCTGTTGCTCCCTTCGTGGATAGGGAGGCCACCCATGGCAGTTTAGCAGGGACAGTCTGCTGTCTCAGCCCTGTTATTTATTGCCCTGTTTCACTCTCACCGGCATTCTAGTTAGACAATAGACTGTGAGGTCACCTCACTCACAGATGGGGTAGAAGAGAAGCTCTCTTTAAAGGTGAGTTGTGGACACGCCTTAAGAGGAGTGGCAGGCGTGAATCGCGGACCGGGCGTTCGAGATGTCTCTCATCATCTCGTTACACCTTCGGCTACCAGTTGCTTGAGTCCCACTGTCTGCCTTCATTCTAGAAAGCCCTCTGAGAAAATAAGGCGCATTTTAGAGGCAGGGAATAGAAGATTTCATTGATGTCTCAGTTCTCTTTCTCCAGGAGGATAGCAGGCAGTTCAAGGTCAGCATTACTCTGCCTGTGTGTTTGGTAGGGAGGCAGGGGGTCCCATAAGCTCCTTCATTTTTACAGTTGCTGAAGCAATTACTAGTTAGGAATTAATATTAACCAGAGTAAATTAGGTAAAAAGTCACTTCCATTCACTCAAAATAATTGCCTGCTAAATTAAAATTGGCTCACATTTGAGGAAATAATGTAAAAATGTCTTCAGTGGATATATTTGAATACTTATCAACACAGATGAAAAGGGGATGCATTTGGGGAATGCTAATATAACATTTAAGTATGTTTTACATGAAAATCATGTTCAACTTTTCAGAGCAAGATAAAGATGCAACCTTTGGCAAATAATGCCAAATCCTGTGCTAGAATTTACTCTGCCTACTATAGTGCTCGACAGAAGCAGAATAAATGATAAGCTGTGGACATAGGTACAAGTTTCATAATGGAGAGTGATGTATTGTTGTCTTCATGATGACACATATAAATTAAAAATTTAGAATACATGCTAAGTGTGAAAGGGCCACACTATCTCCCAGATTGGTAGATGCCAATTTTTGAATGTGAACACTTTGAGAACAAATGCCATAGAATATTTATTTTGTTATCTCTTGCATATAATAGAGTGCCTTTTATATACTAACTAGGTAGTTAAAAACTGCTTGTTGAATTAATTTGACTCCACTAAACATTTTTTTGGGAGAGTGGGGAGCTCCCCTGGTAGCTCAACTGGTACAAAATCTGCTTGCAAGGCAGGAGACCCCAGTTTGATTCGTGGATTGGGAAGATCCCCTGAAGAAGGGATGCGCCATCCACACCAGTATTCACTGGCTTCCCAGGCGGCCCAGGTGGTAGAGAGTCTGCCTGCAATGCAGAGCCCCGGCTTCTGTCCCTGGGCTGGGACGACCCCCTGGAGGAGCGCACGGCAGCCCACCCCAGTATTCCTGCCTGGAGAATCCCATGGACAGGGAGCCTGGCGGGCTACAGTCCAGGGGTCGCAAAGAGTCAGAGCTGGCTAAGCACGCAGCACAGGCCTTTTTTACTTTATTAAACTGTGCACAAAGATAGGTTCAAGTAGCAATTGGGTTTTAAAATAGATTTCTGAGACTTCTATATATATATTTGACACCAGGGCATATGAATTATACTTTTGAATCATATATGCATTAATCATATACTTATGATCACCAAATGCACACCCAGAAGTGAATTAGGACTCATGTAGTGCACAAATTAGGACACAGCATTCTTAAAGAATAATCCGCTTCCCGGTTTCCTTTGTTTCTTTTGCTGGGTAAAAACTAACATACAGATGAAAATACATATTTCTCCTTTCTAAATTCATCTGTCATTTCGGCACATTTCAACGAGATTCTTGAGACTGGTCTTCAAACAGTCTTTTGTTTAAGTATTAAGTTCTACTCATTTTTTCTCTGTCTGGTATACGAACGGACACTTCACATTAAGTAATTTCTTTAAGAAATCTATTTTAAGTTTCCAGTTTCTTATGTGTATAATCATCAATTTAAACATTTATTCATAGGAAAATAATTCTGAGTTTTTTAAATGAATAAACATGAACAGCAAGAGAATTTTCCAAATATTATTGTTTTGACAATACCAGGTAGGTGTTCACTCCGAGGCTAAAGAGAACTTAATGCTTTAGCAACATAGCTTTCACTTTGAATCACAGCATTTTCTAATGGACTTGAAATATAATGAGCTTAATTTTTATAACCCAACCATGGATAAGATACAGTTTATTATTCTTCCATTGTGACACTTTTATTGTATAAACAACTTGCATGTACCTTAGGAAAAGAATAATTTACAGGATTTTTAAGAACTATGTAATCCTTTTAAACTATAGTCTTTGTACACGAATCTTTAAGGGAATGTTTTTCCTGGTTAAATGAATATTCTGCTCAATACTAAGTTGCTTTATGTTCACCATATGGACCACCAGTTTCAATGACTTAGAAATCGATGAAATATAAAGAGTAAAAGATTCTGAATGATTTGGGTATCAAAGCACACCAAGAGGAAATTAAAATGAACATTAAAAGGTTCTGTAAAAACACATCCTATTTATTTCTAGTTGCTTATATTCTTGAAAAAGTGACGTTCTGTACTTCGACCATCAATATGGGTATTGTTTTAGTCTTTCCCTCCAATATTGATGTCTTACAGCATTCTCAGCTCCTCAAAGAATTTGATCCAAACCTCAGCATTTCAAATTCTGAACATTTTCCTTCTTTCTCCTTAGATATAAAATGGGGACAACATGCTTTCACACGGCCATGCAGATGAGAGGACGTATTAGGAAAATACAGTAGAGAGTGGGTGGTGACATCGAGCTCGCTTGTCCTGCCTGAACAGGGCTGTGACTATTCAGTTCCCTCTGACTGTCGCCCTGTAGAAAAGTGGACTTCTGCTGTAATATAATCAATTTTTCAAAAGAAGCCACAGAATGGAATTTTATGTAAACATTTTCAAGCAATAAATATTTTCCACTAACATTCCTTTCTTTTTATCTAAGTTGTAAAGCTAAAAAATTACATTAAGGGCAAAATACACTGCCAGTCTGAGTTATCTGTTTTATATCCACACTTATATACTTCCTCAGAGTTCTAGTGTCTTAGATATTATATCTTATGCTGGCATTTAGGTTATAAGATGAACCCAACATTCATGGCTTTCATAATCTTAATTGATGATTGCCTATACACTTTGAAAGAAAATGGAATCATATATATTCAATTATTTATGGAACTGAAATATTCTGCAGTCTGAATAATACTAATTTGAGAATTTTGCAAGTAAATTATTCATATATGTTCTCAGATATTAGTCAACCTCTAAGAATTAGTATTAATCATTTTCTCATTTTGATTGTGTTTGTGTTTTATTTTGGGGAGATTTAGAAGATGAAGGTTACTGAAGCCACAGTAAATTTCAAGAATAGGGCTTCCCTGGTGGTCCAGTGGTTAAGAATCCAGCTGCAAGTTCAGGGGACATGGGTTCGAGCTCTGGTCTGGGAAGATTGCACATGCCTCAGGGCAACTAAGCCCATGCACCCCAAGTACTAACCCGACACTCTAGAGCCCATACACCGCAACGAGAGAAGCTATTGCAGTAAGAAGCCCACACGGGAACGAGACAGCAGCCCCCCACTCACCATAATTAGGAGAAGCCCAGGAGTGGCAATGAGACCCAGTGCAGCCATGCTAACAAACTAAATAAATAATGATAAAAAACTAAAATAAATGCTTACAAAAAAAATCTTTATGAAATGTTGACTTTTAACTATCCCTTTGCCATCAAATTACTTGCATCATTAACAATGGATATGCATAATAATATATAACTTAAACACATTTAAAATAATAATTTTGGACCATATTTCCTGGCGGCCCAGTGGTTAGGGCTCCACACTCTCACTGCCGAGTGCCTGGGTTCAGGGTTTCAATCCCTGGGCTCAAAGCTAAAATCCCACAAACTACACAGTGTGGCCAAAAGAAAGAGCAAGAAATTGTTTACATCAATTTAAGACAGCATCTAATTGCAAACAAGGAAGATAAATTGCATTAAAATTTATACTAATTGAATAATACAACAATTTGACTCATTTATTGAATTGAATATTTAATTCCATTTTTCTTTATGTAATAAGCATATTTAAAGCAATTGTTTTCCTTTTTTAAATATAAATAATTGGTTTTGTTTCTTTTAGTATTGAAATCCTTACAAGCTTTTTAGAATGAAATAGGTCATGAGGTGAGATGTAACTGAAAGTTGCTAATGATGGTTTTGGAAGAATGGAATGTGCTTGGCTTAGAATCATTTTGGGGGCCTAGAGAAGATTGCTGTCCTGAACTTACCTTCTCAAGTTAAATTCCCTAAGATTAGATTTCCCTGGGAGCTCAGTTGGTAAAGAATCTGCCTGCAATGCAGGAGACCCCAGTTCAGTTCCTGGGTCGGGAAGAGAGCCTGGAGTATTTTTGGTCCTCCCTGTGGCTCAGGCGGTAAAGACTCTGTCTGCAATGCGGCAGACCTGGGTTTGATCCCTGGGTTTGGATGATCCCCTGCAGGAGGGCAAGGCGAGCCACTGTCGTATTCTTGCCTGTAGAATCCCCATGAACAGAGGTGCCTGGTGGGCTACAGTCAGGCAAAGAGTCAGATATGACTGAGCGACTAGGCAGAGCGCAGCGCAAGATCGGATTGCTGTTCAGTCGCCGAGTCGTGTTCCGCCCTTCGCAGCTGCATGGATTACAGCACGCCAGGCTCCCTGTCCCTCACCACCTCCTGGAGTCTGCCCACGTTCACGTCCATTGCACTGATGATGCCATTCAGCCATCTCATCCTCTGTCACTCTCCCATCAGGGTCTTTTCCAGTGAGCTGGCTCTTTCCATCTGGTGGCCAAAGTATTGGAGCTTCAGCCTCAGCATCAGTCCTTCCAACGAATAGTCAGGACTGATCTCCTTTAGGATGGACTGGTTGGAGCTCCTTGAAGTCCAAGGAACTCTCAAGAGTCTTCTCCACACCACAGTTCAAAAGCATCAAATCTTCAGATAAAAATTATTAAAAAGAAGCCTAGCACATTGAGGAATAAAATGGATACATGGCTCAGTATTCTTGAGTTATGTTATAATTATTTAAGTTATAATTTTGGCATTTATTTTTACAATGCTATTCTATAATGCAGTGATAACTGAAAAAATTTAAGTTCATTTACTGATTCATTAATATTTTAAGGTATTTTATTATTCAAAGCTTTGATATTGAGTAAAATTATTATATCTTCAAATAAAATATAATGCTCTATTTTCTCTGAGTATTTATTTAGTATTCGGATGGTCTAATTTATAAAGAAATCAGAAAATTATGCATTAAAATGGAATCTAAGATATCTAACTTTCTTCCCAATAGAGTAATCTTTTCAGCTGAGTAAGATGATGAATAATTGCCCCAGCCTACAGTATAAAATCTTCAAGGACAGATTTTCCGTGTGCGCATGCTAAGTCGCTTCAGTCATTTCTGACTTTGCGACCCTCTGGACTGTGGCCTGTTAGGCCCCTCTGTCCATGGGATTCTCCAGGCAAGAATACTGGAGTGGGTTGCCCTGCCCTCTTCCAAGGAAGCTCCTCCCCAGGGATCGCACCCAGGTCTCTGTTCGGCATTGGCAGTCAGGTTCTTTACCACTAGCTCCACCTGGGAAGCCCCATGTTTTCCACCTATGTCACAACTTAATCTTTTGAACGTTTTCTAAATTCTGAAATTTGTGTCATCAGCATACAGTAAGCTGTTCAGGGGATACACCATGGTTTATTTGATCTTGTACCTCCAAAATCTATTTCTGGCCCATAATGGTAGCCCAGTAAAAATGTATGCAAGTAAATTGAATTGAATATCCTAAGATTATCTGTTAAGAGCTGTCAGGTCTTATCTCTTGGAGCAAATATGGACATTTTCTGCAGGTGCCCTAAGGGTGTGGAAAAGGCTTGGAGTTTCTGCTATATTCTTAAATGTGTTTGGAATTCCAGCCTGTTCTTGACCGATATCAAGTTAGAACATTTATTGATCAAGTTTTAATGCCATTTTAAATGTTGTCAGTGTGAGTCTTGACATATCGCTTTGTTACGCTCGTTTCAGACACCGTGTTTGGGCACGCTGCGTGTCTTCCAGACCCAGCTCCCAGGGATAGAGTAAGCATATAGTTATTGGCAGGAAGCTTGCAAATGTCAGAACACAGTCTAGGAAACCTGTTCACGAAAATATTTAAATTTAGCTTTAATTATCAGCATAACTATCTTTTTGCCCATGAAATAATGCTTTCTCATTGTAGAAAGGAAATATTTTTATTGAATACAAAGCATGTTGAATCCTGAGAGACTCCTAGCTCAAATCTTTGTATACTTTCTAGAGAAGGAAAAAATAGGTTAGTAAAAATATTTCAACTGAGGCTGTTGAAGAAAATCCCTAGTAGAATAAAATTCTTTATCTGGGCCAAGTGAAAAAAGTACTAATAAGCTGAGAGATAGAATGACACACTCACGGATTAATATTTAGGAGAAGAATTTAGGTCAAAGAGTAAAAAGGATGGTTCATATACAATTTTCAATACATAAAAAAAGTAATTGTGTTTTGAGTGTGTGTTTGTTCCAATGCTAGAGATGTTATTCAAACAGCTTTGGAAATTATGCTATACAGAAAAATGTGTACTAGATGGCAGTCTAAGTACCGTTTTCATTTATGTCTCAAGCTAATTTTTGGATTCCAATCCATGAGTGGGGGAAAGAAGAACATATAACACATTATTTTACCAAGTAAATGCTTTTATTATTGCATAAGCATAGCGTTTAAATGATTAAACAAATGAGTTGTGATTCAACTTTAAAATGTCACAGTGTATCTTTCATTGGTACATTATCCAGAACTGCAGCTGCATCTAGGTGCAGAATTACCCTGTGAGACACCCTGACCCAAGTTAGAACTGTTATAAAGTCTCTGGTCCCTCTGCCTTTATACAATTCCTTATTGCTTGTCCTCAGCATCTTTTTTTTTTTTTTTTAAAGCAATGACCAAGTGAAATTAGAAGCAAAGACATCAATATTTTAGAAACTTTCAGGAACTTCAGGACTCTGAGGATGCAGGTACAGTCAAGTTGCAGCCGCATCTTAGATTATTAGTGAGTGAGTTATGTACATGGATTGATGCTATTCTTAAAGCTGGAAAACTTTATTCTTAAAATCTTATGTTTATTGCCAGTCCCAATTTCCAGATTGGTGCAGAAGGTTTTATTCTCATTTACTTTGTATATTTGCCCACATGGTGGCTCAGACAGTAAAGAATCCGTCTGCAGTGCAGGAGACTCAGATTTGATCCCTGGGTCGGAAAGATCCCCTGGAGAAGGGAATGGCTGCCCACTCCAGTATTCTTACCTGGAGAATTCCATGGACAGAGGAGCCTGGCGGGCTACAGTTCACGGGGTCACAAAGAGTAGGACATGACTGAGCAAATAGCACTTTCTTTGTATTAATATATTTGCCTTCCGTTCAGGTTTTGTGTCTTCACCTGAATGCTATGCATAGACAAAATATATTTAAATTAAAAGCCAAAATTATACCTTTGGAGGGGGCTTCCCTTGTAGAGCAGTAGGTAATGAATCTGTCTGCAATGCAGGAGAATCCCAGGGACAGAGGAGCCTGCCAGGCTATAGTCCATGGGGTCGCAGAGAGTCCAACGTGACTTAGCGACTAAACCACCATGTGCCTTTGGAATTTTAGTTTGCTTTCACTATATTTGATCACGATCTTGTTTCTTTGTCATTTTTACAGAAGATATTTGTGAGTGCTAAAATTTTTTCCTCATAGGTAATTCAAGCTGACTGTTTAAATCCAATTTGCATACTTGTTTCAAAGACTTTTGAAAAAAAGCCACAGACAGCCCCTCCGGTTCTGTTTGCATAAGCTCCAGAGTTCTAAGATGTGAGGCAGTTGGTGAACCTGGAAACTGAGTACTGTAGGCTAATAGGGCGGCTGAAGAACTTAGGGGGAGTGATAGGAGTTTAACCTTGGATCTGAGAAGGCAGTAAAAATACTCACTAATACATCTTTTGAATTAACTAAATGCCAACTATTGCAGTAAATTCATTACATGCATTATTTCACTTAACTTTTAATCATTTGTGGTAGGCAGTCCTACTAATATCACTTTATAAAATCAATAAACTTTGCTCAGCTTGGTTAAGTTATGGCCAAACATCATAGAAAAAGTAAGTTCTGAAGCCAAAGCACAAATCCAGGTATCTAGTCCACTCCACAGGTTTTTACCTGAAAAATGATACCTGAAAAATTTAACTGAGAAAATGCTATAGTCCAAATGACAGGATTCAAAGAGCTATGAAGTTCTGGAAAGAGGTGCTTGAAATCAATTAAACTATCATCACTGTGGTTTCTGACAGAACATTGTCAAATAAGGTCCAGAGATTTACGTGCATTGAAGCTACAGTGTCTCATCCTAGGGACCAGGACTAATAAGAATTAAGCAAATTGACTGAATAATCAGTTGACAATTCTCATAAAGAAGCAGAAATGCATATCAGGCACTGAGGAAGCAACCCATGCAAGTATATACAGCTACCATAAATCCTAATACGATTTGTACAACTGATGACTACTTAGAAGATCCCACAGGCAATCTCTAGAACAGGTTTTCATACTCTGCACACATTTTAAAGAAAGAAATAGCAATAGTGCCACAGACCTTTTCAAACAAGTGTACCACAATTGCACTCCCTGCTTCCCACTTCAGAGGCAACCATCTGCAACTCTTACACTTTGAGTAACATTCAGAAAACTAAGATCATGGCATCCGGTCCCATCACTTCATGGCAGATAGGGAAACAGTGGAAACAGTATCTGACTTTATTTTTCTGGGCTTCAAAATCACTGCAGATGGTGATTGCAGCCATGAAATTAAAAGATGCTTACTCCTTAGAAGGAAAGTTATGACCAACCTAGACAGCATATTAAAATGCAGAGGCACTATTTTGCCAACAAAGGTCCATCTAGTCAAGGATACGGTTTTTCCAGTGGTCATGTATGGATGTGAGAGTTGGACTATAAAGAAAGCTGAGCAGTGAAGAATTGATGCTTTTGAACTGTGGTGTTGAGAAGACTCTTGAGAGTCCCTTGGACTGCAAGGAGATCCAACCAGTCCATCCTAAAGATCAGTCCTGGGTGTTCGTTGGAAGGACTGATGTTGAAGCTGAAACTCCAATACTTTGGCCACCTCATGCGATGAGCTGACTCATTGGAAAAACCCTGATGCTGGGAAAGATTGAGGGCAAGAGGAGAAGGGGACGACAGAGGATGAGATGGTTGGATGGCATCACCGACTCGATGGACATGGGTTTGGGTGGACTCCGGGAGTTGGTGATGGACAGGGAGGCCTGGCATGCTGCAGTTCACGGGGTCACAGAGAGTCGGACATGACTGAGTGACTGAACTGAACTGAGCTCTTTTAGTAGTGCCTCTACATCTCTACTACTTTTGAATTCTTCTTTTTTGGCTTTACCAATTTGCTTCCTAGTATGGAAGAGGAAGACTGGCTGTTTTTGATGCATAACCCTGTCATCCGTTCCCTCTCTTTCTGCCTCCCCATGTTGCCATCATCCTTCTATTCTAAGTTTATTAAGATGAATATTTAATATTCATATTATTGTAACTATTAGGATTGTATGACTTCCTTCCCAAATGAGTCCTATAGCATGCCTTGAGTACTTTTCATTCTTGAGCATGTTTATTTTTCTTAGGGTTAATAATTGCCCTTTTAAAATGTTTAGTTTTCTAAACACATCAGACCCAGGTTTGATTCCTGGGTTGGGAACATCCCCTGGAGAAAGAAATGGCAACACACTCCAGTATTCTTGCCCGAGAAATCCCATGGACAGAAGAACTTGGCAAGCTAGAGTCCATGGGTTCACAAGAGTCGGACATAACTTAGCAACTAAATCACACACACATTTATTTAGCCCTGATTTATTCCCTAATTTTACAGACAACCTCTCCCATCATTTGCGGATTTCCTAGGCTCTGCAGGTAAAGAATCTGCCTGCAATGCAGGAGGCTTAGGCAGATGCAAGTTTGGTTCCAGGGTCAAGAAGATCCCCTGGAGGAGGGAATGGCAACCCACTCCAGTATTCTTGTCTGGAGAATCTCTGCTACATCAGAGATCTCAAAATCTCTGATGAGAGGAGCCTGGTGGGCTACAGTTCACAGGGTCATAAAGAGTCGAACGCGACTGAAGTGACTGAGCATGTATGCATGCATTTCATTTAGTCAGTTTTTCTATGAGTGATTGAAAGTCGCTCAGTCGTATCCTACTCTGTGTGATCTCATGGACTATGCAGTCCATGGAATTCTCCAGGCCAGAATACTGGAGTGTATAGCCTATCCCTTCTCCAGGGGTTCTTCCTGACCCAGGAATCAACCCGGAGTCTCCTGCATTGCAGGCAGATTCTTCAGCAACTGAGCTATTAGGGAAGCCCGAGTTTTTCTATAAATGTCACATTTTTTGAAGAAATTCTTTCCAGAAGTTTCTTGCTCCAACCTAGATTGCTTCATCCCTTGGTTTCATGGTTTTCATATTGGTATCTCCCCACAGTATCACACTAATCTCTCTCAATTTGGATCTCCAGTTTCCTGGATCCTATTTCTCCATATTTCTGCTTTCCTTCCCTATGTTGCTGAATCAATACCCAGGAGCTTCCAAGCATACTGGGAGTCACACCTTCCAACTCGCAGAAATGAGCAGATCTTCGTGTTTATGTGTTTGGTGGTCACGCATAATCACTTGACTCCTTATAGGACTGCAAGTGGGAAAACATTTTTCCTGAGTCTTTTAAGATATTCCTCCATTGTTTTCTAGGTCTCAGTATTGTTGAAAAATCTTCTGTCTTCACATGAGGCATTCTACCTCCCTCAGAAATCTCATGGAGTCTTTTTTTTTTTTTTTTTAATTATTCTGCTTTCTAACATTTCAGTGTGGGGTACATTGCTGAGAAGGACTGCTGCACTACAAAACCCCAGGGCGCCACTGCAAAAGGCACGTGTCAAAGGAAGCTCATCCATATTATCAGTGACACTTGCCCCTAACGTTGTGCAGTTTACAACCTGTGTGACTGTATAAGACAGTCCTATTGATCTTGGCTATATTCATCTATTGCACTGGGCACCTGGGGAGGATTTCAATGTGGAATCATGACTTTGAGACCTGCAACATTTTCTTGAATTGTTTCGCCTTTTTCTTCCTCTCTCTCCATTGCTATGCTGTCTCTTTTTTAATCACCTATTATTTGGATGTTAAAAACCCCAGATTGGCCCTCTTGTTTATTATTTTTAAAAATTTCCTGTATTTTATCTAGTTATTCTACTTCCTGGGAAGTTTCCTCAGCTTTACCTCTCATTTATATTACTGATGTTTTCATTTCTAACATTATATATCTGTTTTCCAAAGACTCATTTATTTGTTCTCTAAATGTTTCTTTCTTCAATATATTCATATTCCTTTTAATTCTCTGATAGTATCTATCCAATTGTGTGTGTATACATGTGTGTGTATGTGTGATTTTCATCTCTCTCTCCAACCTATTTTCTCTGTTACTTATTTCTATTCATCTTGGCTTTTATCTTTCATAATAGAGATATCTTTCAAATGTCTGTTCATTTTTGACAGTAGACTCATATTTAAAAGAGGGGCACTGAAAATCCAAACGGGTTTTCTATACATGTGGAATAGACTATGGGTTTCCCTGCGGGGTAATCTGCCAATGCTGTTCCCTAGGCAAAGCCTTCAGAATTTTTCTTTGGGCTGCCCAGACTTCCAGGAAAACTCAAGTAGCTTGCCGTACAAAATTACAACTTTCACTTCTGAGATTCTGGTGAGATAATAGGGCTTCCCTTGTGGCTCCAATTGTAAAGAATCTGCCTGCAATGCAGAAGACCTGGGTTTGATCCCTCAATTGGGATGATCCCCTTCAGGATGGCATAGCAAGCCACTTGAGGATTCTTGCCTGGAGAATCCCCATGGACAGAGGAGCCTGGGGCTACAGTCCATCGGGTGGCTAATATATTTAGTTACTAAATTTCCCCTCAATTTTCTCATTTTTTTTAGTATAATACTCTGAACTTCAACTCAGATCAGAGATATTCTAATTTGCCCTCTCATATTAATGAGCCAACAGTCATCTGCCTAGCTGATACACATGTGAGGAGGGAAGACAGCAAGTTCTCAGCTCTGCAGATGAAAGGAGATGATCTGGAGATTAGTTTTTTGACTGATCTTCCTGCTTTTATTCTACCGCTTTTATTCCAACTTCCATAAGTACCCAATACTACCAATTCCTGAGTCACTGGTTCCTTAGAATGCACTGGGTCATCCTAGGTATTCTCAGATTTCATTGTTACAATATGTTAGATTAGGGTTTGGTTTTCTTGGATCTGTGAAATCACTTACTGCTTTTTCCATATGGCTTCAACTTCCAATATGTTTCTCTTTTTGTTTTTTGGGTTTATTCCCTTTTTAAACCACCCATTCTTAAAATGGAATTTCAAAAAGTAGGGGATATATCTCTTGTGATGCTTTAGTCATCTTGAATGAGGTGTCACATAGTTTTATTTTTTTAACTTACTGTACTTAAGTAACACTTAAAGTGTGTCTTGTTTTCCATTTTATTAACTGGGAATATATTTTGTATTACATGTTAGAACTACATTTAATGTATTATATGCATTACTTATATAAGTTATCTTGATTTATCTATCACAAGTAATATTTCCTTTTTTATAACTTCTATATGTCTCTTGATCTTTTTCCTTTCTTTGTGCATATTATATACTTTTCCATTAGAATTTTTGAATTTTTATCATATTTAAAGTCCATCTAGTCCATCTCTTTGTCCATTTCCACTGACTGTCTCCTCTCTTGACCACGAATCACATGATGCACGTGATCATGTGATCCTTTTGTTGATGTTGTTACCGCTGCTCCTCACTTCATTTTGCTAGGAATGGAACAGACATAAATAACTTCTCTCCTATAAAGGGTTTGGTGCATTTTGGAATTTGTTTCCTTCAGAGTTCTTTGTGTTGTCAGTTCTTCAAAGAAATTTTTGGAAATTATACTTTTGTAGCATTCGTCTTTTGAGGCTTTTACCATTCGAATGGTGGCATGAAGCTTATAAATTATTTGGAAACAGTGGCCTTTGAATAGAGCATGCTTCACCTACAGACAGGTAAACATGCTTTCACACTGAGAGGTGGCCTTTGTAACCTTGGAGGCGGGATGGGGTAGAGTAGACACACAGATCAGTGTGAGATAGCGTCCCACAGTAGCGGCATGAGTGCCCATAGTAGTTGGAGAAAATAATGTTACAGTGGAGGTGCAGGTTGTGAAGCAGCTCGACAGAGGATTTGCCGTTAGAGACGCACGCGGTCTGGGCTTCTGATCATGTTCACAAAGCTTTGCTTCAGGATTCCAGTGTTACTGACAGCCGTCAGAACTCTCATTTCATGGGGTTCTTAAGTTTCAAAGAACTGATGCTGATTTTAATCACATAGAGAAAAAAATTTTTAAGATGATAAAACTCTGTGTGTATTTATTTTATAAAATAGCACTTTTAATATTGAAAATTCTGACTTTGAAAAAAAATTACAGCATTTGTGAATCATCTGTATATCAGTCTTCTATCACAGCTCAAATAATGGCCTTCTAGGCTCTTTTCAAATGCATCAGCAATATATGTGAAACTGGAATTAAAATGAGAGAACTTAACATAATTACATACTTCAGCTAGTTCAGTGAGCTGAAATTGTTGGCACCATCTTGCTCCATTTTTCCAAACTGAAGCTGCCATGTTTTGTATTATGAGCAGTTGAGCGGCTTTGTGCATCTGGACCTCCCCTCCAGTTTAATTAGACTGTCTGTTGCAGACAGATCAGACTGTGGCTTCCTTTTTTTCCACCCAACTGCTATAAATGCCAAGTCAAAATATGAATAAGAGGAAAACAAGATGTTCTGCAAACACATGCCACTTTATTGGGCAAAAACATGATAGGAAGATCTGCTCACACTCTCCATGAGAGATGAGAGAAGTGACGCCCGAAGAATGAGGCTATAAAAGGGTCAGACTGATGCTATTGTCTTTGTCGGCTCCAATGGAGCAGGAACTTGCTTCTTCCCCCAGTGTAATCTGGCTTTGACACTGCAGCCAACACAGATTTATGATTACACATTCTCCTATCATGAATGGAGTGAGAATCACAGCAGAGGAAACACAAGAGTCAAATAAACTGGAGTTCCATGTCAGAATTTACAGTCTTATTTGCTTTCACATTCTTGCAGATGGTTTGAACCATTATGCCCTCATAGGTCACTGTAATGTCACATTTTAGTAATCTGTAATAAGGCTGAAAAATAGTTGCTTTTACGTAGGGGAGTGTTTTCTCCAGGCAGCCGTTAGTTATATTCTGTGGAAGATAAGAGCTGAGTTCTATGGGATGTGTTTCTGCAGATTACTGTCCCAGTTAAACAGGGAGCCGCAGAAAACGCTCGTCCTAAAGTAAGTGTAACAGCAGGAGTCACGGTGGGCAATGGAGTGAGAAAACTCACCAGGTGCGGAGCATGAGGTGGTGCGCATCAGAGCGGATCGGCGAGGCTGTGGGCACAGTGTAGGTAAAGGCAGGCAAATCAAACTCCAAGGCTGCGGGATGGGCTGGGAGGCAAAAGGGTCTTAATTGCTGGGCTCCCGTGGTGGCTCAGATGGTAAAGCGTCTGCAATACAGGAGACCCAGCCTCAATCACTGGTCAGGAAGGCACCCTGGAGAAGATATTGGCTATCCATCCAGTATTCTTGCCTGGAGAATTCCATGGACAGAGGAACCTCGTGGGCTACAGTCCACGGGGTTAGAAAGAGTCAGACAAGACTGAGTGTCTAACTTTCATTTTCACTGGAGAACAGTTATATGAGAATCATGAACACAGTTCTGAAGTAAATCAGCCTGAAAAAAGATTTACCTTTCCACTGAACTATTTAGAAAACCATAAAACATGAGTCCTTTTTAAGGCCTTGAAGCTACACTTGACTACCAAATTATCCCACTGGTTTCTTGAAATTATTCTTTTCTAATAATTGTAGTGTATTGCATGAAATGATCCAAATTTTTCTTATTCAATTTTCCTTCATGTTGACAAAAATTTTTACTGAAAATGAAGTTTCAGTTTGCATCCATGGGAGAAAATGTAGATAATTTGTTTATCTTGAAATTCATTATCTTTAGTTTGGCTTTATGCACTTAGCAGGTGAGCTATTTGGACCTGTTTGCTGTTTCTTCTTGGTAAACTTCTTATCACCAAACAACATGGTGTGTGTGTGTGTGAGGTCGTGTCCAGCTCTTTGCAACCCTACGGACTGTAGCCCACCAGGCTCCACAGTCCACAGGGTTCTCCAGGCAAGAATACTGGAGTGGATTGTCATGCCCTTCTCCAGGGGATCTTCCCAACCCAGGGACTGAACCCATGTCTCTTATGTCTCCTGCACTGGACCGGTGGGTTCTTTACCTTAGGGCCGCGTGGGAAGCCCCAAACAGCGTGGTTCTTGCTCTTATAAATCTTTCTAATCACCAGAGTCAGTTATTTTGTGTTTAACTTTTGCATGTAATTCCTACAGGCACTATTATTTCCCAGAGCCCATTCACATTAAGCTTTGTGATACCAGTATGCTTCTGAGTTAATGTGATGAAGGCAGGTGTCTGAATGGCTGCTGGCATCTTGAGGACTAGAAATTGCACACCCCAAGCACAGTTTATGAGACAGATCTTTTCTCTACTATGCAGGCTGTTCTCCTGTGCAGAGAAAGTATCTTCTGCATCACCTTTTCATCTCATTCCTCCATCAATCAATATAACGGACTCTTATGGTGAGTGTCATCATGGGGAGAAAGGAAGAGCTTTTGACGTTTGCATTTGGAAATTTCATCTTATTTTCTGATTTTTATTCTGTGAGATCCTGGCTTCTCATTAAAGCAACCCCTGGAAATACAGCAACATAAACAGCGACTTTGTTGTCGCTATCCAGCACCTCAGTCCTGCTGGGCTCCTCGCAGCCACGCGGACTGCAGCACTCCAGGCTTCCCTGTTCTTCACCCTCTCCAAGGTTTGCTTCAGTTCATGTCCACTGGGTCGGCTATTCCCGTTGTCATGGAAACATGTCCAGATTAAATCCATTTGTATCTTCTTATAATGTCAAAATATGAGTCTATACTCATAAACAATTCATTGTCAGTTAAGTAAAGGCAAAGCTGTGTAACCTGACTAAATAATTACATCCATTTGATCTGCATCATATAGAAAGTTATCAAAATTCTTTGGGCCAAAGTGCAAGCAGAGTGCTACTTTTGGTCCTACTCTAAGCTAAGGAAATGTAAATGTTTGAGAATAAATTGTATACTGGGGAGGATTCTTCTCACCTAGAAGATGGAAATAATTTAGCCTAAGTACACTCTGGGAGTTGGTGATGGACAGGGAGGCCTGGCGTGCTGCGATTCATAGGGTCGCAAAGAGTCGGACACGACGGAGCGACTGAGTTTTCTGACCTAGAGACTTCCATGAACTGTATAGTCCATGGGATCACAAAGAGTCAGACACAACTGAGTGACTTTCACTCACACACACACACACACCCTTCCTTTAAAATGTGCCTTTAGTTTCCCTTAGTGGAGTGTATTGAAATAACACTTGCAGTCATTTATCCTGGCAAAATAGTAGTTGTTAAGTTAGCCTTTGTGGAATAAATGGATCAATAAATCTAGAAGAGAAGGACCACTGGGAAACTTAAGAAATGTTATTTTTCTTTGTATAAAGCGTATAAATAGTTTCTATTATTTTCAATTTCCTAGTAGAGGGCTTTGAAAATTACAAAGCTGTTGACTTAAGACCACTTAAAGTGAAGTATCAGAGATTCTTTCAGTCATTAAAACTGTGATAACAAATGCCAGTCCCTTTCGTTCAGCTCAGTTCAGTCGCTCAGTCATGTCCGGCTCTTTGTGACCCCATGGACTGCAGCACATCAGGTTTCCCTGTCCGTCATCAACTCCCGGGGGTTGCCCAAACTCATGTCCATTAGATCAGTGATGATATCCAACCATCTCATCCTCTGTCATCCCCTTCTCCTCTTGCCTTCAACCTTTCCCATCATCAGGGTCTTCTCCAATAAGTCAGTTCTTCGCATCAGATGGCCAAAGTATTGGAGTTTCAGCTTCAGCATCAGGCCTTCCAGTGAATATTCAGGGATGATTTCCTTTAGGATTGACTGATTTGATCTCCTTGGAGAGTCTCCAAGGGACTGTCAAGAGTCTTCTCCAACACACAGTTCAAAAGCATCAATTCTTTGGCATTCAACTTTCTTTACAGTCCAGCTCTCACATTCACATGTGATGACTGGACAAACCATAGCTTTGACCCTATGGATCTCTGTTGGCAAAGAAATGTCTTGGCTTTTTAATATGCTGTCTAGGTTTTTCATAGCTTTTCTTCCAAGCAGTAAGCATCTTTTAATTCCATAACTGCTGTTACCATCTGCAGTGATTCTGGAGCCCCCCAAAATAAAATCTGTCACTGTTTCCATTGTTTCCCCATCTATTTGCCATGAAGTGATGGGACCAAATGCAATAATTTTTGTTTTCTGAATGTTGAGTTTTAAGCCAACTTTTTCACTCTCCTCTTTCACTTTCATCAAGAGGTTCTTTAGTTCTTCCTCACTTTCTGCCATAAGGGTGGTGTCATCTGAGTATCTGAGGTTATTGATATTTATCCCAGCAATCTTGATTTCAGCTTGTGCTTCATCCAGCCCCGCATTTTGCATGATGTACTCTGCATATAATTTAAATAAGCAGGGTGACAATATACAGCCTTGACGTACTCCTTTCCCAATTTGGAACCAGTCTATTGTTCCATGTCCAGTTCTAACTGTTGCTTATGAACCTGCATACAGATTTCTCAGGAGGCAGGTAACGTGGTCTGGTATTCCCATTTCTTGAAGAATTTTCCACAGATTGTTGTGATCCGCACAGTCAAAGGCTTTGGCATGATCAATAAAGCAGAACTAGATATTTTTCTGGAACTTTCTTGCTTTTTCTATGATCCAACGGATATGGCAATTTGATCGCAGGTTCCTCTGCCTTTTCTAAATCCAGTTTGAACATCTGGAAGTTCACAGTTCACATACTGTTGAAGCCTGGTTTGGAGAATTTTACTAATTATTTTGCTAGCATGTGAGATGAGTGAAATTGTGTGGTAGTTTGAACATTCTTTGGCATTGCCTTTCTTTGGGATTGGAATGAAAACTGACCTTTTCCAATCCTGTGGCCACTGCCCAGTTTTCCAAATTTGCTGGAATATTAAGTGCAGCACTTTGACTGCCACATCTTTTAGGATGTGAAATAGGTCACCTGGAATTCCATCACCTCCACTAGTTTTGTTTGTAGTGATACTTCCTAAGGCCACTGGACTTTGCAATTCCAGGATGTCTGGCTCTAGGTGAGTGATCACACTATCGTGTTTATCTGGGTCATGAGGATCTTTTTTGTGTAGTACTTTTGTGTATTCTTGCCTCCTCCTCTTAATATCTTCTGCTTTTGTTAGGTCCATACCATTCCTGTCCTTTATTTTACCGATCTTTGCATGAAATATTTCCTTGGTATCTCTGATTTTCTTGAAGAGATCTCTAGTCTTTCCCATTCTATTGTTTTCCTCTACTGTGTTGCACTGATCACCGAAGAAGACTTTCTATTCTTTCCTTGCTGTTCTTTTGAACTCTGCTTTCAATTGGGAATATCTTTCCTTTTCTCCTTTGCCTTTATCTCCTCTTTTCTCAATTATTTGCAAGGCCTCCTCAGACAACCATTTTGTCTCTTTGCCTTTCTTTCTCTTGAGGATGACCTTGATCCCTGACGCCTGTACAATGTCATGAACCTCCCTCCATAGTTCTTCAGGCATTCTATTAGATCTCATCCCTTAAATCTATTTGTTACTTCTACTGTATAATTGTAAGGGATTTGATTTAGGTCATACTGAATGGTCTAGTGATTTTCTCTACTTTCTTTAATTTATGTTTGAATTTTACAATAAGGAGTTTATTTCTGAGCCACAGTCAGCCCCTGGTCTTGTGTTTGCTGACTATATGGAGCTTGTCTATCTTTGGCTGCAGAGAAAATAATCAATCTGATTTCAGTGTTGACCATCTGATGATGTCTATGTGTAGAGTCTTCTCTTGTGTTGCTGGAAGAGGGTGTTTGCTATGACCAGTGCGTTCCTTTGGCAAAACTCTGTTAGCCTTTGTCCTGCTTCATTTTGTACTCCAAGGCCAAATTTGCCTTTTACTCCAGGTTAGGGTTACTTTTGTAGTCCAGTCCCCTATGATGAAAAGGGCATCATTTTTTGGGTGCTAGTTCTAGAATATCTTGTAGGTCTTCATAGAACCATTCAGCTTCAGCTTCTTTAGCATTACTGGTTGGGGCATACACTTGGATTACTCTGAAATTGAGTGGCTTGCATTGGAAACAAACAGAGATCATCCTGTCATTTTTGAGATTGCAACCAAGTACTGCATTTTGGAGTTTTTGTTGACTATAATGGCTACACCATTTCTTCTAAGGGATTCTTGCCCACAGTAGTTGACATAATGGTCATCTGAGTTAAATTCATCCATTCCAGTCCATTTTAGTTCACTGATTCCTAAAATGTTGATGTTCACTTTTGCCATCTCCTGTTTGATCACTTCTAATTTACCTTGATTCACGGACCCAACATTCCAGGTTCCTATGTAATATAGCTCTTTATAGCACTGGATTTTACTTCCATCACTAGTCACATCCACAACTGGGCATTGTTTTCACTTTGGCTCCATCTCTTCATTCTTTCTGGAGTTATTTCTCCACTGATCTCTAATATCATATTGGGCACCTACTGACCTGGGGAAGTCATCTTTCAGTGTCATATTTTTTGCCTTTTCATACTGTTCATGGGGTTCTCAAGGCAAGAATACTGAAGTGGTTTGCCATTCCCTTCTCCAGTGGACCACATTCTGTCAGACCTCTCCATCATGACCCGTCCATCTTGGGTGGCCCTACATGGCATGGCTCATAGTTTCATTGAGTTAGACAAGGCTGTGGTCCATGTGATCAGATTGGTTAGTTTTCTGTGATTTTGGTTTCATTTTATCTGCCCTCTGAAGATAAGGATAAAAGTCTTATGTTCCTGATGGGAGAGGCTGACAGCGGGGAAACTGGGTCTTGTTCTGATGGGCGGGGCCACCCTCAGAAAATCTTTAATCCAATGTTCTGTTCATGGGTGGAGCTGTGTTCCCTCCTTCTTATTTGACCTGAGACCAAACTCTGGTGGAGGTAAGGAAGATACCGGTGACCTTCAAAAGACCCTGTGCAGGCACTGCCGTCCTTGGTTCCCCCGACCCTGCAGCACCCCACCGCCAACCCACACCTCCGCCCGAGGCTCCTGGACCCCACGGGCGAGTCTGGGCCAGTCTCGTGGGCTCACTGCTCCTTTCTCCTGGGTCCTGGGGCACACGAGGTTCTGTCTGTGCCCGTAAGAGTCTGTTTCTCCAGTCCTATGTAAGTTCTATAACCAGATCCACTGGCCTCCAAAGTCAAATTCCCTGGGATTTTCAGTCTTTTTGCCAGATCCCCAGGTTGGGAAATCAATTGTGGGTCCTAGAACTTTCTTAACAGTGTGAGAATTTCTTTTATATAATTGTTCTGCTTTTGTGGGTCATCTGCTTGGCACCTGGATGGTGGGTTTAATGGCGACCTCCTCCAAGAGGACCTTTGCCACAGATCTGCGTGACCCAGATCTCCTGCACCCAGAGCTTCACAGAGACTGAGCCAGACCTGTGTTTTAGCCAATCCCTTTAATAGACAATATACTGAATTTGAAGAACTAAATATTAACACCTCCATTACTCGAGGTAAAGGGTTCATAGTTCTGCAAAGTTCATGGGCCTGCTCCATAAAATCTTGTGTTGAAATATTTGAGATAATCATATTAAAAGAATTCTGGCACTTTTTCCTAAATGTGAAAAACAAGGCGCATATGCTAGTCAAAGTGCTAAAGATCCAAAGCTTTATGGCTTGTTTTTGCATTTTAAGTATACACCACTTATGCCACAAATAAGTGGAGGCTTTGTCATTCTTTAGATAAATAAGAGTTGACTGAAAATCTAGATTCTTAAGAAGGCATCTCCACTATATAAGAACTTTGCCACCAATTTTTGTGCAGTAGTGAAGATCTCTCCTTGAATGACTGGTGCTATTTTGTTCACATGACATCATAAAAAGCATTAGAAAAAATGTCACTTAGGAAAAATATGATTTTTACTTTTAAGAAGCATAACAAAGTTTTGAGGACACTGAAAATTTAATTCTATCTTTAAGAAAGTCCTAAGGGAAATTGAGGACAATTTTAGAGAATGAACCTTATCATATTTTCTTTTAAGGATCTCTTTCATGTGTTTAATGATAAGAAACTTGTGCTAACGATGACATTTGAGCCCTGCACTTCTGATTATACTCCAGTATGTTTTTCCTCAGTCTTTTTATGAATATTAAATGAGTTTATGTTCTCTTTTTGATGAGAGAGTTTTAAACTTAGATTTCCCATCTTTCATTATATCAGATCCTTCTAAACGGCTTTCATTTGGGCACATAATTTCTCTCACTAAATTCCTACCATCTTACTAAACTCCATTGCATTTTCCAATTTCCAGTTTTATTTTCCTTGATAAACTAGTATGATTTTCCTGATTTGCATTTATTTTCTTGCCCACTTCTGAAATGGAACTGAGTGGGTGTTTCAATTCTGACTCCAACTTTCTATAATGAACCACCCAACTTAAATATATTTTCACTGGTGACTAACTACCTGGACCTTTGTCTCCCAACTCCCCCTGCCTCCCTTCTAACACATGGTTCACCAGATTTACTCGTTGCCCTGCATTGTTGGATCCAAAATACATTTACACAGGGAAACAAAATGTGGTATAGCTGTTTGGAATAGAAAATCTTTGGAAAAGATTTGAAGGTATAGTCTTATACCTATAACTCTGTTACAAAAACAAATCAAATACTTGATGCATTTTCCTCAAATGTGTATCTTTCATAGTTTTTTTTTTTTTTTTTTTTTTTGGATCATTATTATTTCTGTGTAAGAACTATTTCTTCTCATTTCTTTTTTGGAACAAACCTGATAACTTTCCACAGAATGGACATGATGCCCTATTAGATTAAATCTGGTAGGTAGAGTGCCTGAAGAACTATTGATGGAGGTTCATAACATTGTACAGTAGGTGGTGGCCAAAACAATCCCAAAGAAAAAGAAATGCAAGAAGGAAAAGTGGTTGTCTGAGGAGGCCTTACAAACAGCTGAGAAAAGAAGAGAAGCATAAGGAAAAGGAGAAAAGGAAAAATATACCCAGCTGAATGCAGAGTTCCAGAGAATAGCAAGGAGAAACAAGAAAGCCTTCTTAAGTGAACAGTGCAAAGACATGGAGGAAAACAGCAGAATGGGAAAAACCAGTGGTTTCTTCAAGAAAATTGAAGATACCAAGGGAACATTTCATGCAAAGATGGGTACAATAAAAGACAGAAATGGCAAGGACCTAACAGAAGCAGAAGATATTAAGAAGAAGTTGGAAAATAAACAGACAAACTATACAAAAAAGGTGTTAATGATCTGGATAACCACAATGGTGTACTCACTCACTTAGAGCCAGACATTCCGGAGAGTGAAGTCAAGCAGGCCTTAGGAAGCATTACTAAGAACAAAGCTAGTGGAGGTGATGAAATTACAGCTGAGCTATAAAAAATCCTAAAAGATGATACTGTTAAAGTGCTGCACTCAATACACCAGCAAACTTGGAAAACTCAGCACTGGCCACAGGACTGGCAAAGGTCCGTTTTCATTCCTATCCCAAAGAAAGTCAAGGCAAAGAATGTTCAAACTACTATACAATTGCATTCATTTCACATACTAGCAAGATAATGCTCAAAATCCTTCAAGCTAGTCTTTAGTAGTACATGAACTGAGAAGTTCCAGATGAACAAGCTGGATCTTGAAAAGGCAGAAGAACCAGAGATCAAATTGCCACCATCCATTGGATCACAGAGAAAACAAGAATATTCCAGAGAAACATCCATCTGCTTCTGCTTCATTGACTATGCTAAACCTTTGACTGTGTGGACTAAAAAATTCTGTGGAAAATTCTTAAAGTGATGGTAATACCAGACCACCTAAACTGTCTCCTGAGAAACCTGTATGCAGGTTGAGAAACAACAGTTAGAACCGGACATGAAACAAAGACTGGTTCAAAACTAGGAAAAGAGTAAGTCAAGGCTGTATATTGTCACCCTGCTTATTTAACTTCTATGCAGAGTGCATCATGCAAAATACCAGGCTGAATGAATCACAAGCTTTAATCGAGATTGCTGGGAGAAATATAAAAAACTTATATGCAGATGATGAGCTTCCTGGTGACTTAGATTGTAAAGAATCTTCCTGCAATGTAGGAGACCCAGGTTCAATACCTGGGTCAAGAAGATCCCCTGGAGAAGAGAATGACAATCTTCTCCAGGACCCTTGCCTCTAGATTTCCATGGACAGAGGAACTTGGCGGGCTACTGTCTGTGGGATCACAAAGAGTTGGACATGACTGAGCAACTAACTCTATAGGAAGCAGATGATACCACTCCAATGGCAGAAAGTGAAAAGGAAAACAGAGCCTCTTGATGAAGGTGAAAGAAGAGAGTGGAAAAGCTGGCTTTAAACTCAACATTCAAAAATCTAAGATCATGGAATCTGGTTCCATCACTTCATGGCAAATAGGTGGAGAAAAATTGGAAGCAGTGACAGATTTTATTTTCTTGGGCTCCAAAATCACTGCAGACAGGAACTGCAGCCATGAATATAAGAGACACTTGCTCCTGGGAAGAAAAGCTATGAGAAACCTAGACAGCATATTGAAAAGCAGAGCTATCATTTAGTTGACAAAGGTCTGTAAAGTCAAAGCTATGGTTTTTTAAGTAGTCAGGTTCAGATGTGAGAGTTGGACCATGAAGAAGGTTGAGCACTGAAGAATCGATGCTTTTGAACTGTGGTTTTGGAGGAGACTCTTGAGAGTCCCTTGAACTGCAAGGAGATCCAACCAGTCAATCCTAAAGGAAATCAACCCTGAATATTTATTGGAAGGACCGTTGCTGAAGCTGAAGTTTGTGCAGCTCTAATTAGATCATACTGTGGAGACTGACATGGATACATGGTGAGAAATGCTTTTCTGAGACAAAAATGCTAAGGATCACTTAAACCTCAATTTCCAGGAAGCAACTTAGCTACCACATGAAGAGAGTCAAACAGAGAATGAAGCCAATAAAGGAAGTAGAACTGTGGGATGGTGAGAAAATGTCATGGCCTTGCTGACTGCTATTGAAACTCCAGATTCAACTTCACATGAAAATTTTTCTTGAACTTTTCAAGGATATATTCTTCATTTTAGTTCAGTTCAGTCTCTAAGTCTTGTCCGACTCTTTGTGACCCCATGGACCACAGCACGCCAGACTTCCCAGTCCATCATCAACTCCTGGAGCTTGCTCAAACTCATGTCCATCGAGTCGGTGATGCCATCCAACCATCTCATCCCCTGTCATCCGCTTCTCCTCCTGCCTTCAATCTTTCCCAGCATCAGGGTTTCCCCCCCCCCCCCCAATAAGTCAATTCTTCCCATCAGATGGTCAAAGTATTGGAGTTCCAGCTTTAGCATCAGTCCTTCCATGAATATTTAGGGCTGATTTCCTTTAGGAGTGACTGGATTGATCTCCTTGCAGTCCGAGGGACTCTCAAGAGTCTTCTCCAACACCACAGTTCAAAAGCATCAGTTATTCAGCACTGAGTTTTGTTTATAGTCCAGTTCTCACATTCATACACGACTACTGGGAAAACCCTAGCTTTGATTTCTTTTTGAAGTTTCTTCATTTATTTTTTGCTTAAATGAATTTTTGTTATGTTTCTATCAATTGATATTTTAATTACCAGGATTGCTCTAATTGATGATGATGATACAAAAGGAACAAAATAATAAAGATTTTCTTAAGGAAATGTTTGTCTTCCTTTGCGCTAAAAGTAAGATTTACAGAAGTTAAAAATTTTTGTCATATTTGAATCATTTTTTCCTGACCCTAATTTGCAGAGACTCTGCCAATGAGCCCTCACAAGCAATGCAGCGTTGGCTGTAAAATGTGGTACTCATGCGTCCCACTTCTATGTTCTCCTAGAGCAGGGGTATCTTTAGCACTTGCATGTATGGTTATTTATTTTTAAAGTTCAAGTACAGAATGTCAAAAGGGCACAACTCTCTAATCCCATTTTCTATGACAGAAAAAACTGCAGTGATTTAATTGCAGATAATTTTTTGAATGTTTATGTAAAGTCTTCCAATTCTGTTTCTGTTCTTAGCAGAGATTAAAAGTCTCTGCTTTTGTCATAATACCTAAATGACAGGGAATTAGTGCTGAGGACACAGTTGTGCACCCGACACATAGTGGGAACTTAATTATATTTCTGATCTTGTGGATCTTTGTGCTTCGAGTTAGTGTGAAGCAATGGTACCCGACAGAAGAATAGTGTGGGATTTTTAAAACCATATAGTTAATATCTGAGTCACAGCCTATAACAAAAATAGGTTTATTTTTTCCCATATGATCTGTAATCTCAACCACAAACGCAGAGCACTTCTACGTAGAAAGGTGAGGCGCCCAGCATCCTTCACAGCAGCCTTGGAATTGCCCTATAGGATGACATGAAGGCTTCAAAATGGTGGTGACATTAGGCCTTTCCATGGTATTGACAGAAGCAAAACAGGAAAGCAAAGCTCTTGTTACTGTCCAAAGGGCCACACTAAGTGCATGCAGATATAGAAATCACAAACTTTAAAGAGGCTTGACGCACAGTTAGAAAACATCCTCACTTCTCACTCCTTAATACTGTAATGACTCTTCTCCATTAACGCATAAAATGATGTGTCTATTGTTCTGACTTCTGGAGGTATAGATTAACAAAGTTAATTAACCTATAAAATATTTTTTTTAACTCTTTAGGCCATTAAGACAGGATGAAAAAGCTCAAAATAGCTTGTAGAAAATACCCCAGGGTTTATAAGAAGTCAACAGTGGGTAATTCATCATCAGAAATAAAACAGATTTCACTTTCTTTTGTTCCTCCTGATGAAATGTATTGAGAAAATGCATATGAAGCGAAGTAGTGTGTAACAGAATTAATGCATTATAGGTGCACCTTGTGTGAGCTTCTATGTTCCTTGAAGTCAAATATGTTAACAAATGCTCTTTTCTTGATACCTTATCCACAAAAACTTGGCTGAACATGTAGAAACACCAAATTATATTATTTATGCCTATAGACAGAACAATGATTTAGCAGGTTTACCAAAATGTATGCATCATATGTACTGTAAATCACTGTTTCATGTCCTCTGACCTTGCAGAATACAAAATTATGCTGTCAAAATTACACATAAATACTTCATCATCTGCTTAGAGTTTTTACATGTATTACTTCATTTGTCTACAGATATATGACAATGGGTTAAAAATCTTCATGTTGTTCTCCAGATTCATTTTTCTTATGTAGCTTAATTATTAATGCCTCACTTTTATATCAGTTCCATTCAAACAACAATGGTATAAGCTTGCTCATTGTTAGGAACTATGTATTAGGACAGTGTGATGATAATGATGATATCAGATATCATATAATAATGGTACGATAATCATAAATGTGGTGATGCTGATTATAACATTTAGTGAACAATTTCAATGGGCTATGTTCTCACATATACTTGATTCCATTTCTGGATATGCTAGTTTATTTCAATGCTTTATTTTCCCATATCAATCAAATCCCTTATGATTATATGGTAGAAGTGACAAACAAATTCGAGGGATGAGATCTGATAGACAGAGAGCCTGAATAACTATGGATGGAGGTTCATGGCATTGTTCAGGAGGCAGTGATCAAGACCATCCCCAAGAAAAAGAAATGCAAAAAGGCAAAATGGTTCTCGGAGGAGGCATAACAAATAGCTGAGAAGATAAAGGCAAAAGAGGAAAGGAAAGGTATGCCTACTTGAATAAGAGTTCCAAGGAATAGCAAGGAGAGATAAGAAAGCCTTCCTCAGTAATCAAGCAACAAAATAGAGGAAAACAATAGCATGGGAAAGGTTAGAGATCTCTTCAGGAAAATTAGAGATATCAAGGGAATATTTCATGCAAAGATGGGCACAGTAAAGGACAGATACAGTATGGACCTAACAGAAGCAGAAGAGATTAACCTAGATGCCCATCAGCAGACGAATGGATAAGGAAGCTGTGGTACATATACACCTTGGAATATTACTCAGCTGTTAAAAAGAATTCATTTGAATCAGTTCTAATAAGATGGATGAAACTGAAGCCCATTATACAGAGTGAAGTAAGCCAGAAAGATAAAGACAAATACAGTATACTAACACATATATATGGAATTTAGAAAGATGGTAACAATAACCCTATATGCAAAACAGAAAAAGAGACACAGAAGTACAGAACAGACTTTTGGACTCTGTGGGAGAAGGTGAGGGTGGGATGATCGGAGAGAACAGCATCAAAACATGTATATTATCTAGGGTGAAACAGATCACCAGCCCAGGTTGGATGCATGAGACAAGTGCTCGGGCCTGGTGCACTGGGAGGACCCAGAGGAGTCGGGTGGAGAGGGAGGTGGGAGGGGGGATCGGATGGGGAATACATGTAAATCCATGACTGATTCATGTTAATGTATGACAAAAACCACTACAATATTTTAAAGTAATTAGCCTCCAACTAATAAAAATAAATGGGAAAAAAAAAAGGAGGTGAGAAGAATACACAGAAGAACTATACACAAAGATCTTCATGACCCAGATAACCATGATGGTGTGATCACTCACCTAGAGCCAGACATCCTAGAATGCAAAGTTAAGTGGGCCTTAGGAAGCATCAATATGAACAAAGCTAGTGGAGGTGATGGAATTCCAGTTGAGCTATTTCACATCCTAAAAGATGAGGCTCTGAAAGTGCTGCACAGGACTGGAAAATGTCAGTTTTCATTCCAATCCCAAAGAAAGGCAATGCCAAAGAATGTTCCAACTACCACACAATTGCACTCATCTCACATGCTAGCAAAGTAATGCTCAAAATTTCCCAAGCTAGGTTTCAGCAGTACATGAACCAAGAACTTCCAGATGTTCAAGCTGGATTTAGAAAAGGCAGAGGAACCAGAGATCACATTGCCAACATCCACTGGATCATAGAAAAAGCAAGAGAATTCCAGAGAAAATCTATTTCTGATTTATTGACTATGCCAAAGCTTTTGACAGTGTGGATCAGAGCAAACTGTGGAAAATTCTTCAAGAGATGGGAATACCAGACGTTACCTGCCTGCTGAGAAATCTGTATGCAGGTCAAGCAGCAACATTTAGAACCAGATGTGGAACAATGGACTGGTTCCAAAATGGAAAAGGAGTATGTCAAGGCAGTATATCATCACCCTACTTATTTAACTTATAAGCAGAGTACATCATGGGAAATGCTGGGCTGGAGGAAGCACGAGCTGGAATCAAGATTGCCAGGAGAAATATCAATAACCTCAGATATGCAGATGACACCACCCTTATGACAGAAAGTGAAGAGGAACTGAAGAGCCTCTTGATGAAAGTGAAAGAGAAGAGAGAAAGAGCTGGCTTAAAACTCAACATTCAAGAAACAAAGATTATCACATTTGGTCCAATCACTTCATGGCAAATAGATGAGGAAACAATGGAAACAGTGACAGATTTTATATTCTTGAGCTCCAAAATCACTGCAGTTGATGACTGCAGCCATAAAATTAAAAGCTGCTTACTCCTTGGAAGAAGAGCCATGACCAACCTAAACAGCCTATTAAAAAGAAGAGACATTGCTTCACCAACAAAGGTTCAGTTCAGTTCAGTCGCTCAGTCGTGTCTGACTCTTTGCGACCCCATGAACCACAGCACGCCTGGCCTCCTTGTCCATCACCAACTCCCAGAATTTACCCAAACTCATGTTCATTGAGTTGGTGATGCCATCCAGCCACTTCATCCTCTGTCGTCCCCTTCTCCTCCTGCCCTCAATCTTTCCCAGCATCAGGGTCTTTTCCAATGAGTCAGCTCTTCACATTAGGTGGGTAAAGTATTGGAGTTTTAGCCTCAGCTTCAGTCCTTCCAATGAACACCCAGGACTGATCTCCTTTACAATGGACTGGTTTGACTCTCAAGAGTCTTTTTCAACACCACAGTTCAAAAGCATCAATTCTTCAGTGCTCAGCTTTCTTTGTAGTCCAACTCTCACATCCATACATGACCACTGGAAAGACCATAGCCTTGACTAGACGGACCTTTGTTGGTGAAGTAATGTCTCTGCTTTTAATATGTTGTCTATGCTGGTTCTAACTTTCCTTCCAAGGAGTAAGTGTCTTTTAATTCCATGGCTGCAGTCACCATCTGCAGTGATTTTGGAGCCCCCCAAAATAAAGTCAGCCACTGTTTACCCATCTCTTTGCCATGAAGTGATGGGACTGGATACCATGATCTTAGTTTTCTGAATGTTGAGCTTTAAGCCAACTTTTTCACTCTCCTCTTGCACTTTCATCAAGAGGCTCTTTAGTTCTTCTTCACTTTCTGTCATAAGGGTGATGTCATCTGCATATCTGAGGTTATTGATATTTCTTCCGACAATCTTGATTCCAGCTTGTGCTTCCTCCATTTCAGCATTTCTCATGATGTGCTCTGCATATAAGTTAAATAAGCAGGGTGACAATATATAGCCTTGATGTACTCCTTTCCCTATGTGGAACTAGTCTGTTGTTCCATGTCCAGTTCGAACTGTTGCTTCCTGATCTGCATACAGATTTCTCAAGAGGCAGGTCAGGTGGTCTGGTATTCCCATCTCTGTCAAAATTTTCCACAGTTTATTGTGATCCACACAGTCAAAGTCTTTGGCATAGTCAATAAAGCAGAAATAGATGTTTTTTTTGGAATTCCCTTTCTTTTTTAAATGATTCAGTGGATGTTTGAAATTTGATCTCTGTTTCCTCTGTCTTTTCTAAAACCAGCTTGAACATCTGTAAGTTCACGATTCACGTATTGCTGAAGCCTGGCTTGGAGAATGTTGAGCATTACTTTACTAGCATGTGAGATGAGTACAACTGTGTGGTAGTTTGAGCATTCTTTGGCATTGCCTTTCTTTAGGATTGGAATGAAAACTGACCTTTTCCAGTCCTGTGACCACTGCTGAGTTTTCCAAATGTGCTGGCATATTGACTGCAGCACTTTCACAGCATCATCTTTTAGGATTTGAAATAGCTCAACTGAAATTCTATCACCTCCACTAGTTTTATTCATAGTGATGCTTCCTAAGGCCCACTTGACTTCACATTCCAGGATGTCTGGCTCTAGGTGAGTGATCACACCATTGTGAATATCTGGGTCATGAAGATCTTTTTTGTACAGTTCTTCTGTGTATTCTTGCCACTTCTTAATATCTTTTGCTTCTGTCAGGTCCATATCATTTCTAACTGACAAAGGTATGTCTCATCAAAGCTATGGTTTTTCCAGTTGTCACATATGGATGTGAGAGTTCGTCCATACAGAAACCTGAGAGTTGAAATATTGATGCTTTTGAGCTGTGGTGTTGGAGAAGACTCTTGAGAGTCCCTTGAACTGCAAGGAGATCCAACCAGTCAATCCTTGAGGAAATCAGCCCTGAATATTCCTTGGAAGGACTGATGCTGAAACTGAAGCTCCAATATTTTGGCCACCTGATGGGAAGAACTGACTTATTGGAAAAGACCCTAATGCTGGGAAACATCAAAGGCACGAGAAGAAGGGGAGGACAGAGGGTGAGATGGTTGGATGGCATCAGCGACTCAGAGGACATGAGTTTGAGCAAACTCTGGGAGTTGGTGATGGACAGGGAAGCCTGGCATGCTGCAGTTTATAAGGTCACATGACTGAGTGACTGAACTGAACTCAATGCCAATGATATATAAAGCACAGAGGCTTTAGAATAAACTGTGGTATCTGATAAAGTTTCTGTTCACTACTCTTTTTAAAAATGTTCTTGGTGATTCTTACGCATTTTCTTTTCCTTACAAACCATAAAGTCTTTTGTTTTTGTTTTTTTCAATTGCTCTCAGAAACACTCCCTTTTCTTCCCCAGAATTTCAGCTCTATTGGGATTCTATTAGAACTGTATTAACACTTGCTCATTCTTTTTCTTTTATTTTTATGAAGCTCAAGTTCTTTATGTTTCATCACAGAAAGAATTCAGTGAGAGAGAAATTGATGGGTAAGAAGTGGATTTATTTAGAGGGATACACATTCAATAGACAGAATGCAGTCCATCTCAGAAGGTGAGAACGGCCTTGGGAGAAACCCACTCCACAGACAGCAGGAGCCATCTCAGAAGGTGAGAGGCCTACTCATTCATTTTTTAACAACTAGCATATTCACAGTAGTAGATCTTTTCTTTAGCATTATGATTTGGTTTTAATTGGTTCATTGTGTTTTATGTCTTTCAACAAGATTTTTCACATGTGGTCCTATGCCTTCACTATTAAATTCATTCATGTGCATGCTTCAATTTTTGTGTCTAATAGGTATAAGCAATTTTTTTCTTTGTTTTTTGTAAGTGGTGGTGGTGATTTAATTTAGTTTAATTTAATAAATTAATAAAATAAATAAAATATAAATTTTAATTTATATTAAATAATTTATAATTTAATATTAATTTAATAAAATAAAATATACAATAAATAAAAAATAATTTAATTTAATTTAAGTCGTGTTGAAGTCTTGCGACTCCATGGACAGTAGCCGGGCAGGCTTCTCTGTCCATTGGATTTTCCAGGCAGGAATGCTGGAGAGGGTTGCCATTTCTTTCTCCAGGAGATTTTCCTGAACCAGGGATCAAAACCTCGTCTCCTGCATTGCAAGCAGATTTTTTACCAACTCAGTTACCAGGGAAGTATTCATTGCTAAATTAGACACAATATTGAATTGCTCATTTTTATCAAATGTGTAGGCACCTGAATATCATATGAGTTTACTGTTAACAAGACTGATTTGTTTTTGTCTATTTAAGAATCAAATCATTCATGAACTTTATTTCTTATATTTCTGTTTTTATAAATATTATTTTATTTTATTGCATGACTTCATTTACTAAAAACTCTGAAGCAATAATGAAGATAACAGTGGTTGGGAATTGCTGCATAGTCTCTGAATTTAAATGGAATTGTTTTGGTGTTTTTACCTATGGTTGATTTTACTAAAGTCTTTATTAATTTTCATTTATTCCAATTTAGTTATAATACTTATTAGCTCTCAAAAATTAATACATGTGTGTTTATCACATGGTCATATTAATTTTGTCTCTAACCAAGTTGATGGAGTACACTATATGGATAGGTTTTATGACAACATTTTTGTAATAATCTTACTTGGTCATGGTGTAATAATATTTTGATACATGAATAGTTTTGTTTTACTACTTAAGAGATTTGGAAAGGTTTAATTTACGAGACTTGGAAAGGAGCCATGAAGGTCTTACTAGGATTACTTACCACAAACACCAGGGAGTTTTCCAGTCTCCCAGGCTATGTGGGCCTCTCTTCATTCTGCCCATTTTGGGTGAAGGCCATCACGCTTGCCTGTGAAAACACCTGTCCTGCATAAATGCAACTCATTAGGTAGTCTGTTCCTCTCCTGAGCCTCTTTATCACTTTTTATCATGACCACTAATATCAAGTAGGGCCTTGGTGCTACCTGGAAATCCTACTGGAATTCCCTAATCCAGTCAACATTTATCACTTCCCTGCTTACCTATTTCATATCTGTTCCTATAGTTCCAAATCTGGAATCTTCTCCCAAATATTCATCTGAAGTGGTTTAGATTTGGCAATGGAAGGAACAGTGTTACACTGAGATCTCATTCTTGCTATGATTTCCTGCTTAGCAATGCTCTAGTATATAGGTTGCTTATTCTCATATGCAAATTATGAATAAAGGGCTATTATACTAGGACAGGGTTTAAAGAAAATTGATGAATAAAAATCAGAAAAAAAATGGTCTCTATTTTTCCCATAACTTCAAACAAACAGTGCAATCTTCAAAGGTCTGAACAAGCATCATTAAAAAGAACTGGACAGACTTGACAAATAATAGCTAAAGCTTAAACACAACTCTTGTATGGACAGACATTGTTCTCCACTCAGTGACCTCACAGATTGGAAGCTACTAACGTCCGTCCCCACAATCTACCCTGAGAAATGGGAGTCACAGGGGAGTTAATCAACTTGCCTGTTTCTGACAGTTACCAAGAAGTGTTGGCAAGACTTGAACCCAGGTAGCGTGGCTCTTATTCCTTCTTTGAGGGAGGAATGAGAGGAGGAAGAGAGTGCAAGTGGTGATGAAAGTTCAAGAGAAATCCCTCCTTGTAGAAGTCAGGAGTGAGGAAAAGAGTTGTCTTACTTTTTCTTCCTATAAACACCTAGGGTTTAACAAAATGGGAGCTTGTCAATTGTCTCCCAAATTAATCAACACTGTCCATTGAAGTGATCAGCAATATGTTTGGAAAGTCACCCATTTTCAAGATGTCACTCTTGTGTACTAATTACTTCTTTTTTTGAGCATTTGCTTAGAGTTGATGTGGATGATAATCGTTTTGCTTCCAAAGTCCTGAAATGGATTAAAATCATGTATTAACTAAACCCAATGCCACTCAGCCTCCAAAGTCTATGCTTACTTCATATTTGATTTCTTATCCAATAATATGGCCAATCACATAACATAATATTTTAGAGATTCTTCAGTGAGATTGAGTGAATTAAGATATTCCAAGATACCAATATCCCGATGCTAACATTTGAATGCAAATTATTGACTTCTTAGAAAGAAACTAAACATATAGCCCATTTTCATACTCAAGAAATTAAGCTCTCTTACTCTTTTAATAAAAACTTAAAAGAATAGAAATGAAAGTTTCATCCTCTCCAACTTCTTCAGCTCAGACCCAGCTAGAAATGCTCTTCATGCTTTGGTAGACCTGGGTTCTATCAGCAGCTGCAGCTCGCACTGTTTTCTTCAGGAATGAGTCAAATTCTTTTAAAGGTCTGAGAAGTTCTGTTAATTCAACCACAATTTGTAGACTCTCACTTTTTAAAGAGTTCAAAGAATTGATGAGACATACAAAATTATCACACTATTCAAATTAAGGAATTTCAAATTAAGCTAGTTCTCACTTCTAAAAACAGTTTTTCTGGGAAAAAATATCATCAGAATCTGATATTTAATGATGCTAAAGACCAGAGAGGAAGATCCTTTTGAGAGAAGAGGAGATTGGTCTTGGAAGAAGCCTGGCCAGGGTACCACTCAGTCTGCTCCAGGTGTTGTAATCCATGATGTGTGAATTTAAACTCACTGGGAAGAACTCTTCTAGCAAGAATTTAACTTTGGTGCTCTGCAACCATACGTCTGAGGGGATAATCCATTTATGCACCTCACCTCCAGCCTGTGAGAGTGACACTTAGCTTGCTTACACAGTTTAGAAGTTTGCAAAGGTGGCAACTCAGGCTCCAGGGGCCCACTCTCTTGTAAGTATGCACTTCCATTCCTGAGCTGTTGTGGATATTTCCAGTGCCTCTTGCCAGGAAACCTGCCTCTTAGGTAAGTTTTCTCTCTCAACCCAGAGTTAACCAATCTACTAACTCCCTGATACAATCAAGTGGGAAATGATTTTGAAATCTGTGGACAGTCCTCATAACTGACTCTCCCATTCTTATGTTCTTAGCCCTGCACACAGAATGGAATTTAGCACATCTAGTTCAGAAATGTCTGGCAATAGCTTCCTCAGGCTAAATCTTACTGGTGTTTAGAAGCTTATGCAGGACTTCACCACCTGGCGGTTTTACTTATCTGTTTATTTCTGGCTGGGTCAGATCTCAGTTGCAGCATGTGGGATCTTCTGTTCCTTCTCTCTAGCTGTGGCAAGCAGGCTCAGCAGTTGTGAGGTGTGGGTCTAGTTGCCTTGGGGAATGCAGCATCTTGGTTCCCCCATGATGTCCCCTACACTGGAAGGCAGTTTCTTAGCCACTGGACCAGTGAACCCACTATCTGTCAATTTAAAAGAAGCAAATACAGTTTCCCTCTAAGGTCTAAGAGGCCTCTACTGTCTTCTGAGAAATGGAGCGTTGACCTAGCCATATCTCCTTAGTAAAAGCTCTGCCTACAGAGGAGGCTGCAGTTTGTTCCCTGAGTTCGGGTCTCTGTCCTTCCCAGGCCACCACCCCTTGAGTCTTTGCCACTCTCTGCCTGTCTGCTGAGAGCTGAGTGCCTCATCCTGCTCGGCTAAGATGCCCACATTCTGTCCCTCATTTTACATTATCGCTCAAAGGCTCCCTCTTATTGCCATCCCTCTTTGAGAACTTTTCTTGAAGCCCTAGGGCCTTTATTTAAACCTCTGCTTCCAGGAAAATGGTCATTTGCTTTTGGACAAAAAATCTACCAAATACTCTGTGCTGTGTTGTGCAGTCTGCTCAGTCGTGTCCAACTCTTTGTGACCCCGTGGACTGCAGCCCACCAGGCTCCTCTGTCCATGGGATTCTCCAGGCAAGCATACTGGGGTGGGTTGCCATTTCCTCCTCCAGGGGACCTTTCCAACCCAGGGATCAAACCCAGGTCTTCTGTATTACAGGTGGATTCTGTACCATCTGAGACACCAACTTATCTACCTCAACCCCAAACACCATGAAGCTGGGTAAAAATATTTCAGTTTAGTCAGTCACAGCATGTAAAAACTTCAGTGAGGCTAAAACTGACTTCTTCAAGTCACCGAAGTCAGAACACCATGGCCCACACCACATATCTTTAAATCCCCAGCACTTTTCTATGCATATAATTTGCTGCCCTTTCTGGCTGCCTGTCCCAGTTCCATCATTTTGGTTTTAATTTTCATTGCTTTTGGTTGATGCATGTAATGTCAGAATACTGACAGAACCACTGTGCAATTGCTATTGCCCCTTCACCCTGGTGTGATCTGAGGAAGCTGAGAAAAAAATCAAGTCAAAATGGAGGCTGAAATAATATACCGATGGCTCAGTGGTAAAGAATCTACCTAAAATCCAGGAGACACAGGAGATGCAAGTTTGATCTGTGGGTCGGGAAGATCCCCTGGAGAAGGAAATGGCAACCCACTCCAGTATTCTTGCTGGGAAATCCCATGGATAGAAAATCCCATTGACGGAGAATCCTGGTAGGATATATGTCCAGAGGAGTCTGGCTGGTTACAGTCTTGGAGTCACAAGAATCAGACATGACTTAGCAATTAAACAAAATACAATAGCAACAATAAATACTATCAGAGACCAGGTTGGCAGTTATGGTTTCTCAATTGGCTAGGCAAATACTCTAATCTCAGACCTCAGCAGTAAGCAGATTTACCTTACTACCATGGACAACATAGAATGGAGGAAAATGTGTGATCTTTGAGGACAGGTTCATGAGCACAAGAGAAAAGAGAAGAACCAAACTTTCAGTTACTCGTCTCAAAGTAACTAATGAGTCGTGTCACTTCACTTCCATTAAGGTGGAGTGAAATGAAGTGGTGAAAGGCCAGAACGTGCTAAGAGGAAATATCTACTCTTGGAAGGCTGGAGAGGGAAATGGCGTTCCCCTCCTGACCAGAAAGCTTGATAGCACACCCATGTCCTATAACTCACTGAAGGAAACTGTGGTTGTCTGCTTCTAAGACTCCCACTGTTTCCACAATGACCTGCTGTCTTTGTCTGCCGGTAACTTAACAACTCTGCCTTACAGCCTTATTAGTTGTCATTATTGTGGTTATGAGATTACATTTCAAGTATGAAATTCTATGTATCTATTTATATCTCAAGAAATGACTTGCTAAGATGATTTCATTTCCTATAATAGCCTGCTCTGTGGCCACTGGCAAATTTTAAGTTAAAAGGCAGAATTATTCTTTTCAATTTTATTATGTGTTTTTGCTCATATCATTGACTAATCATTAAAATCAATTCACTGGGGTTTGGGAAACATACTTGAGTGTCTTAAAATGGTTGAAATTATTTGCAATTAGAATATTCCTTATTCAAGTGTTATTTTAGGAGTCACTAAAGCTTTTCAAATTATATCAACTTTAAATTTTTAAAAATATGATTAAAATAATAATCTTATAATAGTAAAGCCAAGGACATTAAAAAGCGTGTTTATACACATCCATTTCATTTAAATTTCATGTCACCCTGTGAGATAGCTATTGTTATCCTCTTTGTCAGCACTGAAAATGGAATTAAAAGGTATATGTGACTCTCCAGGGTTATGCACTTAAGAAGTAGCATGTCTTGAACTAGACTGCTATAACTTCTAGGTCAGTGTTTGTTTTCAGGCACAGACTTCAGACAAAGAAGGACCCACAGGGACCAGCTCAACTTGATAGATCTGATTAATATCCAGCTCTGATGGAGACGAAGTATGTTTTCAAATAACATATTTCTCAAAAGTTCTCTGAAAAGTTAAATTATTAAGTGGTGGTTCATTATTTCTTTAAGGATTCATCAATGCCTATCTTTATGTGTTTCTTGTAGAATGGCAATAATTATTTCAGCTGATTTTTATTAATTTTGTATTGCGTCATTAATATAACCCAAAAACCCAGACCTATGATAGGGTCTGCCCAAGGACCTGACAAATGTGGTGGCCCTTTTCTGGGACACTTGCATCTAAAACTGTCCTATAGTGATGTGACTAAAGATTTTAGCATAAATAAAAATAATCAAAATCATAGTAACAATAATCATTTGCATCATTGCTGCTAGGTAAAATGCCCTTTGACTTCTTGCTTGTCTTCAGGTTTCTTGTAGAAAGTGAACAAATTATGAAATACCAGATGTAAAGTCAAGATGTATTTATCCCTTAAGAACCTTAAAACTTGAGAGATATTTCTCACTGATTACTTAAATAGGAAGCTAGGGTCTTGGGTTCAGGTCTCAATTCAGCAATCAGGAAGAAATCTGTAAAATTAAGTCATGGCACTTTATCTCGTAGGGTCATGTTCTGCTGGCTTATGACATGCAGCTGATGCCATTGGATGTCTCTCTTCTGACCCACTCTTGGACCTCTGATGTCATTAGTTGGTATTTTTATCTCACATGCTGTAGAAGCATGGAAGAGAATGTCATCCACCTCTGATTACTGCCTTTTTCATTTGTGCCACTTACAGGCAGAGTTGCAACTGTAGCTTAGCCTAGTTATTGCAGAAAGAGATGCACTATCTCAAGGGTCACTGAAAATCAGATGAAAGAACGATGTGGACTTTCAATTTATTCATGTGAAAAGACAGAGTTCTGGGTGTGGAAAGTTTTAATTCTGTACATGATTGTACCAGTAGCAATGGAGATAGGAAGATTGAACTTCTTAGGAAGGGAGGAAAACCCTCTTGTAAAGAACTCATCTCTGCTGGTATTGAATCTGCTTTTCTTACTTGACACTTTTGATGATTGACCTCTAAATGTTTTTATCTGTTTTATGTGAGGGTACAATAAGGACACTTTTGTTAAAATGTGATTAGTAGCTTGTTTGCTTTTTTTCCCCTCAAACTTATTTTCTAGAAGGCCCTGTAGAAAGCAAAAGTTTTAAAACTTTCTAGAGCCTGGAGAAAGGGATTGAGGGAATATTTATTTATTTCCATCTTTATTTCCCATCTTCTTTCTCCTGATTCTACAATCTTTTCTCTCTCCAAGATGTTTTCTCTCACTTTTTCTCAAAAACTAAATAATGAATGAACTGATGAATAAATCTGAATGGAATGGAGAGGAAGCAACTGAGGAAAAGTTAGCTGAAAAGTAGTTGAGAGGAGAATGCCTAGGTACTAGGAAGAAGATAAATCTGTCCATAGCAAAGTTATAAATCGGTTCGATCAATACAAAGTGCTGGAAGTTCCCCAGTAAAATGCAGCGCCAGTAGCCCTTAGTTGCCATGTACACATCCATAAAAACAACTAGAAATGACAATCTAGCGAACACATCATTTAATATTTATGCTTGTAGAGCCAATGATATCAACAAACACCTCTCTATTTAGCCTTCACACTGTTGCTAAGCACAAACAGTCAAGAGAAGGGTTATCGTTTTCTTCCCCGTGTGGGCTGTTCTCACTCAACCTTGTTCAGCGTATCTTTGTCTGCTCTCTCAGGAGACAGGTTACATACCTGACCTGCATTAGGAAAGCTAGCAAGTGAAATGAGAGTTCCCTTAAGCCCCTAACAGTGCTCGTTGGAATATATTTGAAAGCTTATCCTTTAATATAGCAACATTCCTTTCTCTACACTTTTATTACTTTGCAATTGGATCTAATCCCCACAGTCAGCACAGAGGCACACAAGGAAATAGCATCTTGACTACCTCCTGAAGAAACTCATTGGTCCTCAGACACACACACATGCACACACACACACACACACACACACACACACACACACACATTTTCTATATACCATGGAGTTTGCCTAGCAAACAGAAAAAAAGGAATAAGATCTAGCCCCAGAATTTTGATGGAATTAGACCTCAGCTGCATTTACCTCACCATTTTCAGTGGAGGTCAACTCACAATTTTGTACACACCATCAATCACAGATTTCCCTCATCTAGAACAACCTTCACAGTCATTTCCTATTTTTAAATCTTATCTATCTTCATAAATTAACTGATATTCTTTACACCCCACAAGACAGTTCTGGACCAATCTACACATACACATGTTCTTTCTTTTATAAACTTAGGCCACTTCTAATTATTATCAAAATCCATCATCTGAAAACACCCCAGGCACACACTTATGATATGTACAGAACTCTCAAACACTATCTTATTTTATTTTAATTTGTACAAATTGGAACTTATTGGATTCTTCTTACGTATATTAGTCTGTGAATAAGGTCTGTGGCTGTAAGCCAGCTCTTATGTCATGACTCATAGCTCCAAAAAGGCATTTCCTAAAGCTTCATGTGGTTATGAGCTTACATTTTTCACTTGTGTATCAAAGGGGAAAGGAAAGAAGAAAATATTAATAATGCAGGAAAAGAGACAAAGGAAAAGAATAAAAATAAGCTCTAAGATTTGTACTTCTTGTAAAGGCAGCGCTCGTGAGCGCAGAGCCTGGAGCTGAGGATGAATGAAGGGAATGGAATCTGTGATGGCTCCCAGAGAGATAAAAGTTGCATCTCAGTGAGAATGGAGTAACGCGATCAGGACAGAAGTGCACTGGTAGCTCCGGAAGTAGGATTAGTGGGAAGGGTCTCTGTCCTCAGAGACTGGAAACGTCAGGAATGAATATGGAAAACACTGAGATTAAGCAGGACTTTCAGTTTGCACATGTAGTCTCTTAAATTGAGTCCCAAAATTATTTCCCCCCTAAACTTTCTTGCACCTTTTGTTGGGGCCATTCGGAAAAAGGTAAATATGACATATTTCTCAGATATACTGTATACTGCGGGCTCAGTTTCAGGAAAATCAATAAGTTTCCCTAAAGCTACTATAGGGCTTTGATTCCATACAGTTATGCCTTATTTGTCTACAACTGAATAATGAAATCCTTGAGATCAGCAACTCTTTTTAGTCATCTCTCTTGGACTGAATATTTGTGTCCCTCCAAAATTGCTATATTGAACCCTAATCCTGATGTGATGGTATTTGAAGGTGGGCCTTTGTAAGGTAATTAGGTCATGAGGATGAAGTTACAGGAAGAGGTCAGAAAGCCAGCTAGCTCTCCTCCCACCGCGTGAGAATACAATGCGACGTCAGTCACCTGCAGAACTCTCACCAGAAACCTGCTGGCACCCTGATCCGACTTATAACATCCAGAACTATGGAAATACATTTTTATTGTTGATATCCAGTTTTGTTATAGCAGCCTGAGGCGACTAAGACATCATTCTTATGTTTCCCCCAAACTTATCACAACATTTTTCACATGATATTCAATTAATATTATGTTAATGAACTTGTCCTTCTTGATTCTTCATGCTTACCATTTCAATATTAGGAATATTCAACGTTCTTTCCTAAATGATGTAAACTTGTCCTGTTAATTAAAAAAAATTACAAAGCCAGTAACATTATTGAGTTTATCTTGAGTGTAATGAAAAGTCAGGTGGTTGGAACTGATAATACACCAAAGGCTTCTTTTTCACCATTATTTTTACAGCTTAGAGCTGTGTGTGGAATTGCCTTTGAAAACATTTGTGCTTCTCATTTAGATGAGCTCTATGACATGCAGAGAAAGATGAAAAACAATCTCTGTGTGAAGTCGCATATGAAGGGTTAGTTCTAAATTTACCAGCCACTAATTCCTTTGAGTGATCACATTTGTTCTTTGATTACACATAACCTTACTGATTTCAAAGCAAAAGAGCAGGAGGAGATGAAAATGCTTGAATCACACAACAGCCTCGGGTGGTGCCTTTGGCACTGAAGAGCTGGCATTCTATTTCCAAGTTTCAAAATATATGAGATATAACAGACTGGGGGCAAATCCAGTGCAGTAGCAACAATCCGTGGCTATCCTGGAATAAATGCCCAGCAGAAGACATAGTGTCCATACAACCCAGGCAAGGAGAGTGAAGGGATGGAATTGGAACTCCCCGACTTACGGTTTATTGAGGAAAGTTTAGGGGTGTCACATGGGAAGTAGCAGGGAGGAAATGCCTCTGAACCTTGGGAAAGTTCTTTGCCAAACAAGAAAAAACTCTTCTTTCCTGAAAGGAATTAAAACTCTTGCTTATTATTGATTGCTTAAAGCACTTTGTGCCAGAAATTAGCTGGAGATAGGTGTAGAGCAAGCCACTGAAAGACAGGAAGTTGCAGAACATCCTGGAGATAATCATCTCCCTTAAGGAATTAATAGGTAAAGGCCAAATAGTTAAAGTTATAGGTTGAAAAAGCACATAAAACTATACATTAAGTCATTTTATACATATGCAGTTGTTCATTTTTTTTTTTTTTGTACAAGTTTACAGTTACTGAGTGATTACTGTATGTCAAGTACCATACTGAATATTTCACACTATCATTGTTTTTATATTTATATCTTGGTTATATCTATTAGCCACAGATAACCAAGAGGATATCTATCTATCTGTCCATCTATTAGTCCTAGAAAAACCAGTGGTGCCTTCCAGTCTGGATCCAACAACCTGAGAACTGGGATGTCAATAATGTAAATCCCAGTCTGAGAGCAGAAGATAAAATGAGATAGCTCACTCCAGCAGTGAGGCAGAAAAATAAAAGGTTGAATTCCATTTTCCTCCACTTTTTGTTCTATTCAAGCCATCAAGAGATTGGATGGTGCCCATCCACTTAGAGAAGGATAATTACTGATTCAAATTGATTCAAATGATAATCTTATAGGAAACACCTTCACAGACACACCAGAAAAAATGGTTAATCTGGGCATCCCATGACAAGTCAACACCCAAAAGTAACCATCAAAATGTTCTTATGTGATAATATCTGGTAGATGTCTTTTAACTCAGGTATCTATAAAGGTAATTTTTTTTTTTTTTTTTTTTTAGAATCTCTGAACCTAAATTGGGACACACTATAATGGAGTATGTCTAGCTGAGACATGTGGTGTTGGAGAAGGCTCTTGAGAGTCTCTTGGACTGCAATGAGATCCAACCAGTCCATCTTAAAAGAAATCAGTCCTGAATATTCATTGAAAGGCTTGATGCTGAAGTTGAAGCTCCAATACTTTGGCCACGTGATGCAAAGAACTGATTCATTGGAAGAGACCATGATGCTGGGAAAGACTGAAGGCGGGAGAAGAGGATGAGATGGTTGGACGGCATCACAGACTCAATGGACATGAGTTTGAGTAAGCTCTGGGAATTGGTGATGGGCTGGGAAGACTGGTGTGCAGCAGTCCATGGGGTCGCAAAGAGTCAGACAGAACTGAGTGACAACTGAACTGAATCGAGACATGCTATAAATACATAGAATTAGTGGAAGATAATAAGTGGCAATTCCTGATTTCTGATAGAGATCTCTGATGCCATATTATTGAGAAACAAATTTTGTCCCATCTGACTTCTCTCTGGAGTGCATAGTTTTGCTGCTACCCACCACAGTCCATGATAAAATATTTGCTTCTTGCTTCAGGGATCATCAAGGTTAGTAATTTTGAACATGTTGAAGGGAAGAAACCAATTCTGACTCTATGTTGGAACTGTTTCTTTGACTTGCATTTTGTTGCTTTTGTTATTACGATTATGCAGAATGGTTTGCCCCAGAGAATCCTGCCCCTCTGCCTGACTGTTAAACTACGTAGAGAATCCTGCCCCTCTGCCTGACTGTTAAACTACGTAGAGAATCCTGCCCCTCTGCCTGACTGTTAAACTACGCGCCTTTGTTCAGAACCCTGTCCACCTGTGGATGGTAGGAAGGAAGAAATTAACACACCCCCTGCCTGAGGTTTGCCATTCTAGGAGATGTTTGCAAGATGAACGGCCCTTTTAGTTTGCTTCCTCACCTCCCCTCATCTCTAATCTATAAAAGACCCTGGCATCCAGACCTCAACAAGATGGTTATTTTGAGTACAGAACAATCAGAATCCTCTTTGTTCTGTTTCTCTGGAGAACCCTGACTAATGCAGACAGTTAGGAGATAAAGACTGTGGTGCCCAGAGAAGATAAAGTTGAGTAAATACCAGCCTGTGCAGGATCCTGCCTTGGCCAAGTTTTTCTTGTTTTTCTCCTGGGAATGCTGTGAGCTACACCTACAGATGTGAACAGTCAGTCAACAGCATTGTAAACAAAGGCTGCTATGTTTTGTAGATCATAGAAATTCAGTTAGAAAGAAACCTCACATCTTATTTCCCCTTGTGAAACCAATTGTCTTCACATTGCTAAATTTAGGACTGATGGGCCCAGGGTATGAAAGTGTCTTGACATCGGTGAGCTGTGTTAGAGTCTTCCAATCTTCTTGCCAGCACTTTTTGGATACATTGTGTTCATACATTCATTCATCTATTCATTCACCTAGTCATTTCAGAACAACATGTGGAATGCCTACTTGTATTCCATGTCAGGCATGTTTTACATGTTGTGAAGGGCAAACAGGAAAATTCTTACACTGGCAAACATGAACAAATAAACATGCAGTATAATATCAGTTATAAGTGATAAGAGAATGAAAAAAAATCTGGGAAAAGAAAGAGAGGGTATCTAGAAGGTTGGAGGTGCATTTTAAAATAAAACATTCACTTATTTAGGAAACAGATCCATAGACTTAGAAAACAATCTTATGGTCACCAAAGGAGAAAGGTAGGAGGGGTCAATTAGCTTGAAATTAACAGATGCACAACTACTATATGTAAAATAAATTAGTAACAAGGACCTACTACATAGCACAAGGAATTATATTCAATATCTTATAATAACTTATAATGGAAATGAATCTGAAAAATTTAACTGAATCACTTTGTTGTACGCCTGAAACTAACACAACATCATAAGTCAATTATATGCCTATGAAAAGATCTAAAAAATAATAAAATGAGGTGTTCAGAGATGGGCTTTGCTGAGGAAGCAGCAGTTGAATAACATCAGGAATAAGTCACGGGAGTAAGGGAGCGTATTTCTGGGGTGTGAACTTTCCAGGATAAACAAAAAACCACAAAATCTCTGAAAAGAAGCCCTACTAAGTATATTTAAGGTGCTGTGAGGAATCTGGGGTGCTAGAACAAAGCAAAGAATAAGAAATGAAGTCAAAGTAGTGGCCAGGGGCCAGATTATGAACTTACTGTGGGTTCTGTTCTGAGTGACATAAGTCATGGGGAATTTGGAGTAGAGTGTGGAAGGATCTGATTTGTGTCTTAAAAGTTTATGTTTATTGTGTAGGATAGACTGTACTCTGTATAAACTAGTACTCTATAATTCCTATGATAAAGACAAATAGACTCATCACTTGTCCTTTAGAAGGACATCGGGGTTATTTTTAAGTACCATTTTGTATATATCAATATTATAGTCAGTTGCTCTGTTGTTAAAGTTTTATTTTTTTTCTTTCAATTTTATTGACTGTAACACACATACAGAAAATGGCATAAATCAGAATGCATAGCTTAATGAATTATCAGTAAATAAAGCTTCACAGTTATCATCTAGGTCAGGAAATAGAGTATTTCCATTACTTTCAGAAACTCCATTTGTAACCTCTCCCAATCATACTCCTTCCTTTCTCCCAGTGGGACTGCTATCCTGACTTCTAAAATCATAGATCTGATCTGTCCATTTTCAAAGTATGTAGAGGTGGAATCGTTTATCATGCACTGTTTGGACCCTGGCTTCTTTTGCTCAAACTTGTGTTTGCAGGAACCTGGCTTTGTAAATCCATCTCAGGGCATATTTATTTTCTATTTTATTAGTTTATCTTATCAATAGCATTTTCCTTCTATATTAAGTTCTCTTTTTGGTGTCAGAAGATCTAGTTCCTTTTCTCTCTCATTTCTACAATGATATTCTTTGGGTCCTGAACTAAACCCGGAGTGCCTGCCACCTCCTCTCTTCTTTAGTAGGTTCAGACTCTAAGTTCTGTCTTTGTTGCTCATGAACCTACCAAATGCTCTCCTTGGCTTCTCAGGCTCTCAGTAATACCCTCTATAATTGCTCTTTGCCCCTGGAGAGTATACAACCCCATATTCTGGGTTTATTTCCACGGTATTTTCTTTTCTTTTCTTTTAGATCTTGGTCTTGCAATTCCTCTCTACTTGAGAGTTCTTAGGTATCACCATATAGATTATTTTTTTGTTGGTCTAAATTTTCTCATTCTCTTTAATGAGAATGTAGATATGAACAAGTGGGTTCACCTTTACCTTTACTTTACCGTTACTTTATCATATTTTGATAAAGTTTTGATCATTTTTAAAATAGTTAATATTATCAATACCTTGAATTTGCTATAACTATTGTCATCAATTTGAAATTCTATAGATCATTCTTAAATGGAAACTCTTCATTCACAAATGTAATATCTTTACCAAGCAGTTAAAAACTTAAAAAACAAATTTTATAAATGTTTATTTTCACTAGTTCTTTTCCAGAAATTCTCTAGGAAATCACATATAGGATTTCTAAATGTTGAATTTAAAATTATGTTTCCTTGAAAAGAAATGCAGACTCTTAGCATATGCTGCAAAGAGTTTACCATTCAGAAATAAACAAATACTGACTAAATCAATGTGACATGAAGAAAGGTAAACCTTATACACTAGCAACAGAGAAAATATCTAGGAGAAATTACTCTTGTTTAGATGAACTGTGTTTATAAAGTTATTTCACTTCCATTATTAATGGTGGCTCAGATGGTAAATGCAGGAGACCTGAGTTTAATCCCTGGGTTGGGAAGATCTCCTGGAGAAGGGCATGGCAACCCACTCCAGCATTCTTGCCTGGAGAGTCCCCACGGACAGAGGTGCCTGGTGTGTTACAGTCTATGAGATCACAGAGTCGGACACGACTGAGTGACTAAACACACATGAATTTTTTAAGTTATTTTGTATCCAAGGGAGGATGTGACTTCCCCATGTCACACAGCAAAAAAGTCACAGAAACAGGCTTCCAGCTCTCTTGATGATGCGGCCATCTGCACACCTTCCCCGGCCCTTCTTTCACTCCTAGTTTGTGTCTGGTTTCTATGTTCTCCCCTCCTTATGCTTCCTAATAAAATTTCTTGAAAGTAAAAGAGCAAAGATTATTTTCTGAACTTCCTCAATCTCTGTTTCCACAGTCTGAACTACTAAGGATTGTTAATATTTCCAAGTTTTTGCAATTTTGTGAAGCTAAGCAGACAATACATAACCCTATCAAGATATTGAAAAATGAAATTCTGCATTAACTGAATGGTTGAACAAAATCACTTCAAAATTACCTTCCAAGTTTAATACTGTGTAATGTTATAACTATCTTCAAAGTGTTTTATTATCTAAAAAAACTTAAAATAATTTTAAAACATTCAAAGTATTTTACAATAGTGATTATTTTATTCAAATATGTGTAATGCTAATGGGTAAATGACCATCAAGCCTTTTGTGAGATGGCTATAAAGACACTATAAAGCTCTATGACTAGTGTCTCTATTTGCCACTTATGTTTCTCTTTCAAAATACATGTAATTTGTTTTTCTATAAATAGTCTATCTTCTGAGCCCAGCCAACGTGGCATCTAATAATGGCTCTCTGACACCAGTCAGCGGTGCCTTTTCGGCCGGAAATGATGTCTGTGTGAAACGCCTGTCGTCTGTCTGCGGTGCACATTCTGTGTGGTAATTAAAGCGAGAAGCTAGTGCAATCATGAGTTATCAGGAGGAAATGCTTGTGATCAGAATAAAAGATGATTGTTGTATTAATATTTCAGGTGGCAGAATCTGTCTGGCGGGAAGCTATTTCTGGAAGGACTCTACTGTCTTTTAGATGCATATGCTAATTCAAAATCCCATAACTAAAACCTGACTCTTATTTTTTTACTATATTTATCCAATATGAACCTGATCGACTTTTCTCACAGACTTCTTGAGACTCTTTGGATATAGAAAGAAGAAGGAGAAAGGGTAGAATATAATACTGTAATAGGAACATTGGATCAACCAAATAAATACTGAACCCTTCCCACTATATGGAAAGCAACATGCTAGCAAGCAAAGCTATAATTTATGAACAGAGGTATCAGATGGTCTTCCTGACCTCAGAGAGCCTGCATTACTAATAGCAATGAGGCAAGACTATGAGTGTTTTTTAATTGAACATCACTGTATAATATCATGCTAGTTTTCCATTGCTGCTGTGACAAATTACCACCAGCAGTGGCTTAAAACAACACTAATTTGTTGTCTTTCAGTTCTACAGCTTCAAAGTCTCACCAGGCTAAAATAAAGAAATCTCTAAGGCTTCATTTCTTCCTGGAAAGTCTAGGATAGAGTTTGTTTCCTTGCTTTTTCTAGCTTCCAAAGCTGTTCATATACATCTGCTGGAAGCCCTGTTACTCTATCTTCCAAGTTAACAACATCAGATTTCTCTGTGACCCTTCTGCCATCATTGTATCTCATCTGACATCAGAGGAGAAAGTTTCTTCACTTTTAAGGACTCATGTGGGCTCACCTGAAAAACACAAGATAATCTTTCTCAATGCTCTTAACCTTTATTATAATTGCAAACTCCCTTTTGCTATGTAAGGTAACATATTCACAGGTTTCAGGGATTAGTTCATGAACATCTTTGGGGACCATTATTCTTCCTACAGTAGATGCTGAAAAGATAGTTTAGACATAAAATCTAAATGAAGATTCAGAGAAAAAGAGAAAGAGATTATATGGGCAAGATACTATGGGAAGCTTTATCAATAAGGTGGGGAATAGACTGATCTTTGAAAAGTAGATTATTTGCTTCTTGATGGTTTATACCTCTTGAATCAATTTTACTTCCAAAAAATCAATTATTTCCTCAAGGTTTGCCAAGCTGTTTGCATAAATGATAACATTATTTGGCATCTCAATTTATCTTCAAAACAACCTCATTAGGGAGGTATTATTATTATTATCCCCGTTACATAGGTGAAGAAAATTGTTATCCCAAATCACATTCTTTATATATATCGAAACTCACTATGAATCTATATAATTGACACCCATGCCTACACTTAACCACCATATCTCTTGTTTTATGCTTTCCTTAGCATTTATAATATTTTGTTGTCGTATTTTCCTTTTCAAATATAGGTTCATGTTTATCATTTAACACTTAGATTATTACATTTAATAGTTTTGTTTGCTGTTTTTTAATTAATTTTTTATTGAAGGATAATTGCTTTGGAGAATTTTGTTGTTTTCTGTCAAACCTCAACATGAATCAGCCGTAGGGGTACATATGTCCCCTCCCTTTTGAACCTCCCTCCCATCTCCTGCCCCATCCCACCCCTCTAGGTCATTACAGAGCCTCTGTTTGAGTCTGCTGAGTCATACAGAAAATTACCATTGGCTGCCTATTTTACATATGGTGATGTAAGTTTCTATGTTACTCTTTCCGTATGTATCACCCTCTCCTCCCCTCTCCCCATGTCCATAAGTCTATTCTCTATGTCTGTTTCTCCATTGCTGCCCTATAAATTCTTCAGTACCATTTTTCTAGAGTCCATATGTATGCGTTAGAATATGATATTTATTTTTCCCTTTCTGACTCATTTCACTCTGTATAATAGATTCTAGGTTCATTCACCCCATCAGAACTGACTCAAATATGTTCCTTTTTATGGCTGAGTAATATTCCCTTGTGTATATGTACCACTGTTGATGGACATCTAGCTTGCTTCCATGTTCTAGCTTTTGTAAATAGTGTTGCAATGAACAATGGGATAAATGTGTCTTTTTCAATTTTGGTTTCCTCAGGGTATATGCCTAGGAGTGGGATTGTTGGGTCATATGATGGTTTTCTTCCTAGTTTTTTAAAGGAATCTCCATACCGTTTTCCATAGTGGCTGTATCAATTTACATTCTCACCAACAGTGCAAGAGTGTTTCTTTTCTCCGCACACTCTCCAGCATTTCTTGTTTGTAGACGTTTTGATGATGGCCATTCTGACCAGTGTGAGGTGACAACTCATTGTAGTTTTGATTTGCATTTCTCTAATAATGAGTGATATTGAGCATCTTTTCATGTGTTTGTTGGCCATCTGTATGTCTTCCTTGGAGAAATGTGTGTTTAAGTCTTTTTCCAACTTTTTGTTTGGGTTGTTTGTTTTTCTGATATTGAGTTGTATGAGCTGCTTGTATATTTTGGAAATTAATCTTTTGTCACTTGTTTAATTTGCTATTATTTTCTCCCATTCTGAGGATTGTCTTTTCACCCTGCTTATAGTTTCCTTTGCTGTGAAAAAGGTTTTAAGTTTAATTAGGTCCCACTTGTTTGCTTTAGTTTTTATTTCCATTACTCTAGCAGGTTGGTCACATAGGATCTTGCTTTCATTTATGTCATCAAGTCTTCTGCCTATGTTTTCCTCTAAGAGTTATATAGTTTCTGGTCTGAAATTTAGGTCTTTAATACATTTTAAGTTTATATTTGTGTATGGTGTTAGGAAGTGTTCTAATTTCATTCTTTTACATGGAGCTGTCCAGTTTTCCCAGCACCATTTATTGAAGAGGCTGTCTTTGCCCCATTGTATATTCTTGCCTCCTTTGTCAAAAATAAGATATCCATAGGTCCACGGGTTTATTTCTCAGCTTACTAACTTGTTCCATTGGTCTATATTTCTGTTTTTGTGCAAGTACCACACTGTCTTGATGACTATGGCTTGCAGTATAATCTGAAGTCAAGAAGGTTAATTCCTTCAGCTGCATTCTTATTTCTCAGGACTGTATGACTATTTGGGGTCTTTTGTGTTTCCATATGAATTGTGAAATTTTTTGTTCTAGTTCTGTGAAAAATGCCATTGGTAATTTGATAGGGATCACATTGATTCTGTAAATTACATTTGGTAGTATAATCATTTTCACAATATTGATTCTTCCTACCCAGGAACATGGACTATCTCTCCATCTGTTTATATTGTCTTTGATTTCTTTCATTAGTGTCTTAAAGTTTTCTGTATACAATTCTTTTGTCTCCTTAAGTAAATTTATTCCTAGATATTTAGTTATTTTTTTGGCTTCCCTGGTGGTTCAAACAGTAAAGTGCCTGCCTGCAGCGCGGGAGACCCCGGTTTGATCCCTGGGTCGGAAAGATCCCCTGGAGAAGGAAATGGCACCCCACTCCAGTATACTTGCCTGGAAAGTTTCACGGAATGAGGAGCCTGGTAGGCTATAGGCCAAGGGGTCGCAAAGAGTCGGACACGACTGAGTGGCTTCACTTCACTTCACTTTGCAATGGTGAATGGGATTGATTCCTTGATTTCTCTTTCTGATTTTTCATTGTTAGTATATAGAAATGCAAGTGATTTCCATGTATTGATTTTGTATCCTGCAACTTCGCTAAATTCACGGATTAGCTCTAGACATTTTATGATACTAACTTTAGGGTTTTCTACATATAGTATTATGCCATCTGCAAAGAGTGAGAGGTTTACTTCTTTTCTGACCTGGTTTCCTTTTATTTCTCTTTCTTCTCTGATTGCTGTAGCTAAGACTTCAGAACTATGTTGAATAATAGTGGTGAAAGTGGACACACTTGTCTTGTTTCTGATCTTAAGGGGAATGCGTTCAGTGTTTCACCATTGAGAGTAATGTTTGCTGTAGACTTATCATTTATGGCCTTTACTCTGTTGATATAGGTTTCTTCTATGACCATTTTTTAAAGAGTTTTAATCATAAGTGGGTGCTGAATTTTGTTAAAGGCTTTTTATGCATCTATTGAGATGATCTGTGTGGATCACAACAAACTGTGGAAAATTTTTAAATAGATGGGAATACCAGACCACCTGAACTGCTTCCTGAGAAATATGTATGCAGGTCAAGAAGCAACAGTTAAAACTGGACATGGAACAACAGACTGGTTCCAAATCAGAAAAGGAGTACATCAAGTCTATATTTTGTCATCCTGTTTATTTAACTTATACGCAGAGTACATCATGAGAAATGCTGGGTGACGCACAAGCTGGAATCAAGATTTCCAGGAAAAATAACAATAACCTCAAATATGCAGATGACACCACCCTTATGGCAGAAAGAGAAGAATAACTAAAGATCCTCTTGATGAAAATGAAAGAGGAGAGTGAAAAAGTTGTCTTAAAGCTCAACATTCAGAAACTAAGGTCATGGCATCCAGTCCCATCACTTCATGGTAAATAGATGGGGAAACAATTTTTGGGGGGCTCCAAAATCACTGCAGATGGTGACTGCAGTCATGAAATTAAAAGACGCTTACTCCTTGGAAGGAAAGTTATGACCAACCTAGTTAGCATATTAAAAAGCAGAGACATTACTTTGCCAACAAAGGTCCGTCTACTCCAAGCTATGGTTTTCCCAGTAGTCATGTATGGATGTAAGATTTGGACCATAAAGAAAGCCGAGTGCCAAAGAATTGATGGTTTTGAACTGTGGTGTTGGGGAAGACTCTTGAGAGTCCCTTGGACTGCAAGGAGATCCAACCACTCCATCCTAAAGGAGATCAGTCCTGGGTGTTCATTGGAAGGACTGATGCTGAAGCTGAAACTCCAATACTTTGGTCACCTGATGCAAAAATCCTGACTCATTGGGAAAGACCGTGATGCTGGGAATGATTGAAGGTGAAAGGAGGAGACAGCAGAGGATGAGATGGTTGGATGGCATCACTGCCTCTATGGAGATGAGTTTGAGTAAACTCCGGGAGTTGGTGATGGACAGGGAGGCCTGGCATGCTGCAGTCCATGGGGTCACAAAGAGTCGGACACGACTGAGTGACTGAACTGAACTGAGATGATCATATGATTTTTATCATTCAGTTTGTTAATACAGGTTATCACACTGACTGATTTGCATATATTGAAGAATCCTTGCATTCCTGGAATAAACCCAACTTGATCATGGTATATGAGCTTTTTGATGTGTTTCTGAATTCTGTTTGTTAAAATTGTGTTGAGGATTTTTGCATGTTCTATGTTCATCACTGATATTTGCCCATAGTTTTTTTGTGTGTGTGTTTGTTATATTTGACTGGTTTTACTATTGGGGTGATGGTGGACTCATTGAATGCTTTTGGATGTGTTCCTTCCTCTGCAATTTTTTGAAAGAGTTCTAGAAGGATATGCATTTGCTCTTCTCTAAATGTTTGATGGAATTCTCCTGTGAAGCCATCTGGTCCTGGGCTTTTATATTTTGGGAGATTTTTGATCACAGCTTCAATTTCAGTGCTTGTAATTGGGTTGCTCATGATTTATATATCTTCCTGGTTCAGTCTTGGAACATTGAACTTTTCCAAGAATATGTCCATTTCTTCCAAGTTTTCCATTTTATTGCCATATAATTGTTCATAATAGTCTCTTATAATCCTTTGTATTTCTGCATTGTCTGTTGCAACCTTTCCTTTTTCATTTTAATTTTGTTGATTTGATTCTTCTCTTTTTTTCTTGATGAGTCTGGCTAAAGATTTGTCAATTTTGTTTATCTTTTTGAAGAACAAGCTTTTAGTTTTACTATCTTTATTATTGTTTCTTTCATTTGTTTTTCATTTACTTCTGCTAGGATCTTTATGATTTCTTCTACTAATTTTGGGGCTTTTTCTGTTCTTCTTTTTCCAGTTATTTTAGGTGTAAAGTTAGTTTGTCTATTTGATGCTTTTCTTGTTTCTTGAGGTAGGATTATATTGCTATAAACTTCCCCCTTAAAACTGCTTTTGCTGCATCCCATAGGTTTTGAGGTGTTTTCACTGTCATTTGTTTTTAAAAATTTTTTGATTTCCCTTTTGATTTCTTCAGCAACCTGGTGGTTATCCAGAAATGTGTTGTTTAATCTCTATGTGTTTGTGTTTCTATAGGTTTTTTTTTCTCTTGTAATTGATATTTAGTCTCATAGCATTGAGGTCAGAGAAGATATTTGATGTGATTTCAATTTTTTTAAGTTTACTGAGGTTTGATTTGTGACCCAAGATGTGGTCTATCCTGGAGAATGTTCCATGTGCAATTGAGAAGGTGGATTCTTCTGCATTTGGATGGAATGTCCTGAAGATATCAATGAGATCCATCTCATCTAATGTATCATTTAAGACTTGTGTTTCCTTATTAATTTTTCTTTTGATGATCTGTTCATTGGTGTGAGTGGGGTGTTAAAGTCTTTTACTATTATTGTATTCCTGTCAATTTCTCATTTAATGTCTGTTAGTGTTTATCTTATGTATTGAGCTGCTCCTATACTGGGTGCATAGGTATTTACAATTGTTATGTCTTCCTCTTGGATTGATCTCTTGATCATTATATAGTGTCCTTCCTTATCTCTTGTAATATTCTTTATTTTCAGGTCTATTTTGTCTGATATGAGGATTGCTACTTCAGATTTTTTTGTGCTTCCCATTTGCATGAAATATATTTTTCCATTCTCTCACTTTCAGTCTATATGTGTCTTGAAGTCTGAAGTGGGTTTCTTGTAGACAGCATATATATGGGTCTTGTTTTTATATCTATTCAGCCAATCTGTGTTTTTTGGTTGGAGCATTTAATCCATTTACATTTAAACTAATTATTGATATATATGTTCCTATTGTCATTTCCTTAATTGTTTGGGATTGATTTTGTAGATTTTTTTTCTTCTCTTGTATTTCTTTAATATTTGTTGTAAAGCTGGTTTGGTGGTACTGAATTCTCTTAACTTTTGCTTGTCTGAAAAGCTTGTCATTTCTCCATCAATTTTGAATGAGATCCTTGCTGGGTAGAGTAACCTTGGTTGTAGATTTTTTCCCTTCAGTAGTTTAAATATATCCTTCCATTCCCTTCTGGCCTGTAGAGTTTCTGCTGAAAGATCAGCTGTTAAGCGTATGGGATTTCCCTTGTACATTACTTGTTGCTTTCCCCTTGCTGCTTTTAATATTCTTTCTTTCTGTTTAGTCTTTGCTAGTCTGACTAGTATGTGTCTTGGCATGTTTCTCCTTGGGTTTATCCTGTATGGGCCTCTTTGTGCCTCTTGGACTTGTTTCCTTTTCCATATTGGGGAAATTTTCAACCACAATTTCTAGAAATTTTCTCATACCCTTTCTTTTTCTCTTCTTCTGGGACCCCTGTTATTCTATTGTTGGTGCATTTGATATTGTCCCAGAGGTTTCTGAGACCATCCTCAGTTTTTTTTCATTCTTTTTACTTTATTCTGCTCTTCAGAAGTTATTTCTACCATTTTATCTTCCAGCTCACTGATTTGTCCTTCTGCTTCAGATATTCTGCTATTGATTCCTTCTAGAGCTTTTTTAATTTCAGTAATTGTGTTGTTTGTCTCTATACGTTTATTCTTTAATTTTATTCTTTAATTCTTCTTGGTCTTTGCTGATTCTTGCATTTTCTTGCATTCTGCATTTTGTTTTGAAGTTTTTTTTTTTTTTATCATCTTTACTATCATTACTCTGAATTACTTTACAGGTAGCTTGCCTATTTCTTCTTCATTTGTTTGCACTTCTGTGTTTCTAGTTTTTTCCTTCATTTGTGTAGTATTTCTCTGCCTTTTCATTTTTTAAAAAAATATAACATTATGTTTGAGATCTCCTTTTCCCAGGCTTCAAGGAAAGTTTAATTCTTTCTTTGAAGAAGGTTGAATTCTTTCTTCCTTTTGGTTTCTGCCCTCCTAAGGTTGGTCCAGCGGTTTGTGTGAGCTTCATATAGGGTGAGATTTGTGCTGAGTTTTTGTTTGTTTTTCCTCTGATTGGCAAGGCTGAGTGAGGTGGTACTCCTGTCTGCTGATGACTGGGTTTGTATTTTTGTTTTGTTTGTTGTTTAGATGAGGCGTCCTGCACAGGGTGCTACTGGTGGTTGGATGAGGCCAGGTCTTGTATTGAAGTGGTTTCCTTTGTGTGAGTTCTCACTATCTGATACTCCCTAGGGTTAGTTCTGGGGTTCTCTGGTAGTCTAGGGTCTTGGAGTTGGTGCTCCCACTCCAAAGGCTCAGGGCTTGATCTCTGCATTACCGAGGAGGAGGAGGAGGCGGTTGGTGCATGGAACATTGGGGCAACGGCAGAGATGGGTGGGTGCAAGTAGGAGTCTTATGAAAGGAAATCAACCCCATTAGCAGCCTGGACACCGACTCCTTTTGCTATTTTCTCTCATTTCAAATGTAGTGATTTCTCCCTTTATGTTTATAATTATCTTGCTCATGTTTTCTTAAAAATTATTTTTTACTTCTAACATCTGGTGCTGAATTCTTAATTATTTTCTTCAAAAAGTGTTAGTCATAGAAATAGCTTCTACATGTAAATTTTATCATATCTCAAAAATATTGAAATTCAGTATTTTTGTTTTAATTATTTTAAGAAAGTTGGTAATTGAGATTTTGATGTTTTATCTCCATAGAAATTCATGACTATTGCAGAAAAATTTAAAATCAACAAAGAACTAACTAAGGAAATGAATGATTTTCACCTAGACCTCTAGAGATCTTGATGATTATGAGGCGATATTTGGGAAACGGCTTCTAGAACTCCAGGGCTCTTTCTTTGACACATATTTACAAAAATAAGTTAACAAGATATAAACTCCCTACAATTTTTAATTTTTCTTGCAGAATTACATTAATGATATGTTATGTCAACAAATATATCTTTTACATCATTATTTTTGCTGATTGCATAGCAGGCCTTTGATGAGGATAGAATAATATATTTAACTATCCCTCTATACCAGGAGTGTTTTTCCTAATTTTGGATTACTATAAACTACATGGCAATGAATATCTATATATTCTAGCTCAATCCACCTATCAATCTACTGATGTGTCTATCTAGCCTCCCTGTATGTATTATTTGCCTCTCTGATTATATTCTTTGTAAGGAGCATAATATATTGCTAAGTATTCGAGCTTCGGTCTCAGTTTTCCTGGAACTGAATCTCTTCTCCACTACTCGCTCAATAATGAGCTTGGGCAGCCATCTAGCCCCTCTGTGGCTTGGTTTTTCAGTGTATGACCAAGGAACAGAATTGGCCTCATGGGGTTGTGGTGAATATTAAGCGTAACAAACCACTTACAAGAGCACCTGAGATATATTGTTACTAAATGGTAGCTCATTATTATTTGGATATATTCCTGGAGATGAAATTTCTAGATCAAAGGTAGCTCACATTTTATGGTAATAAAGACTGGTAATATTATAGATTTAAACTCAGAAAAATTTGAAGATAGCTTCTCCTAAAGTAAACAAGCTTCTTCTTAAAAACAAAAGTCATTTGAATTTAAGACTTTTAAAGAATCTTCTCCCGCTTTTAGACATTGAATGAAGAGAACAATTCTGAAGTAATCATCCATATCAAAGAAAAGTATCCAGAGGAACAGATGGAAGATTCTGTTGCTTAGAAAATGAAAGCAATAAAAGAAAAATCTAGAAACAGATTATTGATATTGAATATATATCTCTAATTGTTCTAACAACCAAGTCATGCCTATATTGTAATATGTGTGTAAATGTTATCTTATAGAGTCATTTTGACTGTATTTGAACAAATATTGTGAGAAATTAAATTTTAAAAATAAAGGTTCACTTCAATTAATAGAATAACTGCAGTATAAAGGAGACTTATATTAAAGAGGTGTAAAAAATGTCATCTGTCTTTGTTTTAATACTGTTAATACACTCAGTTAGCATTTGGATATTTTACTGGTGCTCTGTTCTTTCAGGAAAAGGTAAAATCATTTCTGTAGTTAGAATATGATGCTTTCAGAAAAATCATGCCATGCATGAGCCCTACCTAGTAATCTAAGTAAATATTTCTTGGATTGAATATAATTCTTTGCAAAATTATGTATTGGTCTGACACTATGGGTGAACTCTGGACTACTTCTGGGGACAGAGTGATTTATTGACACTGGACATGCTGTGTATCTATACACCATAATATCTGTATGTAGATTCTCATCAATTTCAGCATATGCTAAATGATAACATGATTGAAAATCTTTGTGATTAGACTAGAGTTTAATTCAATTTTACTTGATTAAGCATGAAGAAGAAACATACTGTGAAAAGAAAGACATTTAAGTCAAAAGAGTATAATCAAAAAGCATTAAAAGGAAACCTAAATTTGCTTACTAAATAGCACAAGAGAACCTTGAATGTAGATCTAAGGTTTTTCTGTATCATCCTCTTCTTTCTTGTGTTAATGTTGGATGAGTGAGGTATAATGAACCTATGAAAATAATCATCTCTTTTATTACTTAGTATAAAATGAACTACTGTTGTTGGCGTTGATGAACTTAATATATCCAGGTGGGGCTGATACCCAAGGCTTACTACTAGGCCATTATATGTTACCATCAGCAATGCCACATGGCCTATTGCACCGAAAAGCTGAGATCATGTGACTGCCACCAGCTGGGATGCAGGAACAGGGGATCTACTTACCCTCTCATTTGAAACAATTGAAAAGTGGACAAGATATATGAAATGGCAGCTTTCCTAACTATGTATCAGGCAATAAAAGAGAGTGATCCTTGTGTGTAGTGAGACCTAAAATTGGCCCAGAATAATGCTTTGAGCTTCCTAGTTGAAGTACAGGATTTCCCCTTTCTGTGATCTCTCTGCATGCAGAAAGTGGGGCTGGAAATTTGGTTTCACTCATTTAATGAAGAGTAGGTGGCATTCATGGGCTTAGGTGGTTCAGCAGTAAAGAATCTGCCTGTGATGCAGGAGATGCGGGTTCAATCCTTGGGTCAGGAAGACCCCCTGGAGAGGGAAGTGGCAACCCACTCCAGTATTCTTGCTTGGAGAATCCCAGGGACAGAGGAGCCTGGTGGGCTCTGGTCCATGGGGTTGCAGAGAATCTGACATGACTTGGGGGCTAAACTGCCACCACCACCAGGCAGCGTTCGCGGGGCAGGGCAGTGAAGAGGAGCGCTCCAGAGAGGGAGCTGAGGCGTCGTGCTGACGGTCAGAGCCCCAAGTCCTCCTCTGAGCTCCAAGCAGGGCATGTGTGTGAAGAAAGTGCCCGAGGCTGGGAAGAAAAAAGAAACCACACTAAAGGACAAGGGAACAGTAACAGGAACTCACAAGGGCCAGGAAAACTATGTTCCCAACAACCAGAGTGGGGAAACCACAAAATTCATGAATCACGGAGTAGTGGACTCAGATTTTGCCTCAGTAACAGGGCAAAAATAGTCTTAAAATAAATGCTTTCTTGGCCCTGGCAAACAAAGATTAAAAGCAAGATTTAAAATGACAAACCTTTTCTTTTTGTTGTTTAACTGTGCTGTGAAATAAATCTCAAGAATATTTATAACTAAGTCCAAAAATATACCACAATATGAGTTACAAGCCAGAATCAAGGTAGGCGAGACACATCCACAACCTCAGATGTGTGGATGATGCTGCTCTGATGGCAGAAAGTGAAGAGGAACTAAAGAACTTCTTGCTGAGGGTGAAGGAGGAGAGTGAAAGCGCCAGCTTAAGACTAAATATTAAAAAAACGAAGATCATGGCATCCAGCCTCATTACTGCATGGTGAATGGAAGGGGAAAACGTGAAAGGAGTGACAGATTTCCTCTTCCTGGGCTCCGAAATCACTGTGGATGGTGACTGCAGCCGTGAAGTCAGAAGATGATTGCTTCTTGGCAGGAAAGTGATGACAAAGCGAGAGAGTGTGCTGAAAAGCAGAGATATTACCCTGCCGACAAAGGTCCATACAGTCAAGGCTATGGTCTTCTAAGGGTCACAAGCAGTTGTGAGCGCTGGTCCATAAAGAAGGCAGAACACCAAAGAATTGACGCCTTCAAACTGTGGTGCTAGAGAAGACTCCTGGAAGTTGCTTGGACACCAAGGAGATCAAACCAGTCAATCTTAAGGGAGATCAACCCTGAATTTTCACTGGAAGGATGGATGCTGAAGCCGAAGCTCCAGTATTTCGGTCATCTAATGCAAACAAATGACTCATTGGAAAAGTCTGGTGCTGAGAAAGATTGAGGCAGAAGAAGAGGGCATCAGAGGATAAGATGGCTAGACAGCATTACCAATGAAACGAACAAGAACTTGGGCAAACCCTGGGAGATGGTGAGGGACAGGAAGGCCTGGCGTATTGCAGTCCATGGGGTTGCAAAGAGTCGGACATGACTGGGTGACTGAACAATATATATTCATGCACACAGACATATATACATATATGTATCCACACTATAAACGCTGGGCTTCCCTGGTATCTCAGCTGGTAAAGAATCCACCTGCAATGCAGGAGACCCACGTTAGATTCCTGGGTCAGGAAGATCCCCTGGAAAAGGGATAGGCTACCCCTTCCTCCGGTATTCATGGGCTTCCCTGGTGGCTCAGATGGTGAAGAATCTGCCTGCAATGCGGGAGACCTGGGTTCAACCCCTGGGTTGGGAAGATCCCCTGGAGGAGGACATGGCAGCCCACTCCAGTACTCTTGCCTGGAGAGTCCCCACGGACAGAGGAGCTTAGTGGGCTGCAGTCCCCGGGGTCGCAAAGAGCCAGACAGACTGAGTGACTCAGGACAGCACCGCACTGTAAACATTATCCGCACACAACACGCGTGTCTGTATACGGGGATGTTTATAGACAACTGATGCTGCGTACTTTGATAATTCACTAGAGGTGTGGTGCCTGTGTTCGAATGTGGCTTTATTAGTACTGATTAATCAACTTTTACAATCATGGAAATAAAGGGAAAGATATGCAAGCCATACATTCACACAAAGTGACATCACAGTACATAACATAAAGGATTTATAATATAAGGTGTATTTTGGCAGAACTATATTTTCATCTGGCACATTGAAACAGGGCCAAATTTATTTCAACAGATCATTTCACATTGTGCCATCTTCAGAATTTATCACATTAAATTAATTATTTGCATTATAAACTTAATTGAGCCTATAGTTTTCTTTGCACTCAATTTAAAAATGATCTTACTTTTATAATTTTATAGCAGCTGTAAGCATAGTGAGTATATCACTGATTATATTTGTACATATCAAATAAATAATTTAACCAGGACAACATGAGACTTTTTTTTAAAAAAGGAACACATATAGCAATTAACCCAGAAATTTATAGGTTTATTTTATTAGAAAAGAAAAATCATAACACACTTAGTGGATCCACATTTTGTCTGGGAATGTTTCAAATGTTAACTTTGAAGGCAAATTGGATTCAAAGTGCAAGAAATGATACCTAATATGTTGTTTTTATTTTAAAAATAGTTTTCTTCTTTTCCTCCGTTTAAATGCAGCTGTTCTCTGTTTTATTTATTTTAGCTATCTGTGCAATCTAAAGTAAAACAAAATAAGTAAACACAAACTGTGTCTTGCTAGAAATTTTAGTTCAGTATCTGCAAGGGATGGAGGTTTTGAGGTGGAAGGTCTCTTGTTTCCATTATTAGAAGGATGCTTCCTGGCTGGTGTATTTCATTGGTACAGTATCAGTATAAAGGGATACACATAACTTGTAAACATTGCAGCAACCTTAAGAAAGTTATGTATTAGGAGTTCAAGAGATGACTAAAAGCTAAAAATCTGACTTTAGGGAAAAAAAAAATGAGAGTAGCACCCAGGATCCAGGCAAGAAGTGGGAGCAATAACTTCTGAGAATCTCATTTAAATTGAATGGACTCTAATCATGTTTTCCTTGTGGCTCAGCTAGTAAAGAATCTGCCTGCAATGAGGGAGACCTGGTTGGATCCCTGGGTTGGGAAGATCCCCTGGAGAAGGGAAAGGCTACCCACTGCAGTATTCCGGCCTGGAGAATCCCATGGACTGTATAGTCCATGAGGACGCAAAGAGTCAGACAACTGAGCGACTTTCACTTTTACTTTCACTTTCAATCATGTTCTGGTATTATATCTTCATTTAAAAAACATGCCAATGCTTAACAGTTTAAAAATCATTTTCTCATACTTATGAATTCTGCATGTCAGGAATCCAGACAGAAGTCCTTACACGGAGACCCTAGCTGGAAAATCTCAACAATAGGTTGAGGCAGTCTGCATCTGGATGCTGAAACTGTCTGCAGGCATCTTTATTCTCACTGATAGCTGCTGTCAGCTATAGGCTCGGACCTTAGCTAGACTTGTCACTGGAAGCGCCGTCACAGGTTCCCTCCATGATGGCCTCAGGAGCGTCAGAATTTTAATGCGGGCTTTCAGGGTGCCATAACATATCCCGCACAACAAGGCAGAAGCCTCACTGCTTTTCAGGGCCTAGGATTAGGAGCCATATGGACTTCCCAGGTGGCTCAGTGGTAAAAGAATCCACCCACCAATGCAGGAGATGTGGGTTCTACTTCTACATCTGGAAAATCCCCTGAAGTAGGAAATGGCAACATTCTCCAGTATCCTTGTCTGGAAAATCTCACAGAGAGAGGAGCCTGCACGGAGTTGCAAAGAGTCAGACACGACTGAGATGTTTGCAGGGTGCAGTGATTAGGAGTCATGTGATATCATTTCTGCCATGTTCTACTGATTGAATTAGTCACAAAT